>NC_079544.1:7635537-7956074 GCF_015846415.1 Triplophysa dalaica
GTTTGAAAGGACGAGAGGGTGAGTAAATGATGACAGAATTATCATCGTTGGGTGAATTATCTCTTTAATGTCTTATGGTACACTCTAACAATATAAATTTATTAGAAAGTACACATTTCTTATTTACAACTAACAAACACAGTTAAAGGTCAAAAGCCTGGTCCCCTAATCTATAATTATATATAGTGTTAGTTGTGTTAGTTGGTTTACTGGAATGTGATGGTGCCTTAAGCAAACACACATCTCTGGCACGTACTGTGGCTCTTTAAGCTTTTTCTGCAACAAACAGATAAACCTGGCAAAACGCTGGATTGAGGAATTTCACAAGATGAAATATTTATGAGCTTTAATAATGCCAAAGCAGTATTACACATTTACAATTCTGCAAATCCTCCAATCGTTGTCTGGGCATTTCACTTCGCACAGGGTCTCAGAGAACTTTTGTTGAGCTTGAGGAGATGCGAATCTCCGTTTGATTCAAATAAATTACACTGTCTGTCAAGTAATACGCAGCGCTGATGAGAATATCTTTAACTATCATGAACAGTAAGTGCTTCTTTTTCACACAAAAAAGAGCCATTTAAGTATTCATTTTTAACAATATCAGACTCAAGAAAGATGCAAGAACTTAGAGCAGATACAATAATGAGAAGTACATATGATGGATTCAATGACCTCATTCCACCTACAGACCATTTGAGCCATCTTTAGACGTATTACAGCACAAATCTGTTACTATGGCAACCCCACAGTGACTTCTCCGAATGTAGACCAGCCCCCGCTCATACGGCTGTACTCACATATGCCAGCTATTAAATAACAGAATAATGCATTTGTACTGTATATTAAAGTCACTTTATACTCATGAGAGAAACTGTAAAATCAATGAAGACTATTACAGATGATGACTTCCTGCTGCTCACAAGTCCACAGACTTGAGTTTAGCTGACAGAGACGTGAGAGTGGAAATGTGTTTTATGATAAAAGAGCTGCAATTTTAGCAGTCCCAGGGCTAATTTGAGTAATCACTTGTACCTTTTTTACAGCAATGGTTTGGCACATATTACATTTTTAATTAAACCCATACTCTGCTCCTGGGCGGCGGATATAATGGTGGTATGTTACCGTGGAGACACTGACTGATATCTCTGTTGAGGGATGCACGTCTGTGTGACCGCCTAATCTCGCCCCCTTCAATTTATCTGTGTTGGTTTTGTATGGACATATCTACAGCGTTTTTTTCCATGCAAGTGCTAGAAGCTCCATGTCTTATATCAGGTGGGTAGTTAGCACAAAGCCTAAACTAAGCCTAACTAGAAAACCCAGTGACCTGCATTAGCAGGAGTTTAGTGCACAAGGTTTTAGGATGCAAAATTAGTTCAGACAGCACAGCATATAATGGCATCAGGATACAGGACGACTTCATTTTAGGGTTCTTAACAATAGTACATTAAAAGGTGCCGTATAAGGCTCAAACCACACAATTAGCTGGGCCAACCTTGTGATCCCTACACCAAGAGGAGAACATTCTCCAAGGAGCGCCATAAAACCGCTGAGCTAAAGGCATCATTAATGGTGTTGATCACAGCTGGCTCACGATCCACTAACAGTGAGCTGGACCTTGTGGCCAAAGCCAGAGCTGAAGACGAGCTGGGTCTGGGTGCCACACATGAACCCGCATACGAGAAAGGTGGTCCTGCCTGATTACTGCCATGTCACAGACTCAGCAGAAGAAGAAACCATGGTCTGGGCGGCCATCGTGGTACCATTTGAAGGACCCTGTGTTTGAACAGGAGTATTCTGTGAGAGTTTTCCAAACCAGTGGGAGTGAAGGAAAGGCATACAACAGGCATCTCGCCACTCGTGAGCACAACACATCACCCCATGGAAGACAGATAGATTTCTGCTTCACCAAAATGCCGACCAATCTCATTCACCACTACCGGGGGGAGTCTCCACACTCCCAGGAAAATCAGATCACTGGACAGAGCACCCACCCCTTGGCTGTTCAATCCAGGAAGATGAACTGCTCTAATGAAGCCAGTCAATGTTGAGACCAGCTGAGGATCATTCACCTTAATCGTAGGGAACCAAGAGACCTGGTGTTACCCATTCCGTTAAAGGTTATGGACTGTACTGGCACCCAAGCGGCTCTTCGTGTTGCACACATTAAGGCTCAGCAGCTGAATATGCCCTAGCAAAAGGTTGGGTGATGTGAACAGCCTGTTGCCATGTCAGGGTTCAAAGTAACCAATCGTCCAAATAGGGCAGTATTTTCATGCCCTTGGACCAAAGAGGAGGCAGAGCTGGTAAAAACATGAGGTGTCAGAGACAGACCGAATGGCAAGACAGTCCCAAACCCCTGAATCGTAGGAGCTTCCTGTAGTGTGAAAAAAACAACTTACCAAATAGAAAACATGACCCGCATATGAATGCCTTATAACCTTTATCTAAATAAAGGTTGTGATGAACATGCTACCTGAATGTGACTATAACCCGCCACTGGATGGTACCGTGAAGCGAAGGGTATCGCCGACACCAAATGATAAACAAATAAACATTAGGTTGTGCCAAATGCTATTTGAGCGTGACTGAAACCCGCCACCAGATAGCACCGTGAAGCATTGGATATCGTCCTTTGTAAATAAAACTGAAGGAAATTTACCTGAACTTCATTAATTTGCTTCAAAGGAAACTTGGTTTAGACACATACAGTCACTCTGGACACAAAAAAGGAGTATTAGGATAGCAAGAACAGCGAAAAGTACAAGACAAACTGAACTTTTCTTGGGTGTCGAGAAGAAAATATAGTTATTTCTTCATGAGCTGCACCAGCAAATGCAGAATGACTGATAAAGGCAAACTAGATTGACATGTTTTATCATAGTTTCTGCAGAGAAAAAGAAAAACCAAAACAATGAAGATGTACACACCAGACAAATGAATATCTCAACTAGAAACAAATTCTGTCCCTCTCCTTAGGGAGATTAACGCTACAAAGCAGGCAACATAGACGTTTAATAAACTCTTAAGTCTCTGAAGTTTCATGGTAACAGATCTGCACACTTGGCAGGTGTTAAAGGAGAGAAATGTGTCTACAGTATGTAATTGCCCTGGTATGTTTTGAAATGGGCACTGGGCAGGCACAAGATTTGGAGCCGTGAGCGGTCTACGGGCCAGCTGGAGGACTATTACATGGCTAAAGCGCACAGTCACCCTTAAGAGATGCTTGGCTTTGGATACAGAGGCAGAGGAATACTGACTACATGTCTGCAGGCCACTTAGTACATATTTTTTGCCATTTGATATATTTTTTTAGTTTTTACATGTCAAAGAATTTAAATGGTTGAGGTTGCCAACCACATTCTTGATTGTTAATAGGTTGGAAGGTTTTATTGATTTTGCTTAAATTTTAAATTATCAAAATATTCATTTAATTTATTTGAGTTTAAAATCAACACAGCAGGAAGTCCATTTAGTGTATCTTTCACAAATGCATTGATTGTTGTTTAGTATGATTGTTAATTGTCAGTACATTCGTCATTTTCCCAACAAATCCTTCATGTCGTCCGCTAGTCTCTAGGATCAGCTTTTAAGAGAAACATCACTCAACATAAACAAGCGAGCAATTCACTGAGTGATCACTTCAACGTGTTGAGGAGATGGGGGCCGATTTGGATCAATAACTCCGTAGTTCAACTGAATTAAATTTCCAAACCAGGTAAAATTAAACCCAACAGATATCACATGTATATCAATAAAGAGATACACAGCCATGGACTAAATAAACAACAAAGAACTAAAATATAAACTAAAATAATAATTTTACCCAAATAGTTAATAATAAATTATTTTATAATATTTATACTATAAAAAAGCATAACTACAATAAGTAAAAATCTTTTCAATTTTTGCACTTCTTAATTATTTCAAGAATAATTCCCAAACTGTGTAACTGTTATGTGTGATCACTTGTATTGATAACAGGCACAAATGGGCCTGCATAACAAATGACAAAAAACACAGTGAGACCATGACCATGACTCAACCAGAGGTTGCAAAACAACTCCCAATGCACGACACTATATACCTGATATTTGAAGCCTTACTTTAGAGTGGTCATCTCCGTCAATGATGGCTGTGTGGCTTTGAGGTAGCTGGCTCGTCGCGCCTGCATCTTGGGTGAGGGTTTAGGGCTGCCGTCCGAGTCACCGCTGTCGTCCTCCGCCATGGCTTTCACGTAGCTGCCGCTGCGCATGCGTCTGAACGGGATATCGTCGTCCTTCCCCAACGGAAAGCCCCCCCACTCATCTTGAGGGACCTGTGGGGTCAGAGGTAATTTGGTGTCATCCACCTCTAGTTTGTCAGCATATGAACTGCCTCCTGTGTGCATGCCTCGATGCACACGCACATTCTGATGGCTACTTTCTCTTTCGAGCTGATAATTAATGAGGCTGCCGGTGTGAACGTGCATGATTACACTAACAACGCCTCGATGGGTGGTTAAGCATCTGTCTCAGTGTTGCTCTCTCCGGGCAAGATCAATAGGAATCTCTGAAAGTAAGAGAAGTTGAACTGGGGTTTCAGAAGAGAGATGGCTTCAGACTGACTAAAGTTACAAGCTTTGATTGTTAAATGTGTGGTTAGATAAAAGGGTTGAAATTAAACGCTAACAATCTAAATGTAATAAAACCTTGGCAAATGCTTATTAAGAATTTACAAGATAAAAGCAGGCCTGCTATAATCAACTATAATGTAAGCATTAGATTGGACACTACTTACACACAAAAATCAAATTATATTCATTCTATAAGTGTCACAAATAAGTCAATGCTCCTCGAGCTGTCAGGTGTCTTATAGGGACAGTTCAACCAAAAAAAAAATTCTGTCTATATTGACTCACTCTCAAGTTGCTCCAAATCTGTATAAATCTCTTGTTTTTTGATGAACACACAACCTAACGGTTATTGAGAGTGAGTAAATGAACACAGAATTTTCCTTTTCGTGTAAACTTTTCCTTTAAAAGGTCATAAAAACAATATTTTACTCCATTCAACTTATGTTGTATATCAGGTGTTTTAAAGGTCTTGAATGGTTTGAGTGAAAAAATAAAATACAATCCATTATTTGATGATTTTCTTTTGGAAATAATCCTAGTTGTTATGGCACTAGAGAGGTTGTTTACTTTTTGTTCTGGTATCCATTCACATAGATCATTTTAGGGTGAACTATCGCTTTCATTCTCCTACACAACTCCTTCCTGGTGGAACATTCTTCCTAACTCAGTGCGGTCAACCACATCTCTCACAACATTCAAAAAACTACTTAAAACACATCTCTTCTGTGTATACTTGACAGACAAATGAGAAAAAATTGATAAATAACCCGCTTATAGTTCCCTGAACTCTCAGTAAGTCGCTTTGGATAAAAGTGTCTGCTAAATGACTAAGTGTAAATGTAATGAGCACAAGGCCACTGGGTGACAAACTTCAGTTCACTCTCTGACATCTGCTGTAAAATCTAGGTGAATAGCTTACTATATGAGACAATGTAAGCCTGTTATACAGACAATCATATAAACTCCTATGGAGACTTTTTTCAAGATGCATATTGATCATTTAATTAACCTATGGATATCCAATAAAAACTAAGCTGGTTACCCTGGTGTATTTATAAAGATACTGCTCCAGTATTGGATGTAAAACCTAAATGAACAGTTCTATAAAAAAGTTAATGTTTACACTTTAAAATGTATGAATGGTTTGACTAAACGTTTCGCTTCAGAAGACGTTTATCAACCCGCTGGAGTCTACATGCATGAAAGATGTATGTGCTTTCTGTAGCTTCAAAGAATTGAAGCCCATTCAGTTGCATTTCAAAGACTAAGAGAGTCTGCATATTACTTAATATATTGTGTTCAGCCGAAGAAAGAAATTCATAAACACCAGGGATGGCATGAGGGTTAGTAAATGACTATATACATTTTTGTGAACTATTACTTTTAGTTTAAACGCTGTATTATAACTATTTCATTAGTATTTAAGTTTAAAATTTAACTTTTTCCATTATCAACAGGCATATATTTTCTTTTTCTTTCTCCTTCAATACAATATTGGGACCTTATGTCGCACTGTTTATGTGTAAAAATACATTCTACAGTGCATTAGCTCATGTTAAGCCTATAATAACAGGCCGGTCGTCTGTGTGCAAAGCTGGTTAGATTGCATATGTCACCCCACACGGATGGTCTTTCAAAGGTTTGTACAGAATTCTCTGCTGGCATCAAGAGAAAATCCCACTTTCACAAATTTCACTGTGATTATATGAATCACCGCAGAGCTTGTGTTACTGGGGAAACGGCTCGCCTTGACGTCAGGAAGTGCATAAAAGGCAGTCAGCATCAGAATGTCTCCAGTAACGCTGTCCCTTTGCCCACACACGCTCGCAGACCTGACAAATACCAACATTTCCTTCAAAGATACCACCCACACGGGCCTTTGGTCAAACAGGAAATGAGATAAACGGAGTACAGCACTCACAGTCCTTACATCACAGAGCAGATTGTGCCTCTAATCATTCAAAGGGATGAAAGACTGTGCCATCCTTGAGATCTTCCATCGACAAAATATCTTAAACCAGACTAAGCTAGTTTGCTGGTCTTGCGTGATCTCTTAGACAAGGTTGTTTGCTGATTTTAGAGGGGTTTTTGAGATTATGGTGTTTCAAACCTGCATTGTTTGGAGTTTGGAATCCTTGAAGCAGGTACATTCTGACCAATGAGAAATATTCTCATGTCACTTGTAAACAAATTGTGACTACATCTTGAAATGCTGCCATGTAAAAGTCAGCTAAACCATCTTTACAACAATTCACTTCCAGTTTAAAAAAAATAGAAACGTTTAACAGGTCTGAGAACACCCTGAATGACTGTACCAGTTAAACTTAAACCAGATTAGACTGGATAAGACTGTTGTCGGCTGAATCAAATAGAAAAATGTACAGTCCTAAAAGAACAAGCAACAAGCATGCAACCTCTGATTCTCTGAAGTCTACAAAATCAACATAATTCTAACTTGATATCAAAGAGAAATGACAACTTGCTGAATTTTCCTCCAGAACAGGAACTAAGCGAACTGCACAGCGCAAGCCCTGTCACTCACGGTTACTATGGTAACTGGGCTCCAGATTTAGCCCTGAAGAAAGATGCCAATTATTCTTTGTATTGACAGAGCATGATAGAGAACATGTGAGACATCCTGCCAGCTCAATTTAGCCTCTGAATTAGTATGTGGCTAGCCACGTGCTAACTCTGATTCACAGCGCACTGCAGGTGGTCTTAAGATCTTCACTGAACGCACACATAACGTAACACGTTACATCACTTGCTTTTTCATTCAGACTATGAGAACTGAAACGAGAACAGGTTTGAATGAGATAAAATACGTAGACTTCATTCTATCATTGTACACAAGAATTTAAGACCAGCAATTATACAGAAAGCAAGCTTTTCTTGCCATGTCAAATAGACTTTTCACAAGAACACCAGCCACCCATTTCATTCACCTACGCACATAAACTCACTCACACGGCACACACGGATAGCAAGAAAGCAAAAACTTTCTGGAAAATACTGGTAAAACAATGTGATAATAATACCAAAATAAGAAATTATACCAGCCAGGGATCGAATGGTTTCAAACAGATGCTTGTCAGCTAAACAGAAAGTAAGGCAGCTAGTGATTTGCACTTACTTCTCAGAAGAACTCAAATCAAAACTGGAGGCTCTCTCCAGAGTGGAGGAGGAAGAGGAGGGGTGGTGGAAAGGTGGAGGTGGGTAAGGTGAGCATGTGGGTGTAGGGGAGAATCGAAAGGCTTTTTGCATACCTGCAAGAATTGGCATGAGCGCTCCTGCTGACAAGCCTCTGCTTTCACTAGAGCCTTATCTACATTTACAGAGGCCTTCTGGTAGACTTGACGTGCTCTGCTCACCGTGAGAGAGGACGACCACGAGCTCTTCTTCATGAGCTGTGTAGCGTCCACGCTCAGTGGCACGCGTGACGAGCACTTCCCTATGTCGTTGTTGCTCCGCGAGTTTTTAAGCGCCTGGTCATTGATGGTGTTGTAGGACTCCAGGAAGTACTGCGACTGCGACTTGTCAGGGTGACGACCCATGGTCATGACGCCAGGAGGTCCGTGGTGGAACAGGCAGGCCTCGCGTTCCAAGTCATCTGAGCTCCAGTAGCCAGATGGTGGCGTCCGGTTCTTGGGCTCGGCAGACTTGCAGCGCTCCCTGCTCTTGCTGCGCTTGCGGTGCCGAATGGCGGGGGGCTCTCCGTCGGGGCTGGCCTTGCCTCCGTTGATGCTGCTCTTGCCGTGGCCGTGAGCGTGGTGTGGGCCCTCTAGCGAGTGGGACTTGGTGAAGAGCTTCTGAACGGAGTGCACCAGGTGTCGGATTCGTCCGGGGCTGTCGCTCCGTTGCTCCAAGGCTGCGGCGGCACGCTTGTACTGTAGCGTGTGATAGCCGTCCCGAGGCACTGGGAGTTGGCGGTCGAACTGATTCAACAGGGGAACGGGGACACGCTGGCCCTTGTTGGCTGGAACACCTCCCCCAGTGTAGGGAACCAATGCAGTCTCATCCTTCAGTTCGTGCGGAGAGCTGTAGTGTCGGCGGGGGAAGGTCCCGTAAGGCACCACGCAGTCAGGCTGGTAGGGGCTTCTCTGGCTGTAGTATGATTGGTCAGTCGGGTGGGGGTTGTCGATCTGACTGATGAGGTAGGGCTTGTGGTCCAAGTGGTGACCCATGGAGTCCAAGGAGGGGTCGCAGGTCACCATGTGATGGTGGCTGCGGCTACTGGATAAGCCTTTCATCACAGAGATGGAATCATCCAGCAAGGGTCGGAGGCATCCACGTGCAGTATGGCCCCAATATTACAGCTCAGTCTGCAAGGAATAAAAATAGAGAAGATATAATTAACATTGTCAATTGTGTTCACTTTTGGCTCTGTATTTTAAAAGGACCGACGCTTTACCACTTAAGTCCACTTAGCACAACACCACCCACAGTGCTCATCATGTTAAATACAGTACACCTTCTAACTGGTTTCTCAGACAGTACTTGAATGCAACATACACAAGTGATTGTTCGAGGTTGAGAGATCTTGACACACTTTTCTGCTCTCCTCAGAGTAAAAGCTAAAATTCAGATAGATGAAGACAGACAGAAAATGTGATACATTGAAGAGGCCTTACAGCATTCCGTATTAACACAAATGAAAGTTGCTCCTTTAGACTTCTCTGCTCAGAGGAGCTCTTGTGGAACCTGTTCTTCAGGTTCAAAGATCTCATTCCAGGCACTGATGTCCCCCGCAGTGCACAGTCACAACTGCTTTGAGCTGCTCTCAGTCTTTGTCATTAATACTGCAAGATGAGCTGTGATTGGCTCATTCATTCATTAGGGCTTTCCAACACATTCCAGCGCTACTGAGGCACCGATCACAATGCCACGTGAAGCCTGATCATTATTCAGGGCACCTCCGATTTGAGAAAATCTCATTTTCTTTTTATTCCAACATCTTTTCAGATGGCATCAAAGCACGACTGCCACTAATGTCCTTCTTGGAAAGCACACGCTCTACTGTTATTTATAATAAATGGACAAAAATGAAGACAGATTCTTCCGTTTCTGAGCAGACAGGTTACCAATTTCAAGTCAAAATTAGCTGAGATAAACACTTTTGAAACCATGAACTTAACTGTCAGTCTCCGGTATCAGTCTGTGATATCACTAGTGTGACCGGCTTTGTCTTCTCAATTTTGGCTCTTTGTAAGGCACGCAGCCTAATCTGAGTAATTGCAGATGGTGAGCATATCCTCATTCAGCCACACTAATTGCATGACGTCGGATACGAAGTACGGTATGAAGAAACAGAGAAGAAAGAGAGAACTAGAAAGACAGAGCAACAGAGAAAGTGAGAGAGAGCCAACCCTGTTATTAGATAGGTTATTATTGGGCTCTGTGACATTCTAATGGGAGGGGGCTGTTGCAGTTTGGAAGGCAAAGCCACCGATCTCAAACACCTACTTGCGCTCACACGCAAACAGGAAGAGAGGAGCTCATTTACAGCACATCTTTAGACGGCAGTGATTCACACACCACTCAGGTTCACACTGGCAGCATGTGAATGTCTTTTCACAGGCATGTCAGCATCATCAATCTATAATCTATTCACAACAGGCACTATTAAGACAGATAGTATATGGAAAAGCTCGATTATTGTTCTCTGAATTGTGACATCTGAATTTTTTTAATAATCTTTATCTATACGATAGAGGTGGCACAACAACGATTTATATTATACTTAATGAGAATGTAAAAAAGATAAATACATTAAAAACTATAATAATAATAATGTATAATAATCATATGAATATAAATAAAAATTAAACATAAAATTAGTTTGTACTACAGATTATATTCCACTATAATTTAACCAGGTCATTATGTACATAATCATTCACTCTCGGCACAGCACAGATAAAACAAAATGACACAATAATGCCACGCTTATCTCAATAAAGCCATTTCCTCGCTCGTCTTTGGAGAAATACCAAATGAGAAAACTTAACAGCTCTCGTAACTCACAACCGGGAATCACAACCCATTTGGTGAAAAGGATATAGGTCATTGTGACAGGTGGAGCGTGGATTGGCTGTGATATGATTCCCTGAAAAATCTTGGAGGAATGGAGGCTAACACCTGCCACCCACCTTTCCCTAAGGCGAAACGCAAGTCTTCTGCATATCAGTGTGATACTACTCTAGGCCTGTTATTCCCAATGCATTTCGATTATAGATACGGGCTGTAAAAAGGCCATTCACACTGCAGCAATATCACCCCGTAGCCCAAGACTGGTTGCCCACTGAAGCTAAGCAGGGCTGAGCCTGGTCAGTACCTAAACTGGAGACCTCTTAGGAAAGCTAGGTTTTTGCTGGAAGAGGTGTTACTAAGAACCGCAGGGGGTGATTCCCTCCACTGGCCCTTGTCAGTCGTTGCCTCCTAAGAATCCCTACCCTCTAAATTGCCTCTATTTCTCTCCTCTCCACCTATAACTGGTGTGTGGTGAGCACACTTGTGCCGTTGTACCGTCGCATCATCCAGGTGGATGCTGAACACTGGTGGTGGGTGAGGAGACCCCCCTCATATGATTGTAAAGCACTTTGGGTGTACAGCAATACACAATAAAGTGCAATATAAATGCCTCATTCATTCAATGTAAAAAAAAACAATAAGTGACAGTATCTTAAGACTAGATCTAGATCTAGTTGTGGGAATGACACAAATATTTTGAATACTGAAATGATCCACAGGGGACATTTTGTTTCTCAGGTTCTGCTTTGAAAATCTTTGTAGCTCATATTTCTGAATACACTAAACAAATGTATGTCGATTTTTTTAAGCTACTGTAGCGTTGGTAACACCAAAACACATTTTGTATTTTTACTGCTTAACACAAATGCTTACATGACTTTAGTAAGTGATGAAATGACATTGCAGTAAACACATTTATCCACAGAGCTTGATTCCACTTGATTCCAGTCCCTAGTGGTAACAGTGAAAGTCTCTGATAAACTGGTTATGCATATGGTTAAAGGGATGCTGTGTTGGGTCAGACATGATTTGGGTTACAAAAAAGTATATTGTACATTTCATTACTGCAGTCTTGCATGAAAAATGTCCATCTGTCTTTTTCGCTAGTATTAATGAGAGAGGTTACACAGCGTGAGTAATTAGTCTCTGAGGGGTAAGGGTCACTTCACAGTTGTTGAACAGATGGAACACAGAATATACAGTATATGTATTACAGTGAAGTAAAGGTAGACAGAGACACCCCTTAGCATACAGAAACATACAGAAGATGTTTGCCATTTAAGAAATGTATATTGTACGTTTAAACAGACCCTTGCTAGCCCATTTACATGATACAAATTTGTCTTGACAAAAGGACTGTAAGTTTGAAACTGTGCTTGAAACAGAATGCTTGTAATGCTTGAGCTCTTGTAGAGAAAGCAGTCTTGACAGAATGAGATTACTGTGATAAATTGTGATTCCCTCCACCCGTTTTATGCTGTGGACTGGTGGCTGGACTTCCAAAATGAATGGAAAGTCAACATGTTTTCCTTTTTTTGAGGTACTTACTAGTGTGGGAATGATTCAAGCTTTTAAAAATTCAATAGCATTTATTTAACAAACTGATGTTTATGCTCTGAGTTTGTCAAAACACACATTTTAAAATTCACAGAGGCGTTTTTTCAATATATCTTCTTTTGTGTTGCGCACAACACTTAACTGTCCAAACTCCAACAGTACACCTATACAAATATGAATTTCTATTGTTTGCATTTTAATGTAATCTCATAAATATGGAAAAACATCAGATGCAGTGTGTATGACAACATTGATACAGTACTAAATACAGGGCTCCAGGCTAACTTTTTTTACTAGGAGCACTGTAGCCCCTGCCTAAAATTTTTAAGAACGCAAGCAGAAAATTTAGAGGAACACATTAAATCACCCTGCAATGCAATTGTTGACATTCTTCCCCAATAGCTGTATTACTGACAAATACTTTCGTAATAAATAGACTCAACAATGTGCAGTTTTTGACATTTCTCATTACCAGGGGCTTCCAGAATCTGCAGACTTTTTTGTTAATTCTTTGCTAAAATTTTGGGAATATCTGCAGAATTGTGTGGAACAGTTTTCAAAGCATTTACATTTGTACAGATATGTCAATATGTGTAAATGTGTTAAAATAGTTAAAAAATACCTGTCTATGCATTTACCTGCAGGTGACAGAGGTTAGGTTTTGCACATCATTTTAAAAGAGACAGAACTTACAGAGAAGCTTTCAGGGCTACGAAAAGAGACTGTTTAAACACAGAATACACCATCACTAAGCCAGTTTTCGGGTTTTTACCCAGGTAAGTTCGCATTTAGTTTGAGCATACTCAAGAGGGTTCAAAAAATTGATAGGTTTTATTCTAGAAAATTAGAAGTCCCTTATCTTGTTGTTTTAAGTGCCTGTGGTTTTAGTGACTTTTATGATAAAAGAGGAAGAGGAGGAGGAAGTTCGGCGGAATAAAGCTGGAGAAAGAGCGTGTCCGAGGATTTTATTATTTTATATATTCCGCATTGTTAAAGTTATAGCCCTGAAAACACCCGGAAAATATGTAACCCAAATGGTTAGAGAGTTACACTGGTTGCAGCTTTGTTGTTTATCGGATATTTGAGTATTCTTTTATGTTATAGATGAACCTCTAAGAACATCTAAGGTGTCATCTGTTCTAGGCAATGGATGAGCATTTACAGTATTAAGAACCCTATAGTCTACGCAAAAACGGCAAGTGCTGTTTTTTTTCCTCACCATTACGATAGATGCAGCACAAGGGCTATGACGGACCTCCACAATGCCTTTTTCCACCATAGCGTTCACCTGCGACTGAATCACCTCATGCATCTGAGGAGATGTACGGTAAGATCATTTTCAAATGGGAATTGCATCGTCAGTATTTATTCTGTGAGTGACAATGTCCGTTCTACCAAAGTCTGTAGGGCTCTAACTTACAGTTGTGTTCAAAATTATTCAACCCCCAATGCTGTAAATGGTTTTAGGGAATTTAGTGCACATTTGTAATTGTATTCAGAATGAAATCCTACAAGGACTTCTTAAAGAACCATATGCAACTAAAATGACATCAATTAGTTTTGTAATACAGTAGTAAATGTTTCTTTTGTGAATTCTTCATTGACATAATTATTCAACCCCTTAAAGACTACCACTATGAAGAACAGAGGTTCAATGAAGTGTTTTCAATCAGGTATTGAAAACACCTGTGGATATCAGGGAGCAGCAATAAAGCCTAATAAGCACCAATTAGGCAGCATTAAAATGACTGATACTCAGCTCCTTCTAGACATTTACTGGTGTGGTTACAAACATGGTGAGGTCAAGAGAATGGTCCAGGAAGACAAGAGAACAGGTGATTACTCATCACAGGAAGGGCAATGGCTATAACAAGATTGCAAAGATGTTAAACATACCAAGAGACACCATAGGAAGCATCATTCGCAAATTCAAGGCAAAGGGCACTGTTGAAACGCTACCTGGTCGTGGCAGAAAGAAGATGCTGACTTCGACTGCTGTGCGCTACCTGAAGCGTAGATTGGAGAAAAGTCCCTGTGTGACTGCTGAGGAACTGAGAAAAGATTTGTAAGAGGAGGGTACTGAAGTTTCTGCTCAGACAATACGGCGCACCCTGCGTAATGAAGGCCTCCATGCCAGAACTCCCAGGCGCACCCCCTTGCTGTCCCCAAAGAATAAGAAGAGTCGACTGCAGTATGCCAAAAGTCATGTGGACAAACCACAGAAGTTTTGGGATAGTGTTCTGTGGACTGATGAAACAAAACTAGAACTGTTTGGGCCCATGGATCAATGCTATGTTTGGAGGAGGAAGAACAAGGCCTATGAAGAAGAGATCACCTTGCCTACTGTGAAGCATGGCGGGGGGTCAATCATGCTTTGGGGCTGTTTTGCTTCTGCAGGTACTGGGAAGCTTCAGCGTGTGCAAGGTACCATGAATTCTCTTCAGTACCAGGAGATATTGGATGACAATGTGATGCAGTCCGTCACAAACCTGAGGCTTGGAAGACGTTGGACCTTTCAACAGGACAATGATCCCAAGCATTCCTCCAAGTCCACTAGAGCATGGTTGCAGATTAAAGGCTGGAACATTTTGAAGTGGCCATCGCAGTCACCAGACTTAAATCCGATTGAGAACCTCTGGTGGGACTTAAAGAAAGCAGTTGCAGTGCGCAAGCCTAAGAATGTGACTGACCTGGAGGCTTTTGCCCATGATGAATGGGCGAAGATACCCGTAGATCGCTGCAAGACACTTGTGTCAAGCTATGCTTCACGTTTAAAAGCTGTTATAACTGTAAAAGGATGTTGTACTAAGTACTAAGATTGAATGTCACTTGGGGGTTGAATAAAACTGATAATGATGTGAGCTCAGAAAAGACATTTGTGGTTATTTCATTATAAATGTTATGTTATATTTGTCTGACCTACACGTGCCTCTTTGATTTAATTGTAAGCAGGATGACTGAATGGTCATAATCAATGTCAAACCGACCAAAACAATCAATTTCAGTGGGGGTTGAATAATTTTGAACACAACTGTAACACATCACAAAGCTCATGTAACAATAACTGCAGTTCGTTCACCTCAGAATCAGTGAGGTCAGCCATTTGAGTATCAAATGGGCGAGGTGACACCTGTGTAGAAGAGGTAGAAACATTACACACAAATAACCAGGCAGCTGGAGTGAAGCAAAAGCACTACTTTGACCGCCGTATCCGACATACAGCGTATCAGCCTGATGATCTAGTATGTAATCGGCTGAAACCCTACCGTTCTATATGGTCTCCTACGCCACATCATGATCCGATAGCTCCTTGTATTGGACGCCCTCCATGACATCGCTATCAAGTTCCAGACCATATTTGTTTCAAGATTTTTCGGTACCAGAACCTTTACCACCTGCTCAATTGTAACAGTAGAGGGATTTTGTGTTACCACCTGGTCAGGTTGAACTTGTTGAGGGGTCTAGTGCTAATCTACCGGTAAACCTTCCTTGTATACCACCAGCTTGGAGTATAAAAACAAGGGCAGGGCAATCAGTGCATCCTCCAATACGTTATATGGACGTGTAAGGTTATTTCTACAAATGTTTTTTTGTGTCTAATTTTACGTGTCTAATAGGGGCAACTTGTAACACACCAAAGCCCCAGTCAAACAAGTATTCGCGCCATATGACCCCTTTAACAAGACCTGTCGTTCAAAAAAAAATTTGTCGCAGTCTGGAGCCCTGAAATATATTACTGAATATTGAATATATTAACTACACTTACAGCATATTAATAATATACTGGAATTTTAGCACATCAATTCCAATTGAATTCTGAATGACACGGATTCCTGGTACCGTACATTCATGTACAATAATAGTTCAAATCTTCATTGAAAATGATGGCAGTAACTACAGTTCTAAAGCCTCTCTTTTCAGCTCTGAGAGATGTGATCCATCATTGGCTCTCTCATGACTCACTCCCTTTGTCAAACCCAAGAAAGATCCATGACCTGTGTGGTCCTTACCAGACACTTTCATCTTCCAGTCATCCATCTATTCCTGACTATCTACCTCTGTTTGCCGGATAGACTCAAAGACATCTACGGCCTTCCAAACTCCCTAATCTCACAGTACTCTTAGCAGGGAATGAGTCTTGACTGTCCTGAATTGCTCATTTATCAGCTACAGACATAAGGGTGCCCCGTTTAGACTGCCAGTCACTAGTTGCGACAGAGCGTCCTGATGCTATTCATTTCAACGGGAGCTTAGCAACTTCCAGCAAGTTACTGTCAACAGGAAGTGTGAATGTCCAGCGATGTGACAAAGATCATAAAAGTTTCTTTGTGAACACAATTGTAGACACATCTGCAGCCAGTCCATGTCAAACAAACTTCAGTATAGCAACGGACACATAATACAAAGGTGTTTCTACAACTACAAATTTGGTTGTGTGAAAAAAAACACACAGCATATTAGGCTGTTACATAAATATATATTATATTTAATATATTTATATTAAGCTGTTTACTTAAACTGTTGTCTCCTTGAACACCAAGAAACCTTAAATTGATCTTTTGGGGAAAAAATAAGCCAGCCACGAAGGACCCGTATAGGCCGGCTAGACTGGGAGGGCAACTACAGGGTTGGGTAAATGTATATTTAAACTTCATTGCATGCATCATTTTTACATTTTCATGTAATTAAATTGACAGATCATTATTTAATATATAATATAAATAAGTATTTAGTAAGTATTTCATAGTAATCATTATTAAATAATAATGATTTTTAATGATTTTCATTGTCTGCTGGATATTTTTGGAGGTGCCCAAGAAAAATCTGGATGGGCAATTACCTGGCCCTGCAGCCACAACTTTTTATTCGTTTTCACATCATAAAAATAAAAATATATATTTTTTCTGTTTAAAACAGTTTTAAATATTGAATGAATCATATTTTTAGAATGTATTTTGATAGTCTAACACCGTGTCTACCTCAGACTCGGCGCGATGCGGCGCGACAAAAGAAACGTATTAGAAACTATTATAATTTAAATTTGTCCACTGGATGCGGCGGAGCTGTGTGTCATGTTGGGTTCCTCATCTGTACCATTAAATAAAGTAAAACAATTGAACCTACAAGAAGGTTATTTGGAGATTTTTTTTATAAAGCCTGTATTACGGTATACGTAAATGTAACTAGTAACCAAAACAACTGAAACATTACAGTGCTTGCAGTTGCAGAAATACCTTCACACATACACTATAGTGTTACACACATGGCCCTGTGTAGAATGATGATCTGATATAGATGTAGGTCAGGGCTATATTGATCGCAGTCTGGCAGTGCACCACTAGAGGCAGTATGATGGATGGCACACAAAGGAGCAGGATAATGACTGAAATCTGATTTGCACATAATACAATATTTATCTGACATTTATCTATTGTTTAAAGAGAACTGATTAGCTTTCAAGAACAAATGCATTACTTATGATCAATGATAATGTGAAAAATATTCATAATGGTCTGCGAAGAGGAAACTAACTCTTATGCCAAACCATGCATTACATTTGAGATTTCTATAGGCTATTCTGAGGTATTGTGCAGATAGTAGTGGATGTTTCTGTAGTCATTTCAATACTTGTGTAATTAGTTGGCACAGCTTTAGCTGTAGTGAGGATGTTGGAACCACTGAATCGATGCAAAGGCCTATTGTGCGTTTTGGTGACTCAAGAGCCTCTGTTTGTAGACTTCCTGAGAGCCAAAAATAACCCAACTTGAATAGATTTCCTCTCTTCCCACGCAGGCATCAGAAGAACAGAGAGGTGGAGATAGAGGAGAGAACGGGTGTGGGGATTCTAATGAAACTGATTTTTATGTGCCGGCATTTTTTAAGCTGAGAAGGTCCTGTGCCATAGCTGGATATCTCTCTGTATGCAATATGGCCTCACATGGTTGTCTTATGTGTGTCTTGTTATTTTGTAAAAGAATAAAATAATACATTCTCATAAAGAGTCTAGGTAAAATGGCTTTGCTTATGTTGGTAGTGTAAGCATAACATTGACTATCTGTTTCAATTGTTTCTGTAGATGAACTAGTAAGAATATGAAGCTACTGTAGAAATGTCAATATAGCTGTAATAGCCTTGAATTCCAGGGAACACGAAAACTAAAAAAAAATGATATATGGTTTCAACAGACCCATGTGCCTGGCTCGAAGTTAACTTCCAACCTGTGTAAGATAAGTGTTTTTGTTTGAATTTAATTCAATCTACTCAAATACTCAACTTATGTTTGTCCCACAACATGTTTCCTGTAGCTCAGTGTTTAGAGCATGGCGCTAGCAATACCAAAACCATGGGTTCGAACCCAGAGATTGCACATACATAGAAACAGGTGTATAGTATAATGCAATGCAAGTCGCTTTGGATAAAGGCGTCTGCCAAAATACATAAATGTAAATAATTGTTTATGTTGTTGCTGATGAAACCGTCTATACTGTACCTTGATTGGATTTTTACTTTGGATACAATCTTATGCCAAATGCATTTATGTAAATGTGAGGTAGGATCTAAGGAATCCAATGAAGCACTGAAAAATCCAGTTTGGAGGAAAGTTTGTGGTGATCCTTGCCATAAATTCCTCCACATTCAATTCGCTACAATTTAACCTTGTACACAAACATCAGAACTTCCTGATCTAATATTTTGCCCTTGTGCATCCTTCTGGACATTTGTGTCCTTTCCATTTCAGCTCTATTAATGCAAACATCATACATTTGATCATTTTAGTGATGCACCGACACTAAATTTCTCCACCGATACTGACAGCTGATCATTCAGAGTGATATCTGTCGATACTGATACCGATTCAGAAGATTACATTATAATATCTTAACTTTCATCCATATAATGACTGTCAATATTAAACATCAAACTGGTAATGTTTCTGGACCTTTTTAATACACAGAGTATAAATTCATTGCATTTTACTGTCCTTTTTTGATTGAAGGGATATATTGTATGAGCCCTGATCATCGGCCGTTTTTAAACGAACGGTTAATAAAAATTGCTTATTTCGACCGATACCAATTATTGGGCGATATATCGGTGCATCTATATATTAAACCCTTTGCTTTCACAAATCTATTCTAAAACTCCATTATCAATTTCTTTGCCACCACTGTAACCAAAAACTGATGAGACAAATCCTGTTTAAAGGTTCCTACATCACAAAATAATCACCTTTCGAGGTGCTAATGGGAAGGCCTTGCCCTACTCCATTTGTCAAAGGCCGCGCTGGCATTTCTTCCTTGGGTGACATGCAGGTGATCCAGGAGGACTACGTGACTTCCCTAGTCGAAAAGCTTAATTCTATATGTGCTGATGTTTCTCTGTGTCTTCCCTCAGAAAAGCCTACTCATAATTTTGTTCCAGGACAAAAGGTTTTTGTGAGAAGTCGGAAGCCGACCAAGGTTGGAGAACCGAAGTACCACGGACCAGCGACTGTGATTGCCATGACCTGGACAGGATTTCTGTCGGACTCAGCCACAGTGAATACACACTTTTAGACTGAAGTTGTGTTCATCTGGAGAGCAGGCAAGCTCCAATCTACATTAGAATCTTAAAGGGGATTCATCTAACTGCATCTTAGGGGGGCGAAAGCATTGTCCAAGGTGAGGAATAGAACTTCCTTTCGTGAGATAGGGGCCACCCAAAGCAAGAAGATAGACGGCCCATTGAGCCAACAGTGCTGACTCCGTACTCACCCCTGAGTGCACTAAGGGCCAAATTCTTAAGGATATACTAGATATCGACTCTTTCACTGAGTGAACGATTGCAGAAACCCTCATTGTCTTTGACATTTTGAAATGAAAATGAAACCACAACACATTCTCTTATTATAAAATGTACATTTGATAATGACGGCCACAGTAGGCGATAGTTTTGCCTGCAGCCAGGAGAGGCACTTATTTAGTAAACGCTTGTATTTGTCGGATTTGAGGAAGGGACAAACAGCATGCAGATGCTTCTAAACTCAAAAAGAGACAATAGCAAACATCAGTCGATTTCAAATGTGTGTGTGATTTATACTGCATTCTGTGTATGTGCACAAATGTGTTCCGTTCCAGAAATATCTCAGAAGATGATAGGTGAATGTCACCATGGTAACAGATTGTTTTAATATAAATTGCTGCAGTCCTTCCACAAAAAGCTCTTTTAAAAAACAGCTTGAGTATGACTATGAAATTCACAGGTCGCTGGAGAAAACACTGAGGAATTCAGACATCCTTGGGAAAATATTTAATATTAAAAGTACATAAAATCAATTGATCTCTAGAATGCTGGTACATTTTTGACAGCTGTAGTAGCCACAGAAGCATCGTACAGGTGTCATCTGCTTAAGTCACACAAATAATCGAAGTCAAAGTGATCTAATATCTGTAATGCCCTCCATTTCCAATGTACTGAAAGACTCAAATGTCGAAGCAGTAAATAAGAGCCCTTCCTTTACAACTGAAGGGTTTCAATGTCATGTCTGCTGATTAAAACAACCTATCTGGAAAATTGCATTAAGTATTCCATCACAAAGACAGTAACAGCCATTAGGAACAAGGACTCGTGTTTAGAGGGCATATGGAAAGTATCTGGAGTGTGTATAGTGTTTTGTTGGGACTTAGAATTAACCAGTCGAGTATAAAATTGCACTTAAAAACAGCACTTCTAGAAACCAAATTAATCAGACATTTTGTTTGTTGAGTAGGACTGTGAATTCCTATGAATTTAATTCACTTTATTATTGACTATTCAATATACAAAATGCACTCAAATTTATGTTTGTAGTTGTGATATTTGCAATACATGGTATGGATCCACACATGGACATATCTGGACTTCTAGTTTGCAGATTTCTGTAAAATCTGAATTCCCGTTATTTATTTGATTTCCTGGCTTACTTGGCTTATAAAACATAACCATTAGAATCCATTAAACAACCAATGAAAATGTGAAAACGTGCAGATGTGGGGGTTAAGTCATGTTTTACTATCAAGTTTTTAGTTTAAAACCAGACCTTTACCCTCCCTAAACAGCAGATTATTATTGTCACCTGCTGTAGTTCTTTTTCTTTTGGCTCCATAGAGCAAAATCCCTTCTGATACAGTGCCTGTTGTGTAACATAATAAGTGATGATGACCTCAACCAAAAATTGTGAATATACCTTTTAAAAGAGGCTATTCCCTTGGGATTTCAGATTCCCAAATGACCTTCAAATGATGGAGGCAGAATCTGAATGAGGGTAATTAAAGTGCCATGCGATTGAATTTCAACCATGTGGAGTGATAAGAGGGATTATGTTGCTAAATCAGGAAAACACCCTATGGTGGATTCAGCCTTTTTCCAGCTGTATGATGGTCATAGTGTGTGCAACTGTCCTGAGAGGAAGATGCTAACATCAGGTATCTGAAGCTGTTGACCCTTTTTATCTGCCAACTATCAAATGCTCCCAAATGACCTATTAAAACAGGCCCATGTGACAGGTTTAGACACTCAAGAATGTGCTCTTTAGAGTAATCTTAAAAATAAATATGCCACGAAAGCCAAAGAAACATTTTTTGGCTCTATGGTTCCATAAGGAACCTTTAAAATCTGAAAAACCTTCTTGTTTCACTTAAGAACACAGAGTGAATGTTTCATTGGGGAAGCAAATAAAGTAATTTTATAGCGTTGCTGTGAAGAACCTTTTGTAGAAACTTTCTATGTTTTAATAACAAAACAGAGCCAAAAGAGACATGGGTCAATGACGTGACATGTATTTTTTGTGTCCAAATTCATTATTTTCCTAAAAAGAATTTGAATAAATACATGTCATATATCAAATGGATCTACAATATGTCCTTTATAAGAAACCCTTTTCATTTTATTGAAATTCAATAGATTTTTTGAGTTTTGGTGTTTGAAAGACCAAAAATGTCAGGTGGTGCGACCGTCCGAACATACAAACAGAGAACAAAACTGAGAAATAAATGTTAATTTTCTCAATAAAATTCTTAATAAAATATTTTGGCATGATTTTATGTTAAATTTCTTATATATGAGGGGATATTATTTTAAATTAATATATGGTCGCACCACCTGACATTTTCTGGGTGGTAAAATCAGAAATCTTGTTTAATAATGAATTAATTTTCCCTAAAATGCTGTAAAACCAATATAAATCAACACAATACATTTTTTTGGACATAAAAATACATTTTCAAACTGTTTTGCTTAAAATATTTTTTTTCTCTTCTTGAAAAGCTTATTTGTCATTGACCCACATACAGTAGTGCAATATGCTGGATATTATTAATCGAGTCTCGGGTCAAAAAAGGTTAAATTAACCTTAACCCAGAAAATGTGCATATTTGACCCAACAAAGTGTTAAAATGGGTTATATTACAAACTACAGTCTAACAGTTGGGTTTTCCCCTGTTGACTCAACACTGGTGATAAATGGAGTGGATGTGGTAAAAAAAATAGTAAAAAGTGTAGTTTTAGGATTAGTAGTGGCATCACATGAAAATGCTATTTTAGTAAACTGGACATGAAAACACTGGCTAAACCAATGTTGGGAGTTTGAGAAACATGTTCAAAAAAATGTTTTTTTGCAGCTTGTGACACAAAAATGACGTACTCCACTTTTAAGACATTGCTCAACATGGATCATTAACATTTGAATTGAAATTCCTTTTTATAGCCTTGATTCCTTTGTCTTATCGTCTCTCTGTTTCGCTACATAAATATGCTTAAATTATATCCTTAAATTGCAAGTATGCTAAAACAACAAATACACAAGCAGAAAAAATAGACTACAATTTCTTATCAATCATTCTGCCACTACTTATACCTGTCAAGTCTTTGCCTCCCTTTTTTCTATTGTGTTAAGAAACACATTTTAATTCACTTGCGTTCATCCATTCCTACACAGATACGGCTGGGATGTAAATAATATAGAGGCCCATCTAAAAAGAAGGGCAGCTTATGAATATTTAAACATGTTCTCTCGTATCACTAAAAACTCACAAAACTAGGTAAATGAATAAATTGTATATTAAACCGTTTAAAGACAGCATGAAGCCCTTTTTTGTGTCCTTGATCTGACTTTGACTTTTACTGGCATTTTTGAGGAAGATATTAGTTTTTTATTACTGACTGACATACTAAAGAAAAAAGTTCAATTCTGCAATTCTCTTTTTTCTTTTTCAACCAAGCAAATAAACCATTACATAACACCTTAAATTGACAGTGTTGTAGTTTGATATATTTAAAAGAAAATTTAAAAATGAAGCAATGGAAAAGGCCTGGATGTGTTTTTATAAAGACTGTTTGAGCTGACAGTATTGAAGCGTGGTGTACATGAGAGTTCTTTGAAGCAAGTGCAGATGTTATCTGTCAACACACATCCTCCAATGATTAGCTGCTAGTCCCACAGGGATGAAGCATTCTCTCTAGGCTCAGCATATGTGACGCTTCTCCATTTTTGCTTTCAATCAAGCCATGATTACAGCTTGAGAAGTACCGAACACAAAGACCCCTCTCAAGCCAATGCATTACAGCAGTCAATCAACTGAAGACTTGAAACAAACGGGATAAACAGAAACACAGGTGCAAAGATGCTCACAAACATACAGACATGAAGTATTGTTAATATTTAGATGTAGATACCTATAATCCCCAAATGAGAGTTTAATAGCATATTGATATCATTCCAAAAATAGGAGACAGCAGATTCTTAAATAAAAAAAATGAGCAGGTGCATTTTTTATAGGACTGCTTCTCTATAATTAGCTTTTTTGGAGAACATCAGACTCTTTGAAATTACTTTCAGATAGAAGAAAAAAACTCAAAGAGAAAATCTCAGGTGTTCGGTCTGTGAGCAGGTAGGTAAAAAGAGACAAAATGGTCGTGCAGTTTTATCAGGCAGAAGGATTAAGCCATAGCTTGGCAGCCACATCATACAGACACACAAACAAAAACAACTGCTTTTACTTTATGCCAAATACCACAGATTGACAGCTTATGTCCATCTTCATTTATATCCATGTAGACCAGTATGCATGTGTTTTAGCCCTGTTCAAAAGAAGTTCTTATCCTTTGATCCAGCAAGACCGTCATGGTCAAACTTTACCAGAAAGACCCTACAACAAGACTAACACCAACCAAGGGCTGCTCGATTGTGACAAAAAAATCATATTTACGGTTATTTTGGCCAGTATTGAGATCCCGATTATTTAACACAATTACACATTGTAGTGGAGTAGGCGGGGCGAGACCGTGGTTCGAGACCGGTGAGTAATTGTGAATGAGCGCCAGCTGTGCGCACACCGGGCTCGAATCATGTAAGAGATTGGGAGCATATTAGAGAACGAGCGACCGGACCGTCGAAGAGAGAGGACCGGGCCCGAACATGTTTTACGTTTGTATTTATGTTCTTGTGTTTTGTATTTATGTTTTGTTCGCCGGCGGTCGGCCGTGAGGGGCCGCCGGCTGTTATTATTTATTTCAAATGTTTAAATGTTTGCCGGTTCCCGTCTCCCTCCTTCCATATCTTGAATCTTGTTACACACATTAACTTTGAAAACAACACAGAAAAATAAAAGAACTTAGCTTTTAAACTATGAATTCAACTGCAAAATAATTGTAAAGAGATAGCACAGTTGAACCACGTTAGAGGAAGGGCGTGCGCTGTGGATTTATACCACAAGAAAAGAGAGGATCCTTGCCAAATGGAATAAGGCACAATAATCGCCTCGATTCTTTTGTTATTGTAAATGTTGAAGGCCAAAATTGACGATTAACAACAGTTTAACAATGTGGGCTCGGTTTGTTGTTTTGGGCTAACTAGACAGACCATGAGAACTTTTGATTTTGTTGTTATTCTGATCCGATGCCAAACCAAAATTGGACGTTTGGAGAGAAAGATATTACCAGCCGTGTCAAGCAACTAATAACAAATTGTTTACCATGTAATTTAGGCTTAGTGTTAACTTAAAACTGTATAATGCCACAAAAACAGACTGGTGTGTAAAGTAAATAAATCAGATATGAAAACAAGAGCATATTTGCAGTGCTGTACAAGAAAAGGGCCTTTTAATTGAAGGAAAATCCTATTATAAATGTATGCATTTGAGACTAACATACAGTTTTATGTTTCATGCGAATTTAACCTACAAACTTCAACCTTTCACATATCAGTATCATACTGAAATAGCACCAAGTGAAGTAAAACCTAGCTCTTTTCCTTTTTAAATGCAGCATTCATCAGACGGTCAGCGAACGGGATGTGGGCAGTCCGTGGGTGGTCTCAGACCGAGACAACCACCCCCTTAGCTTAGCTTTAGTTATGGCATGCTGATGTAACATATTGTGGCTGGCGTGATGAAAGATTTTGTTAAGGTATTCATACTCTCCCGTCAAACTTTGGATAAGAAATAGAAGTAAGGGAGGGAGGTGCTTCTGCACCACAATCTTAATGGAATCAAAAGGTTAGCAAGCGCTTGCTCATTATCTCACACATGGGGCAGCTTGCACGAATCTATTATGCACCGGCGCATGGAAATGGGAAAATGCAGAGAAAAAGCAGAGATAAGGGAGGAGAAATGTCAGAAAGCGGAGCCGCAGGCTGCATCCTCCAGTCCGCCTGGGATACGTCAGAGAGTGTGTGTTTGTGTGCGCGCCAGTGTGTATATATGTCTGCGTGTCTTTGGGAGAAAAGAAGCACATTCCCACCCACTCAGTCCCATGATTCAACTGAGCCTGCACCAGGCGTGGGCTTGAGAGAGAGAAAGAGCGACAGAGAAAAAGCTTACTTTCAGAGAAAGCGAGAGCGAAGGGGAGACGTGCAGGGTGAAGGAAGAGAGAGAAAGAGAGAAACCAAACAACGGCGAAACAAGGAGAGATGAAACATGAGAGGATGTTTCTGTATCCACTTCTAGTCTCTGTGTTGCATTGCTCCATTTAGCTGGTATGGAGGCAGTGACTCGAGAAGGCCGGACTGTCAGGATGGGGGTGATTTAGTGGCTAATGAAAACGGCATATTGATAAATTCGTATTTCAAAATCTACATTAGTATTAAAAACATCCAGAGAGAAAGCAGGATAACAAGAATTGAAATTCAGAATTATGTAAAATACATGTTTTGAGTCTTTGGTTTAGAAATATTGACAGGCACTATAAAAAGTATTATACATTATATATGTAAAACTGTAAAGCTGCTTTGCAAAAATGCTTAATTGTATTGCATTGTGTTTAGTGCTTCATATATGAATACATTTGAATTGAATTGAGATCTGTAGTTCTAAATATTTATCAGAAAACAATCAAAGTAAATTTTACTTTTGAATTATTTAATTCACTTAATTGTTCAAAGCAAATTAATGTGATTTTATTACAGTAATACAAATACCTTGAGTGACGTTGCATTCAAAAAACAACAGCAAATGTTACATGGTTAAATACAATAAGTATTATATTAACTAATTTGTTTCATATTTCAGAATGCTAACTGTTGGATGTTTAATGTTTAATAAAACAATCCATTTTAAATTGAATGCAAAACAGATATATAGTGATATATACTTTCATTCCCTTTCTCACACATTCCAGCATTTTAGATGTCTATGTTAATACAGATTAAAACTCTATCATAGGTTATGTTGGGGAGACTGGATGAGGTGTATTTCTACACAAATTAAGTGTGCTTTCTTCAGCTCTGAAAATATTTTGCCAGTATTACTGAGCCATATGCGGCTCATTTGAATCACTTGCGCTTCCCGTGAAATGTTTCTCCAGGCCATGACTGTTTCATTAATGTGCTTCTCTATCTCTCACAAACACGCACATACTCACAAAGAAAAAAAAATGAGCAAACAAATATCAAACGGCGGCCTCTTCACATTTTCCAGATGCAAATGTCCTCTGTTAATGTTCTCTGCCTTCAGTTGGATGACTTGAGGGAAGATAAAAGTTCATGCAATTTGCATAAACAGACGAAACTGCACTGTAAGACAATAAGACCCCCGGGAAATCTAACATAAGAGTTGATGGAGTGGTCAGAGTGCATTTCACTGAACATTTTCTGGTTTTATTGAGGATGGGGTTTTAAACTGTTTATTCTGCTCTGTCTGTTGGTGCGGCTATTTCTTTTACTGTTCTGACGATCGCATTTTACTATGTGTCGTGTAATGAGGCACAGGTCAACGAAGCCACCATGGACAGCTCATACGCTGGAGCAAAGCATTAGACTCTCACTTCAGAACCACGGACAGCTCATACGATAGAGAAAAGCACTAGACTCTCATTTCAGCACCATGGACAGCTCCCCCTTAAATCCACTCAACGCTACAATAGCAGAAAGATGTCCAAAAACATGTTCCACCTACCCTATGAGGCTGCATTTCTCTACTAAAACCCCAGCTAATGAAATGCTGCCTTCCTGTACTGCCAATTCCACGATCGAGCGCTGGAAAGCAAAAGAGTAAGTCCTAAACCTTTCTCTGACACTCAAAAACACAATACCTGTAAAGAACCAGAAAAAATGTGAAATTGTGATGCTCAAGTGCAGATATAAAAGAAGATACAGGCTACAGTGTACAGACTGTGGGTGGTACATGCAATTGGCTGTGTTCTTTATTGCTGGTGTACAGACTCGCAGGTTGGACAGCCTACATTAGCCTATTTGCAGGGCATTTTTCTCCATAGGGTGTCACCAGGCTCCACACGACTCATCAGACTTTGTGATCTCTTCTTGCTGGGAAGGAACTGCTTCTATAATTTGCTCTTATAATTAGAAATATTGTACTACAATGTATCCCTTGAATCTGTAATACATCTAATGCCATTGAGGCCAGTAAGTGGCCTTTGAACTTGATGCTGGATTTCTTCATCTTCAGTGGAGGCTGAAGTACAGTTCTTCTGAATAATGGAAACAAAGAAAACCCTAATTTGTGACCCTGGACCAGAAACCCGTCCTAAGTAGCACGGGTATATTTGTAGCAATATTCACCAATACATTGTATGGGTCAAAACGATACATTTTTCTTTTATGCCAAAAATCATTAGGATATTAAAGTCATGTTCCATGAAGATATTTTGTAAATCCTTAAATATATAAAACAAATATATTTTTGAGTGTGGATGTGGAAAAACGTGAACAAAAATGGCACGAAACATATAAATGGCCCTATAAACATCACTCGCTGGTGCCCGCTCTTTGGTGCCCAGTCAAGTTTGGAAGCAAGCTTAGAATTTCAGCTTTCGGGTTCATCCACTCTCCCCAACTTCATTAAAGTGATACACCAATAGAGAGCATTAGACAAACCTGTTTCTTCTTGACAACGGCCTACTACAGTGCCTCTATAGTTCACATACAAATGAAAATTCTGTCATTATGTACTTATCGTCTTGTCATTTCTAATTGAAGAATGTTGATAACCAAAAAACGGTTTTACACATCCACTTCTATTGTATCAACACAAAACAGTCAATGGGTATCACCGTTGTTTGGTTGCCAACATTCTTCAAAGTATTGTCTTTTGTGATCTGCATTCGAATTAAAGTCATACAGGTTTGAAATGACAAGAGGGAGAGTACGTGATGACAGAATTTTCATTTTGGGTGAACTATCCCTTTAAAATGACCAGATCTGCTGTCAGTAAAATATCTCAGGGTTCAACATAACACAAGAGCAAAATCTAATGATTGAATTACATCATCATGAAAATAAAAAAAGAGACATTCACATTTATATTTGGAGCTTGTGCCTCCCATGTGAGCAGTGAGTCAGTGAGACTGGTGAGTACAAGTTTGACTCACATGCGTGTTTGTAGGTCAAAGGTAATGGGGAGAAAAACTGCCTTTGCTATAGGACTGTTTCTCATTTGTGTCTTGCAGGGTGGTTTCTTATTTCTGCTGCCATGCAGAGAATTACGTCTCAGGATATGCAATCTAAGTTACAGAACCCACTTAATAAGAGGGTGTAAAATATGTTTAATATGAGCTGAACACACTGCTGACTGACATGTTAATTGGAGAAATTGCATTCAGTAATTGTTATTGAAGATGAAAGGGAATAGCAGTGAATTACAGGTATAAAGCTGAGATTAAATGATCCGTTAAGATGAAAACGACAGACAGGAAATACATTTTCTCATCAGAGCGGGTTGAATGACCGCTTCCTGAGGAGAAATGCAAACAGAAACGTTCAAAGAAGCAATAGTACATCCTGGGGGTACATGCACAACCTATAATGTCATGCTTTATGTAAAGTACTCAGATGCTCTGAGGGTTCTGTAAAAGAAAGAGTAATTGATTGCTAGTGCATTTATTTAAGACTCATGTGCGAAGGAAATGTGAAAAGCTGTAAATTGAGACGGAAGTATGAGAGCGCTTTCAAGTCTGCTATTAAGCCAGCCAACATGTTACTTATTTAAACAGCTATTTTCAACAAAAAACGGCAAACATGGGACTGCAAAGAAAGGTTTATATTAATTATCCATTCCATTCCATTTTCTACCGCTTATCCAAACTACCTCGGGTCACGGGGAGCCTGCGCCTATCTCAGGAGTCATCGGGCATCAAGGCAGGATACACCCTGGATGGAGTGCCAACCCATCGCAGGGCTATATTAATTATCCTACTATTAAATATGAATTATGTTAATTAATAGCTTCAAGGTCCAGTGTATGAAATTTAGCAGCATCTAGCGGTGAGGTTTTGAATCGCAACCTACGGCTCACTCCACCCCTCCCTCTCTAAGCACTAAGATGGCTGACACAGAACTAAGTGTATTTAAGTAGAAATATCTCATTCCAAGGTAGTAAAAACGAAACGCTTCATTAAGTAAGGTCTTTATATCCTTTAAATCCTCTGATTTAGTAAATACTACTAATAAAAACTGGCAAAACTTGCTAAATTTCATCTCTTAATTTCACCTCACGCACAACCCAGAAAAAGAAAAGGGTAAACATGGAGATATTAAACTAGAATTTTAATGAGCCAAGCTCTCGCCATGGGCGACACAGACAACTCTGAGAAAGAGCATCCCTCACCACGTGTTTCACCTTCTGCTGCGACACGATCGCTGCTGCCAAAAAATTCCTTTTTTTTGCTCTCACCCATAAAAGAGGGCCAACCACACACTTGAACGGCAAAACATGGCCTATTTTTTCAAGAAGTTCCCCGCAACCTCAGGCATCTCTAATTCAGAGTAAAGGGATCATTTATTTATGCAGACCCCATTTTTCATATTTTATAAGGATTTCTAATCTCTTCATAATCGACATGGTTTGTGGTTTGTTGATGCAGTTCAATGTCAAAACAAGTCTTTCAGAAATAATTTCCGAGAAGTTACATTTATGAAGCCTTCCGGTTTAATCAACATTGAAAACAGACACAACAGGTTGATTCTATTAGGGCTTTAGGAAAAATCCTAAATCTTTAGGATATTCTTGAATTTTCATTAAGTTTATAATAATGAGGTTCATTATGCATAAGATGTGACTTTATATTCTTATTTGGCATGGGTTCATTTCAAGAACATACACCAGCAGAATCTGAATGTAATCTCACTGAACTACACCCACAAAAAACTTGTATCTTCCGCAGTTCATGGCTGTCACCTCACAGTCAATGGACGTCATTTTGAGTTAGTCATCAAAAGCATCTCTTGAGATTGACTTCGACTCTGAGGCCTGTTGTTCTGGACTGAATAATATTTCCTTTCAGATGTCACAGTTATTCTATTCTAAGTCGCTCCAGCCATTATGTGTCACAGCAGCGTGGGATTGTTGTAGCATCTATTAAAATATATGGTACCAGACAAAAGATGGTTATAAGTTCAGCAAACTCTAGAGTGAGTCTTAACACAGGAAACCCACTGATAAAATTAAACATTTTTAAAGATCTTAATTGGAAATCATACTAAGCTCGACGGCACAAGAGTGAGTAAATGATGAAAGTATTTTTGTTTTTAGGCAAATTCTAAATTTGATGATTTTTTTTATTAATTTGCAATCGCTTCTGTTTTAACATCTAATCCCATGCATTAAAGATATATAAGTAATATTTACACTAATAAACGTTCTGGCTTCTCAAGCTTAACATGGTCAATTTATAGTTGTAGTAGTATTTCTGTGCTCGCTTCACTCCGCCAGGGTTCATGGAGGTTCCCATATTTAGGGCCCTATGATTTACTCGTGGAATCCAGGCATAAACAGATTTTAAAGTATAATGTGGAATGGCACAGAATCTGGCAAAGGATTTATTTACAAAATTTTACAAAATTCTAATTGTGCATGAATAACTTTAGAAATATTCAGATGGTGATTTTATAGGTAATCTGCAATTGTTTTTCGTGTGCTCGTCGAGCTTTCAGAGAACGCGTGCTCATGAACTGTTTCTGTTTCATGTGAGAAAAGCAACTATCAAACATCCTTTGTGAGTCCAGAAAAATACAGAAAAAACGGAATATGGGATTTTTTTTACAGATGTCATCCCTCATATTGCATGCCATATCTCTCCGGATCCTCATTTGGGATGCTTTTCATGAACTGGCCCCCATGACTAACTTATTGTGCACACCTCCAGGGGCTCGTACTTTTCCGGAAATAATCGTACAGCTGTACCTATCTTTTATAAATTTGATCAAAGTAAATCCACTTCGAAGATACGAAGTATGCAATACTACTGTAGGAACTCAAGATTAAAATGAGATTGGCAGAAACTGCGTGTTACCTGATCTTTAAACGTGAAATCACATCAAATAAACGAGTGGTAAAACAACACATGAAGGTGTTCTGTTGTAGTGCAAATGCACTCCAGGAACTCATATCAGTATGTGTTTGATAATCTTTCTATAAAGTACATAAAGACAGCCATTGATAGTTCGCCCAAAAATGAAAATTCTGACATCATTAACTCACCCTCTTGGACACACAAACCAATGCAAGTGAATGGGTGCCGGTTAACAAAATATCGTCTTTTGTGTTCTGCAAAGAAAGTAAGTCGCAAAGGGTTAATGATGACATCATTTCCTTTTTGGGTGAACATTAAAAGCCTTCACTCTCATTCAAAGGACCTGCATGCCATGTGCTGGTTCCAGGCTGGTTTTATATGGTTAACACTTGTTTTTTTCTAATCTTTCTTCTGAAGCCTCACAAACACTGTCACACTGTTTAAGAAGTCAGGTGTGGACATCATCTCTAATAACGTCTGTCTTTTCAGCACAAACTCCCTAAAGCTACATTCAGTGGGGGAAATTCACAAACATCTGGATTGCCAAATTTGCCATTTGGGAACAGCAGATATGCAAAACCGCAAAGGATTATTTCACCTGTCTAAATGTATTAAACAGACTTGTCAAGAGATGAATGCATGTGGGCGTAGATGTGTGTAATACCCCATCTGTCTGCAGTTTCTCACCGATGACTTTGTGTCCTTACATGAAAACAGCTAGTACAAACCGAACAAGAGAGCTACACAATAAACCACATCTCATCATATTATTATAACGCAAATTAGAATAAGGTTAAGAACAATTCTAATCTGAATGACGTCGTAGAAACACCACAAGCAAATCAGAAAGTGGAATTTCAACAAGCTCATTATCAAACACAATATTTGGGGAAGACATGAACACATACTCACGCTCAACAGTGTCTCATTTTAAGTTGATATATTCCAGGGCACACAGGAATCCTTTGTTGCAAAATTCCACACAAACCTGGTGGGCAATAAGAGAAAAGAGGCTATTAAATTTAGCATGCACACCAACCGGGATGTTTCACAAGGGCAGAAAAATACTCCCACCTAATTTAAGCAAGAAAAGAAATCAAATAGCAGAGGCTTTATGGTTCTCATTAGAGGCAGGTTTGTGTTTATTATCCGAGTTACAGATGGAGACAGAATGGGTTGAAGGCAAAGATGGTGCAGCTTTGAGACATCAAACACAGGGAGAGAGAGCGAATGAGCAGAGAATTCTTCCTGCCGCACACTTTAAAGGCTTGCAGAAAAAGAGACATAAAGATAGGCTAGTAAACAAACATGACTAAACAAAGACAATGTGCAGAACAGGGAAGAAGATGTTGCCCTTCGTTAAAACGCTGAAAAACTATGTATTAAATAAAAAAAACGTTTAGCCAAAACAGCGCAGTTCAATAGGTCTAGTCCATTAAGCTGCTGTTGCGTATTTGAATTTAGAGATGGTCAATACTTAAACAAATACAGGACATAGAGGCTAGATGTGCATTTTCTAAAGGGAACACTAGTGTTAGCAAGGCAACATTAGCATTTGGTTGTGTAAATTTAACCCCAAAACAATCTTAAGGCAATTTGTAACTTTTCACAAGTTGCCTGGCTAATACACCATTTGATTCCCATGTAGTATTTGTTTCATTATGCTGAGTTTGTACTTTGTATTTATTTTAGGGCTGTCAAAAGATTAATCACGATTAATCACATCCAGAATAAAAGTTTGTGTTTACATAATATATTTCTGTGTACTGTGCAACATAATTTTGTATTTATTTAAACACACATCCATGCATTTATTTAAGAAAAACCTAAAAATTAATAAACATTTATATATAATTTCAATTATTTGTTAATATAAATAAATAAATGTAAATATTTTCCTAAATATGTACACATGAGTATGTGTTTGTATTTATGAATAAAAAATGAATATGCACAGTACATAGACATATATGATGTAAACACAAACTTTTATTCTGGATGCGATTAATCGCGATTAATCTTTTGACAGCTCTAATTTATTTGGCTATGCACAAATCATATTTGCTAAATACTTTTTTCAAATAAAAAAATATAGCAAAGCAAACACAGATATGATCAGCAAAACACTATATTGTATGTGAAAAGTGCTTAGGAATGGATAATTTGTAGAAACAATTAAAGTTAGGAAATTTAGAAAGAACACCAACCAGAATGTTTAAAGAATATGAATACAGCTTAGCCTTGCAGAAAATGTGTCTTTATAACTATAACTATAAAAACGACCGATTTCTGTTGTCAGGTAGATCATATAGGCTTTTCATCTCTGGCAAGTTTAATATCACACCAGTCTTTACAATTTATCCAAGCACTTCAAGAGAAATCGCTCTGTCGTCTCTTTTAACTCTTAAATAGCTTCTGTGGGAAGATATCAGATCAATATTCAGATTTCAACCAACATTTGCATATGGATCTCTTTATGAGATCCTCCACAGCAGCAGTCGTTTAGAATATTAGAGAAAACCACGGATGTGTCGTGAGATACGCTGGCACACACACAGACACACACACACACAAAATGTCCGGATCCAGCGCAGGACAAGCTGTTTCCTTAGCATTATTATTCACACGGATGAGCATCATTGGCTTTCATCATTAGATGGTATGAAACTCCGTAACACAAATGTGTAAACTGCTGTGTGAGACGTAATGAGTTGGAAGCGCTGCATTGATTTCCCTGCTGAGCTGAACTCATGGGGTTTTCTGTACCATTCTTAAAAATATCTTCTTTTGTGTTACGTGTAAGAAAGAAAGTCATACAGGTTTGAAATGTCAAGTGGGTGAGTAAATGATGTCAGAATTTAAATTTTTGGGCAGGTGAGTAATTTTATATACTTTAAATCACTGTGTAAGCTTTCAGTGACCTGCTGTTAAAGGGTGTTTTTGAACTTTACTACGATGCCATCAAGTGATTACAGATTTTTCATACTTTAGAAATTATGGTAATTTGCTTCACATAGTTTTGCATCACACTTAAACCGTCCAAATGCCTCAGGTGCAAACAAACAATTTACCACGAAGGACTTAAAACCATTTGCATATTCAGTGGATACAGGTGGATAAACAAGTTCTGATAATGTCAAAATACCCTTGAAAAACTAGTACCTCTTTCTGGAGTTTCCCTGTTTTTCATCTCAGTGAGACGCACAACATAATTAGCATAAACAAATAACAAGAAAAGAGAATTGGTAGAATGACCTTCCAACTTCTGTCCGATCAACTGCATCCATCTCAATGTGTAAAATGCACTACGCATTAGGCTTATTATCCAAACACTACATCATACTTTGATAACCAAAAAGGAGAAGCGCTTCAAGCTATCAGTTTCAAGCAACATTCACAAGTATGAAGTACATTTTTCACTTATTCAAGGCATGTTTAAAAAGGCACATTTCAAAGTTCAGCCGTAGTGTTGTCGGTTTTCTGAAATATGAACGATTTCTTCTTAATCACATCATTATAACTTTTTTTCACAAATGACCTCAGCGCAATGAGAGTAGAAGTGGCTCAGGTGGCTGAGATTTTATCGAAAGTACGTCATCGCTCCGTATGGATACACCCCATTCTTGACATGCTAACTGCTCTTCTGTCAAACCCATTTTTTCTTTACTTATGATGCCTTATACGTTTGGAGAACACCCAACAAGAGATTGAGACAATTCATTTATAGAGAACTGCTCCAGACCCAGCTCATGGTCGGTGCTTGAGCAATGTGTATTAGAAAAAATCTAATTGATTTCATAATGACATCCCCCTATTTAAAATTCTTACTCTCCAATGTTATATTTTTGTAACATTTTCAAGAAAAGATGCTAAGGCTTTACGATGCAGATTTATTTTAAAAGCCGTCCTTGATCATATTGAACTATATGCAAACTTTCGAGCACAACTGAATGGAATAATCAAGCCAAATCCATTGCACAAGGAACTCAAAACTTACTAATCAGTATTACAAAATAAAAGCCAAACATGACATAAAAAGCATAGGAATACAAGACAAATTCCAACAAAACCAAAAAACTGCTGACAAAATAATGGAATTTTAATTTAGACTGAATTACTTAAAAATTGCCAGTTGAACAAGATTTATTCCTGCAAACAGACCTCTGAGCCATAACTGCTCAGACATTATGGGACTAAGACATTGACTGATCTTTTTTCAATACCTTTGTATATCAATTCTAAATCACCTAAACATTCAATAATCGCCCCAGCACTGGATCTTCTATTAGCTGACCTTTGCTCCTAACTATCATTTTGATCATATTCGTCTCATTATATAAGCGACTCTTCCTTGTACCCAGTCTCTGTGTGCGAGCATCAGTGACTGATGGAGATAATGAGGGAGTCTGTATCCATTATCGCCGTGCAGGTTGCTGTGTGCAGTAAAATCAAAGCAGGACGCCATGGGATGGCTGGGCACAGCAGCCAGTCTCACTGATATATTGCGTTGCCTGAGGCTGCTGGGCAAATGACAAACCCATGATAATGCAATTATGTTGCATTTCTCTAGACTAGCCATTTTTTAAGTTGTGAACAAGTTTTATTGAAATGTGAACATATCTAGAGCCTTGATGCTAGCAGGTATATAAATATGTACTCCAAGGCATCTACAGTATGCCGATTTTTACCACCATAGTATTACAATATTATAATATTACTATAAGGTTGTATATGTTAACATAACTAAATGCATTACCTAACATGAACATTAATGTTTTCAGCATGAAATATTTATTAAGGCGGCCCTGCAACGATGTGTCATGTTAACTGTTAAACGTGCGGTCTTCTCATGCTTAACATGGTCAACTTGTCAAAAAACGAGTTGGGCGTATTACGTAGTATTTCTGTGCTCGACACACTCCCCCAGCGATCGTACAGGTTTCGGAAAGTTTTTTTCGATCATATTAAAATGTTTCCTAACAAATTCTTAGTCCCTTATTAGACAATTCTCCACGAAAAGCACGGCCACAGGAGAGCAGGAGAAGGTGCATGCGCAGACGTCACTTTCACTTGTAAACAGGAGAGAGAGAGAGAGCATGCGTTCGCGAAGTTCAGGTGTTTGTTTGTTCACTGCATTTGGTTGATGACGGTTTTCCAGTAGCTCAGTGGTAAGAGCATTGCGTTAACAACGCAAGGTTGTGGGCTCGATCCCAGTGATGTATAAATGTATTAGATAAAGCAATGTAAGTGCCTTTGTATAAAAGTGTCTGCCAAATGCGTAAATTTAAATGATGAATGTTATATAAACGGTGAATATAACGCTGGATTTGAAGATCGTTTGAAACTGATATATGGAGCCGTCCCAGCACTAAAAGATGCCGGACATGAACCTCATGCAGTGAGTGAAACTGATGTCTGTGTATTGTTGACAATGGGTGCGCACGTGATTTGGTTCAGCCTACCCCTCCCCCCCGCATGCGCCATATGGTTTCGGAAGCAATCGTAAAGCTGTATCTATCTTTTATAAATGTGATCAAACTAAATACTCTTTAGTTTGACCCACGAAGATACGAAGTATGCAATACTACTCTATAGGTACTCAAGATTAATATGAGATAGACAGAAATGTGTTACGCCCGCTTTAAAGCTGCAATCTGTAACTTTTTAACTTTTTTAGAAGTATTACTCGTTGTTATATAAGGTTAACGAATGCAACTTTACTGTGAAGTTTTACTGCCTACAATATCTTTGTTTTTTAATGAACATATGCCAAATATTATCTGTTTACATAATAAAGGTTAATGAATAATGTGTTCATTAAATAAATTAAAATAACTATACTGTCACTGGGAGTTGCACATGAGAAAGAAATAGAAGGTTGAAAGCAAACTGAGAAAAAGCGTTAGCAACAGTTGCTGGGGCTCTCTGGCAATTTCACGCCTCACTTTCCTGACAGCAGAACAACATGCATCATCTGCACAGAAGTGGTTTTCAAACTCATTTCACTTTTACATCTGAAATCAAACACATGCTGTCAGCATTTTGAGAAAAGGGACTGAAAGCGATCCTAAGGAAAGCTGAGGGCTTACCTAAAACACAAAGATACACAAGTTAACAAGAGCTTTACATTGCATCACTCGCAGAAACAAATGGATTTTAAAAAATGATGATTGTTTGAATAGGCTGTATCACCACTGGGGTCTCACGCACGCCGTTCAGTCTGCAGTAAAGCAGCGCAGATCCCACAGCGCAGCTCATCTGACACCCAGACTGATCACGTGACACGCATGAAAAACAGCAGCAGCTTTGCCGGCTCATTTATTTACTGTGAGACTTGCTTTAGCAGTAAAGATGTCAGCAAATTAGGACGCGACTATGCCAAAGGGTAGATGTGTTGTATGTGTTGCTCAAAAAACTGGTACACAAGGTTATGAGACAAAATACTAAAAGAATACTTCCATTGACAGACTGGTACTTGTGTGAACCCAAACCTGAAACCTCAACATCATTAACACTTCACTGAGGGCCGCTGATAGTGTTGCATGTGCTTTGTTCTAAATCTTTCAGTATATAAAAGAGTGAAGGAGAACTTCAATGAACAGAAGACAGTCAGCTAGATCACAGATCCATATGTCCTCGTTGCTTTTTTATAATATTTCTCTAAAGCTTCATCTCAAGGTGAAGCACAACGATATGTTTTCCCAAGTTAAACAGTAAGGAACATCACTACATTTACATTTACATTTAGGCATTTGGCATCACTAGCAACTTCAATCTTACAGGGGCCAATAATATTTGCAATAAAACAAAGTGGAGTAAACTCGGTGAAAGCATTCTTTAGAGATGTCGGCCCATATTGATAGGTTAGCATCTTGCAGTTGATGGAGATTTGTGGGATGTACGAAGCTCCCGGTCAACCACATCCCAAAGATGCTCTATTGGGTTGAGATCTGGTGACTGTGGGGGCCATTTTAGTACAGTGAACTCATTGTCATGTTCAAGAAACTAATTTGAAATGATTCGAGCTTTGTGACATGGTGCATTATCCTGCTGGAAGAAGCTATCAGAGGATGGGTACATGGTGGTCATATAGGGATGGACATGGTCAGAAACAATGCTCAGGTAGGCTGTGGCATTTAAATGATGCCCAATTGGCACTAAGGGGCCTAAAGTGTGCCAAGAAAACATCCCCCACACCATTACAACACCACCATAATTGCATTAATAAGAAATTGAACAGGTGTTCCTAATAATCCTTTAGGTGAGTGTATATGTTAGGGATGCAATATCGGCTGATAATGGTAACCGATAATTAATTAAAACTGGAAGCCGATAATCAATATATTGGCTGATAAATAGTAACTAAATATGAATATAACATTTTCTGAGACCGAAACAAAAGGCAAATAGTGGACCACTGCTTTCCTTTGAAAACATTCACAGCAGAACCATTAATTCTCTTTTTCCATGAAAATCATGTACTTAGTCAAATTTACACTAGTTAAAGATTCTTTAAGTATTGAACTTTTCTAGTAATTATTTTTAATTAACTAATTATAGATGTTCTTCTTGAAAGGGACGGATTACTGACCGGACTAATGGGGCCAGTGGCTTCAAGATTGCACCATCCAGTTTGGTACAGAAAACCATGAAAACAAATGTTTATATATGGGTCTCATACCATATACAAGGCCTCTGTGGATACCGTGAAAAAAAATGAAATGATCAACAAATCATGGCAAAATGTTTTTATGTTTTCTTTAATTTACTAGATTAAATTAAATTTATTAATTAATTACAGCACATTTAAATAGCATTTTCTGAATCTTTTGATTGATAATTTGATGTTTACAGAAATGTATCAAAGGGACATTTCATTGTAAAAAATATTTATTTATGTGATGCATTAAATACGTGTATATTTGACAAAAGACGTGTGTTTCATAGGCCTTCATTTTGTCCATTGTTGATTTTTCGCTGTCTAGCTAATATTAGACTTACATGAACCCTGTACAGATCATTTTTAGCGCTGCGCAAGCATTTGACGCAGAGCAAGAAGGGTTTTAATATTCATTATCATCTTAACCTTTACTTTCCAAGGAAAAGAACAGAAAAATTGTGGGGGGGGGGGCCTTGGAGGTATCTGGCCCCGAGGTCCTTTGAAGTCATAATCCGTCCCTGCTTCCAAAGCAACCCAGAAAAGTGTTCTTAATAGCCACATGTCTGACTGTGGTCCAGACAGAAATCATTCAGACAGCAATCGGCTATAAAAAATGTGTATTTTCCTATTATTTAAACATTCTTAAATATCTATGTACCTATACTGTACCTACATTAACAATGTTTTGCTAATAACAGTAAGTGAATGATCATGACAGAAAGACAGTATCTGTATTGGATTTTAACTGTGAGCAGCGTGCAGCTGAAGTGGTATAACCAGAGAAAATGATTCATCATTTATCGGCTACAATTTATCGGCTTAATTTTATTATCTTAATTAAATTTTATTGCCGATATTGCTGATAATTTATTGTGCATCCCTTATACCTCATATATTTATATATAATGCTGGTGTACTACTTTAAGTGTAAAATCTAGCAATAGCAAAAATTTGATCTATTTAAAACCGAAAAACAAAACATTGCTTATATGAAGACTTTATCATCTGTGAAAGAGTCTGGGTACTCCACTGACAGGTGTGAAGAGACACAGCCCACGACCTCTCCTGTGGGAAGTGGTCTGTGATTTCAGGATCAATGGGCCTCTCAGATAAAACTGTGTGAGGAAGAACACGGGCCTCTTATGGAAAGCAGTCACTGGGGCATCTTATGAGGGTTCTGTGCTAGGCAGAACCATGTCATTCATCCTTCACATGAAACTCAAATTCGCCTCTACACATGAGACCCACAGACTTTATACTCGCATAAAAAAATAATAATAACAGCAAACATCTAAGACTTATATACTTTAAATACCTTCCTCGGAGGAGATTTATACCAGATGCATCTCAGCTGCATGCAATTTCTCATTCTATGAACCGTGAGATCCGTTTCCTAAAATATTCATTTCTCGTGTGTCTTTATGCAGTGAGAGGGAAAAAGTTAGCACAAGCAGAGAGGGAAATGATATGATGAAAATGTGACAAATTGATATTACACCTAGAACTATGGTGATAAGTTTTGTGGCCACAGTATCATGAATACCAAGGGTTGTGGTGGTGATGGTATTTGCATCCCCAGTGAACTAGACCCTTTAAAAATTATTTTATGCATTATGGACGTGACATTTGCATTTACCTGAAATTTAAACTCTCAGAGAATGTATGTATTAGCAATATATCGAACCATCGGTTTATATTTTCTTAAACCACTGATGATAGAGTCCAGACATCAGAAAAATATCAGTCTGTATAGTGCACAAGTTTTCTATTTTAAGGACCATTGTGTGATTTCTAGTGGCTTTAAGCTGTGAGGTTGCGAATTGCAACGAAAGGCTCCCTCCACCGTTTCCCCTCGAAGTACAATAGAGGGTGACACAGAAGATGCCGTCATGTTTTCAGTTCTTTCGCGAAATGAGATAACATATTTATGAAGCACATTCTACAGAGCAGTTTTTCCATTTAGTGCTTCTGTAGAAACAACATGGCTACAATATTTCATGAAAGCAGACCCGAGGTGTAAGTCGACAGAAATAGCTCATTCTTAAGTAAAACATAACGCTTCAGTATGTAGTAAGGTCTTTATACAGTTCTGTCAATAGATCCTCCAAAAAATTACACACTGGGCATTTAATATGAGGGATATATGTACGTGACAAAAAAACTAGTTTTTAAGAGACAAGGAATTCTGTGAATTAAAATGCACATACCAGAGGCAATAATTCCCAACAAAATTGTTGCTCAAGGAATATGGAACATTATAGGTGGCACAATTCTAAAGCCACACTTACCTGACTAAGCTTATTTGGTGCATTATTTTACATTATTTTGGTGCTTTAAAAATAAAAAACTGCTTTCAATTATTTAAGAGAGACCTTACATTGGCTTTTAAACCACAAAATATTGACATCTAGCCCTGTTTTCACAGACAAGGCTTAGCTTAAGACAAGACTATGCATTTGTTAAATTATAAGTCACTTCAAAAATAAATAAATTACTGGTGTGCATCTTGAGACAAAGCAATGGCACTGAAATATTTGAAGATATTTTAGGGCAAGTTATTTTCAGTTAAGACAGCTCAAACAACTTAAACCTTGTCTATGAAACCGGCCTCTAAGCTGAATGGTGAAAATACTGACAACACTGAAAACCGTGTTGCTATGTACAACAAAACCTTTCATAAGCGTGCCTGTGACAGCTGACCTATTGATACACAGATCATTTCATTGAAGTATGCTTGGCTATGCTGCGGACACATAAATAACTGCCGAGACTTAATGAGATCTGTTCTCCAGCAGTAAGACATGAGTAAAAAAGCGCACCGTCCGCCGGCAGTATACTCCGGTTGGCTAGAGTGGGCGTGCAGACTGGCACCTCGCTGACGCCAGCCTTCCAGCACATCATCACTGCTGGCGCACAAAGCTCTCACACCTTCCTCTACAGCCTCTGCATAAGATATTATTTTAGATGAAGGGCAGTCCGTGGCGTATTGACAGACACGTAAATCAAACAATTTGACTGCCGTACCGTGATAAGATTTCACACGTAAGTGATTTTTCTGTCGAAGCTGAAAGTGAAAATGCAATGTGACACAAACCAGTCTTGAGCTTTGAAGTATAACACGTCCCCTTAACCACTAAATAAAACAACAACTTGTTTTGCTTAAAGTGTCATCATAGCTTGGCCTGTCTCCCTAATTAGAAACCAAGTGACCATAGAAGCAACATGACCCATTGTCGACCCCCCTAGTCACAACTCTGAAGCTCCAGATAGGCTATACATCAGCCTAGACCGAGAGCTCCCGCGAAAATGGCAAAACATGATGACATATACACAAACATCTCTTTCATTACATAAAAGCCCACGCCAACACACACGACTGTCTTTTTATTTAAAGATCTCCAATGACCCAGAGTGTGTAATAATGAGGGTACGGCAAGCTTAAATCCTACAGCAGCACGCCCGCTGAGCTTTTCCTCTGACCCCACAAGACCTCCTCCACACCTCTGGATGCCCGAGTGAGTCACACAAGGCCGGTGCACGAGCGTGCGAGCCCGAAGCAAAACAAATCTGCCGTTCTATTTCGAGTAATTACGCTCCATCATAACGATGAATAAGAAAACAGCGGGATGCCGTGGAGTTTTTCTATAGACTTCCGTTTAATGATTCACGTACCCTGTAGCCTCATCTGATGTAACTGTTCTTAATGCAACAACACTGATTGTGCCAGACCACACTGACTGCGCTTCATCGGCACTGCTCCTGCTAATAGCATCATTGCATGCTGGCTGCTTTTCAAGTTTTTAATTGAAAATGCTACAGAGGCTTTCGGTATGGGCTGGGCTGTCAGGTTGTTTTGTTACCCTGTTGATCCGTCCTCTGTCTCGCAAAGCAATTTAATGCTACATCACAGGAGTAATCTCTGTGGTGGCAACTAAGGCGACTAAGGCAGCTTTTTCATTTGAACAATATGAACATACTTCTACAATCCCCTTACCTCACAGCTAAACATTTTGTGTGTTCGAGTTTCGTTGAAATAAATATAATTTAAATGCATTCATATGTTGTTTATTCAAGTAATAGCTCACCCAAAAATAAAAGTTCTGTTATCCTTTCAAACCTGTATGTCTTTCTTCTGCAGAACACAAAAGAAGATATTTCGGTAAAATTTTATTATAGGGACCAATTCTCACTATTAACTAGTTGGTTATTTGCATGCGTATTATTAGAATATTGGCTGTTTATTAGTACTTATAAAACACATATTCAACATGACCATGTTCTACATCCCTTATCCTACCCAATACCTAAATCTAGCAACTACCTTATTTAATATTATTAAGCACCAGATAAGGAGTTTACCGAGGCAAAAGTGGTAGATAATGGTTCGTTAATAGCGAGAATTGGACCTTAAAATAAAGCGTAACCGACATTTCAATAAAAGTTGGAAACAAAACAGTGTTGGAACCCATTCACTTCTATTGTATGGACACAAAACCAATGCATCTGAATGGGTGAAGGTTAACAATTATCTTCTTTTGTGTTCTGCAGAAGAAAATCATACAGGTTTAAAATGACATGCGGGCGAGTAAATGATGACTGAAGGTTTATTTTTGGGTGAATTATCACTTTGCTTTGTATTACAAGAGCTCACATTTGTACTATTTGTCAAATCTTGGAATGACACCACTGTCGAGTTTTTACATAATAATAAGTTGCAAGCGGTGTAATAAAATGCTTTGACATTAACTCATACTGGTATCTGTCAAAGTGCCAATAATAAACGGACTGGCAGTTGTTTTCTGTAAGCAACTCAGGGAAATAAAATAGTGCACCAGCAGGAGGGACACCCTCAATTTGCGATTCTTCTATTTGTTGCCTTGGGTGAGAGTCAGCATGTTTTACTTGCCAAATCCATACTGTAACTCTTATCTGGGCTACACAGTAAAATAAACATAAATACTGGAGCTTACAGAATGGTCTACACAGACTCAAACTCTTGGTACTTTGCCTCTGCAAATAAATCTTGGCAGGAGTCTCTCTAGAGAACCTTACAGAACAAATAAAAGCGTCTTAAACAAAAGTTTACTGAAACATTTATTTTAATACGACTCTTGTGGCTAATTGATGAGATAAAAAATATCTCAATATCTTTTTTTCTTCCTTAACAGTTTTAAATACTCCAAAAAACTAAAGTTATAGTCTTTACCATTATTGAAAGTTTTTGATTATTGGCATTGATTTGTTCTGAATAAAGTCCATTTAACTCTCTGATGGTAAGCGTGTGATACCTAAGCTTTGAAAAAACAGAATCAATTTAACGTTGCTTAGATTACGTAGTATATGTTTTGTTTCGTTCCGACAGAGGATTCAGCAACAATAAGTCCTCTTAAAGGCATGGTGGGTGATCCTGTGCGGAAACATTTTTTGTCAAGTTGGTTGGAAATCTCTTTATCCTGATAGCAATCAAGAATTATAATGGTCAAATTATATTTGTATAATTATATATCGTCTGTGAAAGGCGTAGGACCAAAAACGTTCACCCAATCAAAACCTTCTGGCCGACACTGTGACTGGTCATGTGTACATTTTCCGCCATCGTATTTTGCATACCACTGCACACCCTGTTCACGAACCTACAACAAGTCAATCTACCAATTGAAAAATAGTTTTGTAAAAATCATTGACGAATAAACTTATGGATCAAGAAAGAAGTAAAACTCAAATTAGCATCGGTTCAGCTTTAAAATTGATGGAGAAGCTGCGGCAGGCAAAGGGTCTGAAAGACGATATCCATGGTTGCTCTCTTTCTTATGGACCGGCATGTACATGCTTCAAGAAGAATTTTATGTATTTAGTTTGTAATTCGTTACACGAATTTATGAAATACAGTAACAATGTCAATAATATGTCTCCAAAGTTACGAGCAAACTATTACATCTACACCTTTGGTCCACCAGCCCCAGATGTTTCCACAATTCTGCCTGAATCTTCTGGCGAACAGCGTGCAAAACATTCTTCAGTGATTCCTCAATAACCCAAGGGTAGGGTTGCCTGGTAAAGAGGTTCTGAAAATGTACAGGTACACGTTAGATTCCAAAAGATTCAATACCAGAATTTTGCTTGTTTCGGTACTTGAAATGCTGCTGTTCCAAAGTTCACTGCTATGCGGCAGTATCCCAGAGAACTGACACAGAACCGGCAACGTAGAAGAACAAGATGAATCGCTTTACAAGCACTTTTGCGACCATTTAAACGGAGACACTGTAAGTGATTTCATACAAATTCGTCTCTTTCTACTTTTGCAGAGAGATCTCGAGATTGTTTTACAGTGTTACGTACATTCTACATCAGGCGTTCTCAAACTTCTGTAACTCATGGCCCACCAAGGACTGTTTAAAAACTTTCCAAGGACCACATTTCCAAATATGATAGTATGAACACAAAATATTCAATATCTGTTATGCCACAGTAGCAGATTTAGTCAAGTCAGCTATATAGATGAAAACTGTCCTTGTATAATCATAGAAAAGACTTGGCAGGTTTACCATTACGTTTACCTCAGTAACCATAAATTCCTGTAACAATAACAGTGCAGGTCAGACTGATGACTGTCAGTCACACAAGGGGGGATTATCTCTTCCACATCCTATCCCAGATATCCAAAATGTAGTTATTCCTCTCTTAAACCAACAAAACAGACACTACATTGTTTTACAAACCATAAAAAAGAATAAAATAACCGATGTCAACGGAAAGTACTGACGGAATTTTGATTACAGCTGCGTCACCCAGTAACTCTCGACACGTATCCACAGTATCAACAAATTCCTCGTGTGCTTACACACTTGGCCAATAAAGCAAATACTGATTCTGAATGGAGTAAATTTACTGGAAGCCAACCCACTTTAGCAATCTGATCTCAGGAGAAATAAATGCAGACGTTGAGCATTTTTCAGTCTCTATTATCATCCGTGTATTATTATTGCAGCTTCTCTCCAGTTATTTGAAATTTTTTTCAGTTATTGCTGATAGCATCATTTTGTTCAAGCAGATTTTAAAGGGGCTCAATGACTTGCACTGTCAAAGCACCTTGCGATTACAAATCAACAATTTACCCCAGCAATGCCGAAACTGTCCAACTAAGAGAGAACACAAATACCGGGACCATTCCACTATCAGCTCCGACCAGTTTGACCTTTTTTATACACAGCCCACAAATGTCACCCTTGCTTTGATATTCCTCTGCACAGTCATGTGACATCTGCTGAAAGCCTTACATGCATGCATGGGGTCCACATCTAAATGCTAGCATATGCTTTACTGTACTGAAAGATAAACATGGCAATCAAACTTATAAAGTAGAGCTACAGCTGTGTTCGCTTTTGAAATTGTAGACACACAGGTTGATTATTAAAAATAAAAAGATGCGTTCTGACTTACATGGTTCTGAGAAAGATAAGGAAAATCTCCAATGATTGATTAAAAATGATTGTTTTATCTCCTGGGAGAGATGAACCCTGAATAGGATATATTTAATCCCGATGTGGCCTAGATTGTGAATAAAAGATGCAGGAAAATGACATGTGTACAAGGCACAAGCAAATGCATCTAAGCCTTTGTCAAGCTAGATACACTTTCAACAAATGCATGTTAAACAGAACATAATCTAACTAAGGCTGAACTATTTAAGAGATTAAGTACGTTTCAAATTGTTAAACAATCTTTTATTTAGACTTCACTTTATCATGATGGCCAAACCCACCTTATGGAAAGTAAAGATATTGTGCAATTTCTCTGAAGTATTGCGCATCTGCTGTGCTTACAATAAAATTACCCATCACCCTCAGTAGGCCTGGATGTGATGTGATTAGAGGCTTGAGGGATCTCCTGCTCGGTCTCAATGCTTCTTCCCCTCTTCTCATTCCTTTAGTCTCTGTCCTGGAAAATCTCAGAAGATCTCCTGAGAATAAATGATCCCTGGGATCGAACCTATGACCTGCATTTCTAACGTTCTACCAAATGAGCCATAGGAACACCAAGAGGAGATAGGGAGAGTTTTTAGCACATACATTCTCTCCCTTTTACTGCCTAACTCATCTCATTTTCCTTCTTTTCCATTTCCTCCTCTCAGCTATTGTTGTCACACCATCCTTCTCTTTCCCTACGCGAGGACTCCCCCACCCCATGATGCCTTTCTGTCTGCAGTGGCCCAGTTAGCGCTAGATTATTCCACTTACATCATCGCATTTCTCTGCATCTCCAACTGTCTTTTGTGTCCCCCCCAGCTACTCTTGATCTGAGTGCGCACATTTAAGACTGTTGGATCTGCCCAAGGGGCCTGCCACAGTGCTCTTAAACCCCAACTGTATTTGTTTAAGTCTGAGGTGTCCCGCAGGGTCAAACTATAAATTTGGTCTCACCCCAGCTTCACCACCTCATTCACTAAAATGGTTTGGAATGGAATGGTCATACCAGGTTTCCATTCCACGAGATGTTATATGCATTATACAGGATGTAATCTTGTTTATTTTACTGTGTTAGTTTAACTGGATTTGGAAGAAAGATCTTTTGCAACTGTGGTTTTGTACCATGATTCACAGTCTTATTGACATGATTTTACTTCTTCAATGCCTTTTTTAAATGTGAAACGGGTAATAGAACTTTGCCACAAATTCGGATGCTCTTTTCTAATAATTTGAAACTTCACCAAGATGCATTTAATTGTTAAAACATATTTTAAGCTGCACAAAATTATGGCACCCCACATGTATCTTTGGCTTTTCTAGTAATTCAATACACTTATTTTGGACATTAAAGTGAATGCAAATTCTGTCATCATTTACCCAACGTCTTGTTATTTCAAACCAGTATGACTTTCTTTCTTCAGTAGAACAAAAACAAGATATTATGAAGAGTGTTGTTAACCGCCACCCATTCACTTGCATTGGTTTGTGCCCATACATAGAAATGAATTGGTGCCTGTGCTGTTCAGTTTATCAAAATACAGTATCTTCTTTTGTGTTCTGCGAAAGAAAGAAAGTCATACAGGTTTGAAATGAAAAGAGGGTAAGTGATTATAATATCAATTTTTGGGTGAAGTATCACGTTAAAATGACAATATCTTTTTATCTGCTGTAGCCTTCTGAGCATCCACTGTACTTCGACGAACAACCCCACATCGATCCATTTATTCTAAAGCCTCCTTTTTCCTTTATAAGTTTATATAAAGGTTAGCATTATAACACTTCTAGGTTCAATGATAAGAAGCACACATGCATTTGTGAGTCAAGGACGAGGAGAATTGGCCAGTCATGACGGCAGTCAATTACTCTGTTGACATTTAAAATGAAGAAGGGGGTTTTATAATTTCCATTATTCTCCCCCTAAGGATGCCAGAAACCTCTACCGTGGGGGCGTGCAGCCCTCAGAATGCCCTTCTTAAACAAAAGCTGGCTTTTCTGCATGCCTCAGAACACACAGAACCTCTGTAATCATTTTGTAAGAAATTTCACAGCGTTTCATAAAAAAGCCTGCATCTTTCTCATCATTCAAGTGACAGAGTGAGATCTATAATGATAGGGGGGCACAGCTGGCATCCCAAGATTATGCCAATAGATACGCCACCATGGCAACGTCTGTTTTTTAATGATTGATGATTGCAGGAGTACTAAAGAGATATAGAGCTGCACATTGATGCTCCAAAGAAAGCAGTTCTATTAAATTTCATTTTAGTGTCAATTTATAGATTTGACAAAGAAAATGTATTCAGATACAAAAGAACATAGTGTTTTTCATAGCCAAATTTTCTATAACATTTAACAATTACATTTTGGAATGAAGACATTTTTTTTCTCTCATCAGATTCAAAGTCAACAGATCAGCTGAGCAATTTCGCTGAGGTAACCTCCAAGGAGTGTTGCACATGTTAAAATATTTAAGATGAAGTCTTTACACACCTGACATAATTAAGTCTTTAACACTAATATAAATCATTAGGCTAGATGATTATGAGTAAAGGCAAGGCCCATTTTCTTTAATGTGGAAGTATCCATAATGATATGGAGTACCACCAGGCAATTGCATGGGGAGACTTTTGGTTCCAACAAGAACCATATCATTTCCATATAACAAGCCTTTGTGAAAAGGTTATTTTACAATCCTAATACCAATATATCAGTAAGGTTAATCAATACAGATAACTAATATTTTCTTTAAAATGTAGTCTGGAGAAAATAAATGGAGAATAGATTGGCCGGCTAATCTAAAATTTTACACAGATTTCACCCAATGTTCTGAAAATCATATTAAAACTGCATCTGTATGCATATGTATGAATCATTGATTAATTAAAATAAATCTTATATGAATGTCCAGTAGAACAATAAAAAATTAAAATTCTTTATACATAAACACGGTTAGTGACAACAGCCAATCACATTCTTCTCCAGTCTTGCATGAATGCAATAGATTATATGTATATTGCGTCCTTATTGGCAGATGCACGAGTGAAAAAAGTTGAGAAATTTCTTCTACCATGAGCAACGGCAGTGACGTGATGCAGATGGACCCACAATTTAGTTCGGCAACGCATGATGTCACCCATTCCAAGCCAATGAGAAACGTTAACCCTGATTCCCTGAGTAAATGCACCGAAAGAAACCATACAAGGGGTCCTAATGCCCCAGTATGGTGATGGGGACACTATACTGTAAAAAAGCGCCGTCCTTCGGATGAGACGTTAAACTGAGCTCCTGACTCCCTGTAGTCATTAAAAATCCCATGGCACCTCTCATAAAAGACTAGTGGTGTAACCCCGCTGTGCTGGCCAGTTTCCCTACAATGACCCTTGTCAATCATGGCCATCCAATATACCCCACCCTCTGAATTGGCTCTATCTTTCTCTCTCTCCTCTCCACCGATAGCTGGTGTGTGGTGGGCGCTCTGGCGCCATTGTACTGTGCCTGCCGTCACATCATCCAAGTGGATGCTGCACACTGGTGGTGGGTGAGGAGAGACCCCCCTCATATGATTGTAAAGCACTTTGGGTGAACAGCAATACCCAATAAAGCGCAATATAAATGCCTCATTCATTCATTCAAGGAGAAATCCAAATGACTTAAGACAATATATCACATGGAATATACGTTTTGAAGGTTTTCCATGTATGGTGAAACACTGACTGAATTATTGATGTTCTATTTGCATTGTCAAAGTACAAGCAACCATTAATCCCCTCTGCCTGCTGTGTCCATCAGTTGGGATGGCCCAACTCTTATCCTTTCTAGCTTGGAGTGACATACCTGGTGAAGTAACAGGTATAGCTGGCTGCAAGCCGGCAAACATTCATCCATACACACTGCTTATTTACTGATATGGTAAAAGCACTAAATGACACAATCTTACAAACCTTTTCATTCTCAAAACATGAGAGATTCTCTCGCAAGCAAATGAGGCTATTCAGAAATCAAAAGCCTTAGGAAACTGATGAGCAAACCACCAAAGGAGCAAAATAATAATAGAATACAACAAATACCCATATAGGTACATTATTGAGTTATTGAATCAACAGTTAATCCATAGTCTTAACTCTTACTCAGATAACTACAGTGCCTCACGGCTGCATCAATGACTGTTTTAGGAACACTTACTGGTCTAAATGGTGTACTTTAAATTCTAGACCTCATCTGTGATGTATCCTCTTTTTATTCTCTAAAATGAATGTCCTGAATTCATTTAACCCTACCAGAAACTCAATGTTTCTAGACACCGAATCAAAAAAAACTGATTAATAAAATGACTTTCTGTTTGTTTTACCAGTTTAACAACGAAGCCCAATTTGAGAAGAGCAGATGTATAAACAGTGTCTGAACTTCAGAGAAAAAACAACATCTATGGCTTATTAAAGCATGCACGTGTGTGTGTGCCGAGTATAAAAGGGACTTGTGACTCATTAAAGCATGCAACCTTTCTGCAGAGATTATAAAAAAACTGCTGTGCTACTCGCAACTTTTCCCCATTGCCTTTTAAAACGTGGACAAGCAAGAAAACGTTAATTTGACATTATTACACACCTGAAAATAGTCTAGCACCTCATTTTAGCTCGGCCATCTGAAGGAAAGCCATATGTCAGCTGTCATTCAGTTAATTGGTGAAAAAAGTAAATTTCCAGGAGATCATTCTAAAGGTTTTTTTCTTTTGGTGTCCATAGCAATTAAAATACCCCATTCTTCATGTTGCCATAATGCCAAGCAAGGGCAGAAAGGGAGGAAGAAGCAATGTGAAATAATCTCAGCAGGATGTTTTGAAACACCCTATAATTTATCTTTTCTCGCCTCTGGTTTTCAGTTCCCTCAGGGTACCTGCCTGCTCCATCTCTCAACAGAGCAGCTTTATAAAAAAAGAGTCCCTTGCTCAGACCAACAGTAATCCTGCACATTAAGACACAGCTTCAGAAGTCTCCAATCTGATAGTGAATAGCATTACATTTCCATTGTGTCCAAGTGACCTCATCAAAGCCTCAATGGAGTCCACGGCTCTGACTGCTCCACAAAATCAATCCACAACTGCTCTTGACCTGCTATTTTATCCTGACTTTAATCATAACCATGAAGAAAAAACATTATGTTGTTGTAAAGCTTCCTCCTCCATTTTTAGAAGCACGAAAGACTCAACAGGGTTTAATTTAATGATGAAAACTGCTTCGAGGGACAGACGTGTAATCCTTTCATCAGCTGACCTCAATGTCATTCATTCAGTCGAGTTAACTGCCTCCACACAATTGTTAGTGCTCATATAATTCAGGTAAAAAATGTAACATTAACTTAACATTAAAAACTCTACAGTACAGTATAATGTAAAACAATTGAACATAAAAACATTGTACTGTTGTAAAGGGGTATTAAAGAAAACATAAATTATGTTTGTGAAACATTTTTAATAAATACTAAGCGAGATCAGATTTAAATCCAGTCAACATGAATGGTGCCTGATGGTGAATGAACTAAATATTCAAATCTACTTAATATAGGTTACGTATTTTTCACTCGAGTTAGCTGGGGCCAACTTTGAAAAATGTGGTGACATTTACAACAGAAATTGAGTTTATTTGCATTTACATTTGTCAATCGATCCATTTGTCAATTTTACAGTGCATTCACAGAATACATTATAACTGTTCTGTTCCTTGGGATTCAAACCCATGACCTTTGCTTCATGACCTGAGGCTGTGCTCAATCAGTTGAAATACCAAATAAAAAAATCTTGGTTTATTACAAAATTTATTCAGACACTGACTGGACAACGCAGGACAAAATATGGCCCTCATGAAAAAAACAGCAGAAGCAGATTACCTAAAGCAATGGCTTCATGAGGCATCCAAATCAGATCTGTTATCAACACATTAAAGGATAATTTGTTTTAATAAAATAACCTGTTGAACGACTATTACCCTAGACCCTACCCTAGAGTAGGGTTTAATAGTACGACCATTAAAAATCCATGGGGGGTTGCTTAACAATAAAAAAACTTCCAAAATGCTTCAAATTATAAAATATTCATCTTCAGAGAATGTCTAAGCAAAACAGGCAACTAGATCTCTTAAGTAGGGCTGTTCGACGATCAATTAATCACATCTGGAATAAAAGTTTGTGTTTTTATTAGTACACGTCAGTGCATATTTATTTTGTATTTAGAAACATATAGCCTACACATACAGTACATGTATATATTTAGGAAAAACGTCCACATATTTATATGACTAATTTAATTATATATAAACATTTATTCATTATTATATTTTATATTTATATATTATAATATATGTATGTTTATAAATATAAAATTAATATCCACAGGGCACAGATATGTATTATGCATATTAATTAATTCAAACCATAGTCAACCCTTCCACTATATAAAATATTAATCACTTAATACTAACCGGCAACCTTCCGGTCTAGTGACTTAAACTTCAATAATCGACTGGCAGCTAGAGACTGGCTCCCAAAGAGAGCAGAATCTCATAGAGCGCCATGTTAAAATACCAAACTTTACAGCAGAAAAAAATATGTTTACAGTCTGGTACAAAAAAATATTTTGGTCTATATAGTTAATTTTGCCCTTTATGACAAGTAGTGAGACTGTGATTTTTTTAACTTTTTTAAATTCATCTGGTTAAATTATATTAAGCCTTAATATAATAAAGGGTATGGCCACTTGAGTGACAGGTGGTGTCATCAACCTGGCATCTCAGCTCCAACACTGTCCCGCCTCTTTGCCTATTTTCAATTATCCGGGAGTGACACACAGTGATGCGCTGCTTACTCACTTTAGCCTTGAAAAAAGCTCCTCAGAAACCTACACTACCTCTATGTTTTATCGTCTATGCTTATTATACATATTTACTGTCTATGCACTGTCCGTCCAAATAAAAAAGTCACCCACTGTGCAATGTCACAACATTTATTCCTGTCAAGAGTTGCATTCATTTTCAAGTTCTTGCATTGTTGATGGGAGAGTTTTTTCGCTGGGTAAAGTCTTATCCACCACATCCAAAAAGATTCTCAATGGGGTTAAGACCTGGACTCGGTGGTAGGCAATCCCTGTGTGAAAATGAAGTGTCATGAACCACTCTTTCACAATTTGAGCCCGAGGAATCCTGACATTGTCATCTTGGAATATGCCTGTGCCATCTGGGAAGAAAAAATCCATTGATGTAATAACCTGGTCATTCAGTATATTCAGGTGGTCAGCTGAATTCATTCTTCGGGCACATAACGTTGCCGAACCTAGACCTAACCCAATATCATAGCACTGCCAAGGTGGTGACTTTTTTTGAACGGGCAGGGTATAACAATAATAACTTTTTGTTCTAACAAAAATTCATGTCAGAACAACTTTACAAACTATTTACAGAACAAATCTTTATGCTCATGTTTCATGAATGAGGCCCATAGATTGTAAAACCACACAGTATTTTCATCTGGTGTCATAGTCGTCCTAAGGAGAGCTCTCATTAAAGCAGCTAGTCTGGCCCTGTGCTAGCACCTTCATCACCAAGTGAGACCAAAATAATGAGCCTGTGCCTGTTAAGAAATAATTAAAAAGCCAATGAACTGATTAGCAATGAATACATACAGCCTATTCAGGAAATGTGTTAGTGAAACATCGTATAATAGTCTGTTTCCAAGCAACACACTGCTGTGCCCCTCAACAATGAGCACCGCGGTCAAATCACATATTCAGTTCCGATCGTTTTATTCTACCTTTAAGTTTTCAGTGATCGGATATTTTAAGGTAATAAGTACAGGTGTATTTATGGCAATTTTTTTATTACACGCGATTATTAGCACTTTCAGTTCAAACTATTTGCTCAATTAATAAGAAAAATTGGTAGAAAAACAGCAGACATGACAACTGATAGGTAAACCACTGCTGCTTGCAAGTTTATATTTCCATTAACAGATGGTGATTCAAAAATTCAATTAAAAAGGGAAGGATCGGGCTTGCCTGTTTCATTTGAATACATATGATATATGCTCATTCAGTAGGTGTATAGTGCAATTTATTACTCATATATAAGGTATCAATAAAAGTCAATGAGCTGTACATAGCTACTAAGACAGCATTCATTTCTCCTGCATTAACATCAAAAGCAAAAAGTTTCCAAATGAACTGTGTCATTTGACATGCGCTGCTGATGGGGAAAACTCAACAGGGGGTGTATGTATGGGATGAGATGTGTTTCATTATTCTGAATAAATAAACTATGATTAGAAAATAAATATAGAGAATTTCACAAACATTTTTTTAAATCCATATAATGCACAAAAAGCGAACCATAAATACATGTTAGACATTCCAGAAAAATAAATGCAATTCACAAATAAATACAATGAGATTTGCAAATAAAAATGATTTACAAATGCATTTTAATGATATTTATTTGTAGATCGCTTTCTGCACATTTGTAGATCGCTTTCTGTACATTTGTGGATCGCTTTCTGTGCATTTGTGGATCGCTTTCTGTGCATTTGTGGATCGCTTTCTGTGCATTTGTGGATCGCTTTCTGTGCATTTGTGAATCGCTGCACGCATTTGTGGATCAGTGCACACATTTGTGGATTGCTCTCTGTGCATTTGTGGATTTTTAAACATTTCTAACGTCAAATCGTTTGCAAAATCCACAAATAGGTGGACTCCGCCCACTATCTAAGCAAGCCAATTGGTTAACTTCTGCTTTTGTTGTCTAATAGGCCACGTTCTAACTTCAGCCAATCACGTTTTGCTCTGCACTAAGATTCAGGGAGCTAACATGTGGACTAGGGGCGGTCTAAAATGTGTGTTATACTAAAAAATTATAATGGCCTCTTCTTTATACTATGTAATGATTGCTTGTGTTTATATACATTGTCCATATTGTTACATATATGCTGTATTCAAACGTTTATGACCTTGATAACAGCATGCATGGACTGGAGTGGAAAATCCCGGTGACTAGGGAGTCGGGACTGATTTGGTCTGCCAGCAGGCCGTTTTATTGTGTTTATGTACCAAAGGGCTAAATTACGATTTTGTCATTCGATCAAATATAGTCTGTTACTGCATAGGTAAGCAGCTATTTCGATCCTCACACTCGGCGCGTGCCTCCTTTCGAGGTGCGCAGAGTTTGCAATGCGCACTGCACCTGTCGGCGTACTACCAGTATACCATTTCTATGTCATTCATAATTCAAAATAAAACGTAATTTCATCAGTCATCTCGGTTTATCCCATTCCTGAATGGTCTCTGCTGCTATGGCTGAACTGTTCTGTTTACTGTCTAACTCTCTGCCATGACAAAGGATGTTGATTCTTTTACTATGATCTTGTGCACACAATATATTCTTAAATTCAACCCCTAAAGTAAATGATGCTAATTTCTAGAAGTGCAGCTTGATCCACAAAGTAACAAATCCCTTAAACAGAAGGACTTCACTTCAGTACACAGAGTGGACGATCCTCTAGATTATTTTCATTTGACTGTATCCTAAACCACTACTGTCGAAGACCTGATGCCAATCTGCCCTTGCACTTTTGTCTTACCCCCACTTTTGCCCCACACTGGGTTATCTTCATTGTAAACCCCGCTTTAAACCCTGGGTAAACAAACGTCTCACACTTGGGTTATGAACCCGAGTAAAGCACTACTTTTTCTAGGGTAACCCGGCATTACGGTGCCAATGCGTGCAGTGTGAAACGGCGCGTAGTGTAAAATGATACGACCAAATGCTTAGCAACGGACACCCAATCAAAAACTGAACAGCGCTTACCTCATATCATAAGACGTGCGCTGTGTAAACAATCCTTAGATTTTTTATCAATTTGAGTAAGTAACGTCTTAGGAGGCTTAACACTGCCAAAAAGGATTTGCGAGGCGTCATCTTTTCCCGTATGCGGAACAACAAGGTATTCGATTATTTAAAGGAACCACACTATTTTTAATCAGTCAGTTTGACGCTGCTGTTATTTATCCAATCATGACTGTTGACACCGCAAATATGCAAATAAGAATGTTAAACCCAGTGTTTAGCGATTTACAGTCCCAAACATCAGGTCATGAATACCCAGGGTTATCTCTTAACCCCAGGTAAATTATAATCAGTGTGAAACGTGCCAACAATAACCCAGGATACTGTTTATCAGGGGTTAAGTATAACCCTGGGTTAAACAATTTCAAGTGTGAAAAGCCCGTATCCAGCAGGCAGTGGAGGAGGCTACAGTTCCTGGCATGGCCATGGTGGCAACCGCACAAAACTCCACGAGTCAGTCGGATGTAAATTGCAGAAATTCCAACTCAAACCACAGTCACATCACTCAGATCTCTTCAAACATTGTAACCATAATAATAAAAAACAAGTGAGGGTTACATAAGAGATTGATGTACTTTGAAACAAAACCGCAGAATTTTTTCGCTTTATCGCTCCTTTCAAGGCATCTCTCTGGGACTAGTCAATTTTCAGCCTTAGGCGAGTGTGAAAGACAGCTGCTAAGCTATCAAACAGTGTAAAACAAGCCAGCACCTTTTCCATTTGTTTCTCATCCGCTATCTGCTCCTTCAAAACACTTAAAAGATCCAGGACATTGTGAGTAGCAGCACATTGTTTTGTCTTTTGCTACGGATTACTGCTTTACAAGTGACCTACTAGTGAATAAGAAGGCCCTGTGAAGGTGGAGTTCTCGGGGCAGGCCTGTGGCAGGTGTGTGTGTGTGTGTTCCAACAATGCTGTGCTGAGAAAATGAGAGGGGGTTGATCTGCTAAACTGTGAGAACTTGCAGGGGAGTTCGTGAAGCGGCGCAGTGTTGATGATTTGGGCCATTTGCCAAGTGCTCTTTACTTCGTCAACAGCATCAATTTCAACAAGTGTTTTGAAGAGGGTTCTTTATGGATGCTCTTCCATAACACAAACAAAACTGTGTTTAATTAACACACATTAAAAATTGTAATTTTCCTATTCATTTTAAACCATTGGGATTCAAAGTGAGAATGAAAAAATAATGGAAGCTTTTTGGCTTTTAGTATATATGTTAACTTTATAGATATCTATAAACCAGTGTTATTTTTATGTATATAATCCACTTATCTTTGAGCCATTTCTTCATTTGGCCAATTTTCATACAAGGCAGAATGGCAAGTCCAGTTTAATATGATATCTGTCATCTATTTCTATACCTTATGTAGCACATCTCAATACATTGTCTTTATATACAGCATTGACACTATGCATGTATGTATAGAATGCATGTTTATTACTTGCTATGTGATCATACTGTACATTAAGTCACAAACTGTAAACTATGATATAACGGTCCAATAATATTCACAAAAAAAAAAAATCCATATAAGCTTACATAAAATGTAAAACACATTTATACCTAAAAAGTATGGACATAGCAGTGTGATTTAAATGCTACACAGAAATCTTATACAGAAAGTATTGCCAATGTAGCCTACATCACAAAAACTTAATGTATCCTAAAATACAATGTATTTTATAGTTTCCTGTTTATTTTCTTTTTCTTGATTTTAATTAAAAAAATATGTAAGTAAAGTATGTTCTACAATGTGTTTTCTGTTCAGCTGCTAACTAATATGAAAATAAATATGAAAACATTGAAAAAATTGTAGAAGATAAAAGCATTCAAATCTTAGACTCGTACTTCCTCATATACGTATTGACGATTTTTAACTTCAGAATCTCATCGGATGCCAGGTTGTTGGTAAACTAAACCCCTATTAGCTTTTATAATGGTGATAAAATATAAAAATAAAATATTATATTAAAATATTATATAAAAATACAAATAAAATAATAAAATAATAAAATAAAATAACAGTTTATTTTAAAAAGAACTTTGGGTATAGAGAGATGTATGGCTTAATATATTAACAATGGCATTGACTTTATAGATGTGAAATTAAAAAACAGTATTCATAAACATAAAAATATTTGTACTCGGAGGCCGCCATTTTTTGCGTCTAAATCGGTGACGTCAAATGGTTGCAACCTTTCGCTACAGCGAAGCACACATGTTTTCCATATATAACAGTGAAGATAAGTAAACCCACAGGGACATTAGGTAGCGGTATGCTCTCATGATACAAGCCAGCCTGCCTGCCATAAAAGAAGAAACGCGTTCAGAAACCTGCCGTCTTTAAGATATTTAAGACTATTTAAGACATCAGCATGCACCATTATCGTATACTTTATACATTATGAGAATATACTGATAAACACAATAATAAGATGGGGTTTGGTTATGTTTCTGTACTAGAGCACACGTGAATATTAGCCCCCGTCAGTTAATGACCTTCAGAAAGAGAAGACGATAACAAGTCAAAATCGGGATAAATATTGACTAAAAACATTGTATTTATAATAAATTTGAAATAAATTTGGTTATTAAGATGCGTGTTTCTGTCGTTTCTGACCAACAACATTAAAATGTATGAAAATACACCAAATAGCGTCTTTATTTTCTTTCATTATTATTTGAGCATTATTTATAAATATATATTATACTACAGCATCTTATATATGTTTATGAAGAACTGATTAGTGTGTCTAGGTTCAGTTTGGCTGCCTGTGGAGTGCAACCATTTTATGTCATTGAAGAACATGGAGGCCTCCTTAGGATAAAATGAGTATTAAATTTAGATATGTTAATATATGTATGTGTTTCTAACGACAAATGCTAGTAGTTTAAGGCTATTACAAAGTATTAGCCAATACATCTCTCTATACACTGGGTTCCCCTTAAGGAATGAACAACAATTCCATTAAATACTAGTATAGAAATAACACATATCAAATGTTTGATTCAGATATATACAGTCTGAGAGAGGATTACATCATTTGAAGTGCTTCATGGAAGTAAGTGGTCGCCGCAGTTCTGTGTTGTTCGCTGCAAATCTCTGATTGGTTTGTTGTTTCACTGAACAACCATGAACTGTCAAAATTGGATTTTTAGAAATGTATTAACCCTGAGCATAGTGTAGGTTTGCCATTAAAGGTTTCACAGTTATCTTAACTTAATCAGTTTAAGTATGAAGAAAATACTTTTTGCCTCTAGAACCTTTTCACTCCTTTCAAGTCAATACAATGGTAAAGGACCATGTAGGCCATTAATAGGAGTACAGATATACATCTCTATACACCTTGTTTATGACAAATGTAACAGTGAATTTCTGTGATTCACATCCGTGACGTAACAGCAGTGCTATACAGAGCACACAATTTTTTCAGTGAATCATCCTGCCACCTCCGCAGCATAAATACCACCTGTTTCAGAGTGCACAGTGCCGCAAAGCTCGGAAAAGCACACAACTCTCATCATTAAGATGCAAACTCCCACAGTCTTGCAGCTAATTCTAAACCCTATACTTACACTTTTCCTCCAAAACATCCAGGGTTATTAGTTAGTATCATTCCAGACACTGCGCTAAATGAAAGAGAGGACTCACAAATTTTCCTCAAACGCATCCTGAATTGTCTATAATTTGAGATTAATCATGTCATGAATCCTCTCTAAATGTCAGGATAAATTACTTATCTCCATCTGAAAGGTAGCTTTTTATTTACAAGGGATAAATTCATATATTGTTTCCTTTCAATGCTCGCACAAAAAGCAAAGCACTTGCATAAAGTAATAGCTTCAAATCAATATTTCCAGCCTAAGTGAACCAGCCACAGCATTACAAGATTAGACCATTAACAATTTATACCAATCAGAGATCACAGGGCATTTAATACAGCAGCACATATCAAGTTTTGGAAATGGAGAAGTGGCGTCTCCAAACCATCTGAAATGACTGGCAACAAAAAAAGTGCGTTGGCTCGACCGACTTGTGTAAAATGAGCTGATCAAATCAAGAGTCCAATTCTGTTATTATGATCACTTCCTAACACGATGGCCGTGTCCTCATTGTCCTCCCTCATCTGGCACATCATTCCCTGTCTGACTAAACCGTGCGGAATGGATTTAAGTGGGACCATTAAATGGTTGATAAAAATGAAAACAGTATTAAAGCATTAAGCCCAGTCATGATCTGAGATTCAAGGTGCCCTCGGAGCGTATTTTTTTAAAGTGATTATTGACTTTAATTGAGCTTTACGGATCACTTCATAATTGGATTATTTTACTCCTATTACCAAACACAGCCATCATCAAGCCGTTCTTGTGTTAGCCAGTGATACAGCTCAGCAGACTCTTCTCTCGCTTTAAGGTAATGTATACCAAGCATCACTATACGACAGAGGTACCCAAGTCACTGAAATTCTAGAGATAATATTGCATTTAAAATGTATTCTGCTTACAGGTTCTGTCAAGGTCACTTTTGATAATGTTTAATGCAACGTTTAAATAAAAAGATACAAACAGAACCTTGCTTTATGAACCAATTTTAATTTAATCAGATCTCTGTATATCTAAGCCTCATACAAAGCAAACCAGACGCTATTTCAAACTGTGTAAAAAAGCTGTTTAAAATAAGAAATCACATTGTTCTAGGGCACTTGACACAGTGGACTGACTCAGATCTAATAAATCTCATATGCACCCACCTCCGCAGACTCTCTCTCTCTCTCTGTTATTCAAGATATGGCTTTTCATTCACCCATGCCATTACTCATTCCAAATTCAACATCCTTTCTCGCATTTAAAGGAGTCATATGATTAAAAAGATTATTAATTTGTTTTTTGGTGTAATACAATGTGTTTAATAGGGAGCAACATCACAGCTCACCCACGGTTCAACAGGAACCTCGGTTTTCACCCACGGTTTTCGGTTCGGTTCTTATGGCTTGGAACATTAAAGTGTTTTATTATTGTTCTTATGTGACAGGAACAGTAAAATGTCAAGAAGAATGAAAAACTATTTACTGAAATTCTCTTTAAGTTATTTGACTTATTGTATTATCTTTAAGTATGGTGTATTGTATAAAAGTAAAGATTAACACTGGGAGCTCACAGCAGTTTTTGGTTTCCTGTTCATCCACATGCCAGTAGAATAAGCATTTTGAAGAGGTTTTGCGCATCAAAGTATTTCAAAAAACGTAATGCAAAACTTGAGATTTCTGTAATGTAAGTAAACGTGATGTGCGCGTAACACAGCAAACACCAGCGCTCAATGGGAAAGGCCAAGGATAATATATTAACAAGGTTCCCCACTGCCATTGCAATAAATTGGAAGAAATGTAATGTTAAATAGCTTTGTGGAGGCCCTTCTGCTATGACGTAAATATAGCTTGTCAAACTGACTTTGGCATGGTGCTGTAGACGCTTATTCTGCATGTACAGTGTAAAAATACATTCTTGGTGTGCCAAATTCGGACATTATCACTTTAGTACAATGGGCATAAAATAAAGCCAGCCCACGTCTGTTCGTCAGCATTATCCTCAACCGCACATTGCATCTCGTGTTGCAGGCAGTCTCGCTTCACCACCCGACCACCACTTGCTATTAGATATTACTCGTGGGGATGCGTTTATCTATCTCAGCGCACAGACATACAGACAAACACGGCCAGAGCACGGAAATAATTCACTTACACGTATTGAACCGTGGAGGTCTCACCGTAGGGTTCAATATTATATTGAGAATTGAGGCTTCTCTAGTGTTTATACGTTTTAATGTTGAAAAACGTATTACTTTTCACATACCGTACATTATTGTAGCTCTTCTAATAACTCGCCTATCTAAAATATGTCTATTTTTTTCAAAACTCATCGCTCTGGAAAGCGCAGTGGGCTCAGATTGGCCAGCGTGTGGCGAAAATGTTACGCCCCTTACCATAACCGCAAACTTCCAAGAAAAGTGCGACTGTCAGTTCATGTCTCTCACTCAGAGACGTTTAGCGTCATAAGAGTTAACAGCAAAAAAAGTACACTTATAACAGCAGTGTCAGATTAAATAATGAAACGAGCGCATCAAAAACGCATATGCAAACGCACAGACCGTATGTGAAAGCCTGAAGCACGCAACTCTAGCAACGATTGTCAGTTTTTCTCGCCTCCCACTTGGTGTGGATTCGCGTCAGACCAGTTATGATAAATAGCACAAGTACATGAGTGCATAAAAGAGTAAAATCAGCATCGGTTTTGCCTTCAAACTTAGTTTGGATGATAAAACCAATGAATGGACCATAAGGATGCTATACAGAGGTATGTTCTATTCTGTCTTATGTATTTCCGCTGTGACATGGCGGTTGCAGCACAATGGTTGCAATAACTGAAGCTACGCCTTTAACTTTGCGTGTACATTTGGACGGCGTCATGCAAACATTACCACAAACTGACGTCAAGATGTGGGGGTGTGACTGATCGAGGCGTTTAAGGAAGATCTGGATCAGACTTCTCTTTTAGTTCGAGTAAATCATCATGTGGAAAACTTTGAGACTTTGGATGTCTTATACATGCGCAAACGGTTATATGACACACTTAATCAAGCAAAACATGAAATTCCATCTTATGACCCCTTTAAAAACATAATCATATTTGTAAAGGAGAAATGTGATTTCCCATTTTTACTGTGAGAGTACTGTACTTAAGAGGGCAGACATTTTTAGGGATTTTGCGTTACATTTTGATTTAACATCATTAGCATGCTTCTCATATTATCTAAAACCCCCACCAATGAAGAATACAAGTATGTATGTTTTATTATAACATTATAATTTGTTTTAAAAATAGTTTAATTATAACTTGACTGAATCAAATCAACACTCATGATTGAAGCGTGCTGTTGTTGTTTATGTCAAGTAAAGTCCTGTTTACCTATAAAAACACAACCAAATTGGTAAAATATGTGGGCGAAATATTTCAAAGAAATATAAAAATTAAGTATGAAGTATACAATAAACAAATATGTTTGTATCCATAGATACCACAAAAAATCTATTGTAAAACCATATTATTCGTATTCATATTAACAGTAACACACATATCCCACTAATATACTGTACATTCCTTTACTTATCTGAACCTGGGCCAGTGTTGCACAAACAATAACACCTCTTGTAACTAAGAAAACCCCAGATAATTTGACAAGGCATCTGCTCAAATACTTAAAAAAGCCCTATAGGCTATTTCAGCCAAAGGCATTTACAGTTCAGCACCTGATTCTTAGCCTGCATAACAAGGCAAATTGCTACCGGTCTCTCTGGTCTTTGTTTCACATGAAGCGTTTCTTTAAATGCAATCCCGCACATGACGCTTTATAAATTAAGCTCACAGTTATTTTTCACAAAGACAATGACACCAACGAGAAATATCTTACAACAAACGCGTATGTGTGTAACATTATATCGTTGGCGTGTGATGAATGAACAGATACCAGCGGAATACGCTCTGCATGTTTTAGTATATGCAAGTAATGTGCTGTCATTTGCAACAAGAAAGCAATCCCAAAGCATTGCTGTTAACGACAACCTTACCTTGGGCTCTTTATCAGTCAAAGTTAATACACACAGCTTGGTGAAGTAAATCCTTTAGCGAGCTGCACAGAGAGGATGTGGCTTGATATGATCCTGGAGTCGGTCTGCTCGGCACCTGACAGTGACAGCGAGTCGACCTCCGTTAATGCAGCAGTGAATGTAGGTACGTTGGTGTATGTTCAGCAATGCAGGACGCAGGGAAAATGCGCGCTGGAGTTTGCGTACTCCTTTCGGTAGATTTCATTTGAAATCAGGGAAATAAATGAAAATGTCTGACGTCATATGTTGCTAAAGTATAGGTGATGCTCTAAATGATGATATTGTGTCACAAGTTGTACATATCCTGAAATACTTAAGGAACATGCTTGATGTTTTGCTTGCAGAAATGTGCCTTAATGGAAAATGATTTCACTTACTCTTTAAACATATCATATTTATTTCTGCTTTATGAAATATATGTCGTTTCATCTTTACGCTAAGCCTGAGTTGTCTGAATGAGAACTAGTGAAAGTGTGATATAGATGACGCGATAAGAGGATTCACAGAAGTATTTAATCTCCGCGTTGGCCAAAATTGACAGAAAGCCATGGAAAAAAACATTTATGTAAAAATCTCATGAAAAAATAGTTATTTATTTTATTTGTGCATAATGCAGTTAAAATGCAGCTCTCCCATGTAAACCCTGACACATACATCATCGATCCTGATTGTCCTTCTGTGGATTTATTCCCATGCCAGGTTTTAGTTTTTGCCGACCGGATGCGGTCCATCACACACCATCGTTGTAATACGTAGTAAAAGCGCTCAACTTCGATTTCATATATGCAAGCTTCCTTTAGCATTTGCCGTTTTTAATTTTATTAGCTTTAAATGGGGAATAATTGTCAAACATATTATTACATTAAGACCACTTAAAAAACTAAAAGAAAAATTAATGAATGTTCTTGTTGGAGAGCAAAGTATATTTTTCTGTCTTAAAAGGAGGAACTGAGCTTTTTTGTAATAATCCATTTAGCCTCCCATTAATTATATCAAGAACATGTTTGCAATTGTGATGGGACTTCCTATCCCTGCCTGGTTCTTCAGATGCTGGAATAGAGCCCTCACATCACCCTGAAGAGGAAAGGGGGGTTAAAGAATGGGTACATGGCTTGCAGTTTAACAAGCAATGCAAGTCTCATGGGTTCAGTCCCCATGGATCACATATATACTGATAAAAAGAAATGTATGGATGTTTTATAGGCTAATTTGCAGATTGCTTTGAAATGAATAAAGGTGAAAAACAAATATAAAAGGAATGTCCCAAAACAGTCCTGAACATGAATTCCTTTTCATCTGAAATGTTTGAGTCTGTCACATTGTGCTCCAATGCATTGCCCTAAAGGTCTCCTAATAATTTTCCTAAAGCTGATACACATTTAGACACCAAAAAATACTATTGTGATCGAACACCCAATCGTAAAACACATTAGGGACCATTCAAAGCACTTGAATCAAGTTTGCCTTTTACAAAAAAAGCTGTATCTTGCTAAAGATAGACAAATCTCTTCAGGACATATCATACTTGGCTTCATAATAACATTGATTACAAGCAGGAATCCAATTAGGTCACATTGTTCCCTCTTAAAGTGTCAGAGGTAACTGAATGGAGCTGTGATGCTGTCTATAAAATGGGGAGAACCCTACTGCGCAGCCTGTCTGCAGAAGGTCAAAATGATCTTGCCCTTTCACAGAGCTCATGTCACCCGCATCCAATCAGTAAAGTGAATAGGACCAAATGAGAGGTTTCATAAGCTCCTTCTGTCGCTGCCAGTCTTGTTCTTTGTTAGACTCGTCATGTATTTGATCCTGTGGAGCCAAATTTACATCCGTGACATGAAAGGAGCTCATTTTCCTCCCATTCTTTCTATCATTGCTGATTCATGTTGTGGCATTTCTTCCATCTCATGTGGAAAACAAGACTCTCCGCCCCATGCCAAACGTTCTCTTTAAAAACCCAAAAGGATTTTGAAAATATTATCTCCACCGATTCATCATTTAATGTTGTTTTAGAGTAATCCATAATATTTTAGGCATCACATATCTGCAAAATGATTCTCCATTTTTTTTGTTCTATTATTGTTTACATTAGATCAAAGATATTTTTTTGTGGTTTTTCTAATGAGAAAAATCATTAGTTCTACCGTACTTTAATTTGATCATTTTTGTACATATACAGTACAAAGCATGAAACTTTAAGGCACTGTTACTATTCTTGTTCTTGACTAAATTGGTGATCAAATCATGACATTTAGTATGATAAATACTAGTTTATAGTGTATAGGCCGGCCCTTCTTAGACTTTGATTTTGATTAGATTTTTGATTCTGGTTTGTTAACCAGTATACATATAAAAGTAATATATTAAAGAAACGAAAAAGACATATTAAAGAATCGTATTAACATATTACATTTAAAGAATTTAATAGAATCGTACTTATATAATCAGTTAAGGAAAGAGCAGCAGGTTTGTACCTTGCAAAAATATGATACTGTTACTCCACCTGCTGGTTAAAATGAACAATTACACAAATGGTACATTTACATTTACATTTAGTCATTTGGCAGACGCTTTAATCCAAAGCGATTTACATTTCTTTATCCTATACATTTTACATAGGTATTTGCAATCCCTTGAGATCGAACCCACAACCTGCGTTGTTAACGCAATACTCTTACCACTGAGCTACAGGAAAGCTCGAGGTACCAGATCGAGGATCAGAACACGTGTCCAATTCACCTGCTGCCTGATTAAATAAAATACATTTAAACCTGTTTTAGTTTAGTGCTTGAAAGTATTTATTATTTATCCAAAGTGAAATCTGGAAACAAGCATTATTCCTTCAACGTGTTTATGCGTGGGTAACTATACGGTTAGGGGATAATATCCTTAATACGATATTTAAAATCAATAAAAGTCTGGAATTAGCTCACTAATGTATAAAAAACTTGAGAAAACACAAAACTCGGGAATGCCACCACAGTACTTCTGATCGTTTCAAAGAGCTGTTTCCAGTGCAGCCACCAGATGACAGCAACTAAATAATGCAGGTCAGAAAAGATACTGTAACACTTATCTGTTCAAAAACTGCAGTTGCTTTTCCATAAGTTGTTAAACAATGTTAGCCTAGGCTTCAGTAACTATGCTGGACATATATCCCCGACCGATTGAAATATTAAACCATGCGTATAAGACCACTATTAACACATTTGTTATTTACCAAGTGACTTGTTAAAACAAAGCACGGGATAAACTGTGCTCCATTTTTCATTCAAAGTATGTGCAACATGTAGTCTTTTTAATCTAAGCGAATTTATTCCAGGCTAAACGGACCCCCGTAGGATACGTTCTTGTGCTACCCTAATATCCCCGATGCGCGCGAGGTCCCTTTAAATGAGCGCTACGCAGGAGACTCACTGCGCGGGTACCAGTAGATGTGCACGCAAAAGAACCTGGACTGCTTTTTATTTCAGAACAAACATACACCGAAAACAGCATTGTAAACAGTAACCTTTATTGCAGATTCCACAAACTATTGAGCTCATAAGAGTGAGTAGCCAACTCTCCACTCACTCGTGCGGCTACAATTTCTACAAGCACAGCATCGCGAAAGAAAGAAGAAGGTCAAGAGGAGATGCATTGCTGCCAGTACAGGACGCGTTTCTGATGGCTCAGGGAATACGACAAATGGATAGTTCTGCTTTTGGTATCGAACAGAATAGAACAGAAAGGACCTTATCTGTTTTCAGGAATGTCTTTCTCATCCGTCGGAGAATCTTTGAGCCGCAAATCCGAACAGCGCAATGGGCTGTTAAAAGAGACAGGATGTACAGTCTTTTGATTTGTTTGGGTGTCCTCTAACTGACTCTTTCTGTATTTCTCAAGCTGAACGGAGATCATGTGGCCATGCCCACTGGGTTGAGATATAGGTACCAGCGGGGGAATCTATATAAAGGCTGACATAGTTTGGTAGTACTGTCAGTTTGTTCTTCAACATCCGGATCTCATCCTCTGAAAAGCAGAACACTGGAACAAGTCACAAAAGATCATGTCTCATTCTTGGGGTTATGGAGCACATAATGGTAAGACCAATTTTACAAATAAATGCATGCACGTCTTTAGTAATATAGGACTGGTAAATAACATTGAGTCTTGAGTAAAGAAACCTTTTTCATTCTTCTACTCTAAAAACAGAAAAATTGTACTGGATTATTTTCATTCAGTGGGTTACTTTGTAGGAAAATACGTATGTATTACACTTCATGAGAAATTGTTCATTAAACAGAAAAGAGAAGTGGTTCCAAAGAGGTAATTCACAGACTTTATGGTTCATAAAGAACCTTTAACATTAACAAAACCCTTACGTTGCACAAAAGACTCTTTGTAGCGGATAGAGGTTTTACAGACTACATATAAAGCAAGAACGTTATTTTTAGAACCTTCTGACTGAAAGGATTTTTGGGGACTCAAAAATAGTTTTTCTATGGCAAACAACGAATAACTATTATTTTTTAGCAGTGAGATTTGTTGACCTTGATTCTGTTGAAGAATGTACACTCATTATTGTACTGAACGTTTTTATCTTTTCCTCGCTACATCTCTCTGTTCTGTCATTACAGGGCCAGAAAAATGGGAAGAAGACTTTCCCATTGCAAACGGACCCAGGCAGTCTCCGATTGACATCGTGCCCAACCAAGCACAACATGACCCTTCTCTGAAGCTTCTTAAACTGAAGTACGATCCTGCCACTGCTAAGGGCATCCTCAACAATGGCCATTCATTCCAAGTGGATTTTGATGATGAAGATGACAGCTCAAGTTAGTATATCGCTACATTGCAAGTAGCTTAAGATGATACAATTAGTACCCTCTTATTTTGTAATTTATATACATGTGTTGGTTCGATAGGGTCCACTATATTAGCGTTTCCTTGTTTGTATTTGTCTTTTGCCTTTGAAGTGCAAATCAGGCTGTTGAAATTGCATTACTTTGAAATGGCACATTTCTAATATTGTGTATATAATATTTCTAACAATATTATAATATACATTGATGCTATTGTTAAGAATAGAATCATCTAGAATCATGACAAAATGTGAAATATTAAACACAAGCACACATTTTCTCTAATTTTCCAGCCTGAGTGTGGGAAAATGTTTATCAGTGGAGAGAACTGCTCACTCTCTCTTTTTTACGGTTTCTACTGAAACGTGAACACAGAATGTTTTTGCCTTCCTCAGCCAGTGGCACTCAGAGCGCTGTGCACTCCATTGCTAATGTATTCTTTTCTTGGAAAAAGAAAAGAGCCACATATCAATGCAGTATGCCGTTGCCGGTCAATGAGAGAACCATGTGCTGAATTTTAATGAAAATTCTAAGAAAGACTCAAACACTGCTATAGAAACACAACAGAAAGGAGTTTTCTAACACTTTCTGCATGCTAAAAAAATAAATGAAGGAATGATATAATTTTAGGTAGAGAATATGAAACTGTTTGAATAATCTTTAAGTTGTTCATTCATGTTCACATTGAGATGCTGGGAGAATGCTGATGTGATCTGACTAGCAGTTCTGTGCGTTTCATTGAATTAAGAAGGTTCCAAATCACAGACTAAAAATAGATTTAATTTGCTGCTGGTGACAACAATTAATTGTGATTGAAATTGTGTGTGAATGTATGTAGCTATGACTGGAGGCCCCATTACTGGGACATACAGGTTGAGACAGTTCCATTTCCACTGGGGAGACAGTGATGACAGAGGCTCAGAGCACACCATTGCTGGAAACATGTTCCCCTCTGAGGTAATGAATATCTCTCTCAAGAAATCGTTCTCTCATAATCTTCTGTTTTGTTGCTCAAAGTGATCTCTTCCTTAAAACTACTTACTGTAAAAATGACCCCGTACTGAATGCGTTAAATGTTTCAAAACACATTTGCTTCTTTCTAAAGCTTCACCTTGTTCACTGGAACACAAAGTATCCAAGCTTTGGAGAAGCCGCCAGCCAACCGGATGGCCTTGGGGTGGTGGGAGTGTTTGTGAAGGTCAGGATTTTAGTCAAAAGCATTTCATGAATTTCACGGAATACATGATATGAAATTACATCTATTTACTATGGCTTTGTTTACCAGATTGGTTCTGCCAATCCAAGACTTCAGAAAGTCATTGATGCCTTTGATGACATAAAATCAAAGGTACTAACATTCACCCTTGTTTTTCTTAATCAATTGTGATATTTGCTCTCGGCTTTTGACCTTTCCTACAATTCTTGACATTGTCTCTTTGTTGTTCAGGGCAAACAGACTACATTTTCAAACTTTGATCCGAAGACCTTGCTGCCTGCTTCTCTGGATTACTGGACATATGATGGGTCTCTTACCACACCCCCTCTACTGGAGAGTGTCACCTGGATCGTTCTGAAAGAACCAATCAGTGCTAGCCCTGGACAGGTACACAGGTTTAAATGACTGTGAATAAAGCACAGCTATAGATCAATCAGCAAATGATGCTACATTAGTTTTATAACATGATTTTATTCAGATATGCATTGTTAATTAATAAGAGGAAACGTGCAGCACTGAGTTTATAAGTTAATAATTACCCAAAGCAAATAAAGTCTGCTTACAGTAGTACAAATGAGCTTTCAACGTTTCCAATTCTACTGTAAAACTGGGAGGGTTGGTGCCCCATAGGCTTCTGCTTTAACTAGATTACATTATCTTAAGGGTTATGGGTTGCCTGACTGTCAGTATCATATTTAAGGTCCACTTGTGCCTTTATGATAGAAGCCAACACCCCTACTTTCAAAGTGTGTAGGGATGAACTGAGATCTGGATTGCATATATAGATTAAGCAATATTTTTAACACTAAATGGCAAAAAGGGAAGTTTCTATGCATACAATTGCTTGTTTCACTTCTCATGTTAATAAGAGGTCAGCGGAGAACAGACTGCCTGGTGTGAAAATCATAGTGCTATTATGCAGTTTGCTCTGTTTCCCACAGTGTGTCTGATCTTAATTGGGTGTAGTCTTTAAAGCACTTTTAAAGCTTGAACAGAAGAGGTGTTATGTGGTCAGTAGAGACGGGGATTGATTCTGGTTTTACTTTCACTAACACCAGTAAACAATTGAGGTTCCTTAACCATTCTATAACAATTATTTATACTATGGAGGAATCGCCAAATAATGGGCTTTATGATTTATAATTTTAATAACTTAAGCATACACCATATATTGTGTAGTTTATAAATAAACTGTACAGCATGATAATATTATCAAAGATGATATTTTTTGATAACATATTTACTGCCAATTATAAAAAGCTATTTTGTTTATTTAACTACAAGCTGACATTTGAACTACCAGTCAATAATTACACTTCTTAAGTCTCACAAACAGTTGTTAGTTTATTTCTAGCTATGTAAATGTTTGTGAGTCAGATGTTAATTTTATTTGAGGATTCATTGAGTCGGTAAGATGTTTAAGGCTGATAAGTTTAAATACACTTTTCAAGTTAAATTAATTTATTAACGAGTTAATAAATGAACAAATTGTGTGTATAATTTCAATGCTTATAGTGTGACTATACTGTAAATGTTATTGTAAATTCTTTAACAAAACCAAATATCATTCAATTCCAGTTTTTCTAATGGATCTGAATCTGTTTTCCATAATGTCTCTCTAAATCTCTAACTGTCAGTGCTAGATTACAAAATAGAGATTTCTGTTTCGATTCATCACTCATGATGCAGGCAGCGCTGGAAGGTTGGAGAATATTTTTAGCTTCAGTGGTTAGTCAGACTAAGCAAACGGCTGTAGAAGGATTCTGGCAAGTGAGCAATGAATGAACAGGAATCTAAATATAGTAAATAAAGGGTGTAATAAGACTCTGCACTGCTGCCAGCAACAAACTAAACAGTATATCCCAAAATAAAGCACATGTCTTTCTGTGTTGATTTTAGATTGCTAAGTTCCGTAGCCTGTTGTTCACTGCTGAAGGAGAGACACCTTGCTGCATGGTTGACAACTATAGACCCCCACAACCTCTCAAAGGACGCAAAGTCCGTGCATCCTTCAAGTAAATAGCACACTTACAGTAGTGGCACATGCCCCCCACCCACATGCTTTTGCACTTATCATAATGTTTATTTTTCTTAATGCCTTTCAATTACATTCCCAGTGGAATTGTTACTGAAATAGTATAGTATTTGTTCTCAATTCAGGCTCTTGCCTGCACTACCCAGTATTGATAAGGAAATGGAAAACTTTTTCAGGAATTATATATAGTACATCCTCTATGTCTATTTTTGAAAATGTATTATTATTCTTTTATGGAAATTAGTTTTTTGCTATCTCAGAATCAATGATGGACTTGTAACTGCTATATATAAGATTACCCATAATTCCTAGAGGCCATCAAAATTCTTTTAGGATAATTCTGATCACTGAACATTTAAAAAGGGGACACTATTCAATTCCTTGTTAATTCTAGTCATTTTACGCTTTTATTTGCAAGCTTCCTCTATGCAGAGCATATACTACATGTTATTCAATATGAAAATTGCATTGTAGGACATTTTTAGACACGATGGTTCTGTCTGGGTTTGTGCTAATGTGTGGATTTTATCGCAGTGACTGATTGGAAGCTAATAAGCCTTATAAAGTACCTGCAAGGAAAGCACTTATAAACAGTAGCATCATTATGTTATCAAGTGGTTGAAGAGATCAAGAGGAATACACTTTTTTAATGTTTTCTAAGAATGTTGTACAATGATGCTCTGCTGTATGTATGATAATATAGGCCTATATTTTTCAAAATTAAGTTTATTGAAACAACAATGTCTGCAAATCAGTCATAATAGGAATTTTATCACCAATAAATGAATATATTTAAACTGACAGTACACTGCCTGTGATCGCTTCCTTTGCACCACACAACATTTTCTCTCTGTTTGACGTTAATATGACTGTAACTCCACAAGATGTTTCATATGTTCAAACCTAGACATGTAAACCAAAATGGCTGTAATTCAAAAGCATTCTGAATAACTCTCCCGTTTCATGTGCACTATAGGTTAAATATCAGATTCAGTGTGGTGAAGAAAAAAGCAGATAGATGTTGTAGATGCTGAGAATTGAGGCATTAACTTAACATTACCAAAGAAGATTCGATATCTGCCAACCACTGATTCATGTCCACTCTGTGCTCTGTTATCATGGAGAAATAATGAGATCATTACGCAGTGAGACTGTCATCAAGGCTGAGAGAATCCTTTATCTTAAAGCTTGGCACTTCACCACAGATGAGCACAGTTTTGTATTCCCGTCAGCCTCTCATTAACACATGGCTAATGCTCTTTGTCAGTATCCAGCCTTACTTACGCAATGTTTGCCCATTGCTGTCCTGGAGACGTGTTATCGTGGAGGTCCAAAATATGGCATCATCTGTACCAGTATGAAGCAGACAGTCATGTTTACACACACGTTCTTTTCTGAAAAGATATTTTGGCTTAATTCTGAAAATGTCACACTCACATTTATGTTGTATTAACGCAGAAGGGTTTTGTTAGTTGCCTAGATGCGACACGCCCCAGTGCAGAGCCCTCGAGATGATAGGTGCTTGTGTAAATAATCTAGTGTAAGAGTTAAAGTACTTCCAATCATTAATTACTTCACATTCACAGCTTTATACAATCCGCATACAGTTGGCTTCCATAAAGGGCTGCAGGGGAAACAAAATGGCATGGAAAAACAAATTAGATAAACACATGCACACAAAAATGAAAAGCGTATAGACAAAATCTATACAAGTGCTGAAGAGTATAGAGAAGCGGGAGTCAGATGAAATGGCACTATGACGACAAAAGGAAGCAATAAAGGGAATAAGATACAGAACAGACAGAAAAGCTCTTTCATTTTCAATTTCTTTTCAGCTCACAAATGTGCAGCATTAGATCGGATTAGATGTAAAACAAACTGGGGACAACGGTACATCAAAAATACAGCCGTGGAAAATTTAAGAGACCACTCAAATTTTTTATGTAATAAGCATTTCTAGATGAACGGTGGCCATTCCAGTCCAGTGAATTTCAACAAAATCTAACCTCAGGAGTGACATTAAGTCATCCATCAGCAATGTAAAAGACTGACAGTATGACAAGAAACATGAAATCTGTGAGAAAAATATTTTTTGAACTTTTCTGAAGACATCTACACATATTTCTGTTATATTACTTCTTTGCATTATTTGAGGTCTGGAGCAGTTTTTATGCATTATTTTGACCTGTTTCTCCACATTTATTTTCTACAAATAAATGCAAATAGAATTATATTTTTGTTTGAAATTTTACAGTGTCATGTTAATGATTATTTCAATTATTTCTGCTTGGTGACCACACACAAAATCCCAGAAGCAGAGCGCTGATGTGTTGCTTTTTCCATTACACGCATTATAAATTTAATAATAGAAGAAATCCTCAAACAAAACAACCTGACAGTTGCATTATAAATGTATTATTGTTTTCTATGTGAGAAAAAAGAAAGAAACACAGAAGTAGAAAAGGACAGACTGAATTATGGGAACAATTTTTAATTATCTTAATAGTTCTGCTGTTAGAGAGCACCACATTAGCCGATTGTAGGGAACCGTGGATGAGTGCTCCAGAAGAAAGCCTCTTCATCCAAACAATAAAACCATTGAAGGACTTCAGGAGACAGATCCGTTTCATTTTACACCGGCTTTTTGAAGCAGAATCTAAGACCTCCTCTGTCTCGACTTCTCTCTAAATTCACTATCACCTTACCTGTTCCATGACCAGGAGAAAACATGGTCACATTCTGTGTGCTTTCCTTATCTTTATTCTTTTGTTTAATATGTATTTTGTCTGTGCTGTTTCGAATGCTAATGTGTTGACACAACAGAAAGAAAAAATGCCCTTGTCAAGGAAAAAGTCAAAACATGCAAAATTTTAAGATTAAAAAGTACAAATAGTTTTATCTATTGAATAGATTATAGTGAGCTGAAATCTGTATTTTGACAATACTCATGTGGTCAGTGTGTAAGCAGTTGTTACACAGCTAATGATTGAAAGTGTTACTATTTTATTACAGATTTACATATATATTTACATCATATTAGGTTTACTTAACATGTTTGTAGTTTTATACATGTGATGTAAGGTGTCATCAAGTCAGGTTTGGAAACCCCACAGCTTGCGACTGTCAGAAAGAAGATAAGCTTGCAGGCAGTAGTGTGATTAGCAGGGCGGGTCACTTTTAGTCTTTTTACATTATGCTGTTGCCATAAAACATGATGCTATCACCCATGGGCTCATGGTATATGATGACAGTGCATAAATGTGTCCTGCATATGTTCAAATCGTCTGATCAGACACCAGAACTGTCATGTGTTTAGGGGGATTTACATGTGTTTACGAGTGTTTAGGGGGATTTACAAGCTATGCGAGTAAAGATTTTCTGAAGACACAATGACCATATGCTCCATTGACAGAAGAGTATTTGATTCTCAGTGAGAAAACATCCTTAACAGCTTTGTGAGTGATTGTTAGGAGCGATGCATTTGTTGCTGCTGCAATTCCAGAGAGAACCATTTACAGCTTTTTATGTGTGGGAAAGATTTTGCCGTCTTTTTGTGGCTCTACTCTCTGATTGAGCCTGCTTCCGTTGTCTTGCATCTGTAAAAGAACAGGAATAATTGTTCTCTAAAAATGAAATCTTGCTTAAACTTTTAAATGTGAAGAATTATATCCAATTTAAGTCAGGAAGTTGAAACTAAAGTACACAAGCCAAAGTTATTTATGTTGTACACTGTAAATGTAACGAGATAAGAAAAATGTATGTAATGTAATGTAACTAGACTTAAAAATAGTTGCATTTCACATATCTTAATTGTACAAGCTATACAAAATACAACTACACCGGATCATGCATCTTAAAGAATAATAAAATAAGTCATCCTATACGCTTTGTGTGGTGAATGAGGTGGGTCGCCTGTCAGTTCACTGAGTGGATGGGAGAGGGTGGGGTTTACTCCCCACTCTAATCACCCTTCGCCACCTGTCCATAGTAGAGTCTTTCAAATTTTTCTTTATATACAAAAACATATAAAACATTTAACTATACACCACAAATTTAACGGAATATAAAGTTTTTGCTTGGCCTAGACAGCACTAAAGGATACAGTATGTTAAATATTCTACTATACCTCAATCCTAAAGCGCTGAAACAAAAAAGAGCAAGACACGTTGAGTCGAATTAAATTACTATTTGACTTATTTTTACTGATATACTTTACAATTTATTTAAATATTACAAGTTGAAGAAAAAAGACTAGAAGAAGAAAAGTTTTACTTAAAAAGACCACATGAGGTAAAGCTAAAATCATAGTGGCATAAAATAATAAATACAAAGAACGTCTCGTTGATTACAAACATCATACACACACATACACACACAAGCTCTCTGAAACTAAAGGAACGGGAAAACTTGTAGTTATCACCAGGAAGATGTACCAAAATGCTTAGTCCATCAAGTCCACATTTAAATATTCATACTGCAAATTAACTCAAATAAATTATACACAGACCAATCACAGCAAGAAACAGCTGCCAATTCTGGAATAAGAGGAATAGGTCTCTAAAACCTAAAGCTGAACACTCATCTTCTCTGTCCACAGACTGCAGTTTAACAGGACTCCTGCAGGAGAATGAAGGACTTTAAATTGGGTTTGGACATGGGGTAGGAATGCAAGCAAACTCTATGGAAGGGAGAGGCCCCAAAAATTAGTATCACCTTTCACCCTATGGTCCCAGTTCTCTAAACTGGATTTTCCTCTCCGCCACCAGCCGCTCGTTCTTACTTCTGGAGATATCTGTCTGAAAATGAATCTCCTCACCTGCAATATTCAAAGCAAACGTGCTGAGGGATTTATGTCATGTTAAGAGCACTGTACAATACTGGCCATCTCTAACTGAGTTAGTAAAACTTCAAAGTTAATACTAAAAAATGATGTTCCTGGCGTGGTATATTCACAGTATTTTGCAGCCTGTTATATGCGGTTCAAAGACGTTAAGTTATCCCCTTCAAAAGTATAGATGTATAGGTTAATGCAATGTAAGTTGCTTGGGATAAAAGCGTCTGCCAAATGCGTAAATGTAAATGATGTAAATGTTTAATGCATGCGTCCAGCTCTGCATAATGATCTTGGCTGCATGCCTCTAAACACAGAGTACCAGGATGGAGTAAACAGCAGGAGGTATACACCAGCATTTATTTATGGTCTGCTTATATAGCCAATGCTGCCAGCCAAGACAAAGGTGATGGTGGTGAATGCACCGATCAACTCTAAAGTGAGCTGCCTAAAGAGTTGAGAAAACAGTGGAAACAAGAGGCAGATACGTGGCTGTTTGTGTGTGAGGTGTGTTTGCTGTTCTCTCTGAGGATTCTCATGCTGCATTTATGCCTTTGATCATAATAGTAATTTTGAAGGTACACTGAGCCCAGCTGTGGCAAAGCCTTATCACACACGCTTACTCTAGTGGTGCCAGGCAACAACCAGCACCTTTCAAACACCAGCTATTCCCACAGCAGAAAAGGCAATGGGCCAGGGCCAGGTGTGAGTAAACAGAAACCAATACACTCACCCAAACCTTCCAACCCACAACATACCCACAAACACACACGTGAACAATGTTAAAAGGTGAGCATTGCTTTGCATTTGTAAACAAAGTAATTAAACTTAATCAGAAACTATATGTTTTTGATTATTTTCTATGTTTATGAAAGCATGAGATGAGATATTTGCTCAGTGTAATTGTTTCCATTTATTTGACTTTAGGCCACTTCACAGCCATGCATAGCAGCGGGAAGTGGGGATGCTGCAGTACCCCCTGACGTCAAGCGAAAGAAAAACGGTAACAGTGTCAAAAATAAATAAATAAAGCCAGATACTATTTACACTAGGTCCGCCCACCAATATGTGATGGGAATAGAGAAAGTTTAAAAACGACGCCATTTCCAACAACTTCTCCAGTGGTGTAAGGTGCAAAGTCTGTTCAGAATGGCACAGGAGACCCAGGTTCTAATCCAATTCTTACTGAATGCGCTATTTTACATTTGTCTATAACATTATAGATCATAAGGCATTTGTTTTCAATCAAATTTTAATTAAAGGAACAATTCAGAGTTTTTAGGAGGAGCTATTGACAGAAATGCAATATAATTGATTGTACTTCATGTTATCTGCTCTACCGAACTGTTTACACACACATAACATCATTTGCACTCAATACTGCCCACTTGCACACCAGGAATATTATACTGAATGCTCATTTGCACTAATGGACTACTTTCATAACTGCATTAACTCATCTACTGCACTGTAACCTTAATAACCGCATTATCTCATATACTGCAACGTACCTTTAATAACCGCATTAACTCATCTATCGCACTGCAAATTTAATAGCTAATGTCTACAATTAATGCACACTTAAGTCAACTGCACTATTGTACAGTTTAAATTGTTATCTGTTCATAACCACCTGTAAATTAATGTTCACAGTATATAGCCTTCTGTATACAGTATATGGTTCATAGTACATACCGACTGTCATATTTTCATAGAACATTCCTTCTGTAAAGTATTTTCATAGTACATGCCCATTGTATAGGATTTCCTAATATTGTATTCTGTATTTATTCACACTGTATATCCTGCACTTGCTAATTGCACTTCTGGTTTGACCTAAACTACATTTCGTTACACTGTACTTGTATTGTGTAATGACAATAAAGTTGAATCTAATCATCTAATAATGTACAAAGCTATTTCTTCAGAGGTGTATAAAGGCTTTACATAATGAACCGTTATGTTTGTAATACCTTAGAATAAGCTGTTTATATCTACATACAGAGTGGGTCTACATAGGCCTACATTGAATTCACCGCCATGTTTTGTACAGCAGCCCTAAATGGACCAACGACTCTTCAGCGTCTCTCTGCTGAAAAGTATCACCATAGATATGTATGAGTATCTCTGCATAAAGCCTTAGTACCGCAGGTCCTAACACGTCTCTGCTGAAAAGTCTTTATAATATTAATGTAGGTCCTTGCTCCTGCCTGACTTTTATCGTTCTTTTTATACTTAAAATCCACAGACCTTTAATTTATGAAATAAATAAGACATCGCTCTTTCTACAGTCTTTCTTATGCCCGCTTGATCTCTTCCCTGTGTCAACATGAGAAGACACGCTGTCTTAGTAGACGACAACGTTTTGTACGGAGGCCACCGTCTTGTTTGGACTGAGAGATTCATTGCAAATATATAATACATCCCTAGTGGCACTTGTAAATCAAAATCTTCGCCTTTAAGTTAATCTTACTCGTTTTTACTAGTTTTTTTTTAAGTGCGAAAGTCCTTTTTGTTGCTCAGTTAAAAAACATAAAATTGTGTAACTATTTGGGTACCTAATTGTACACTGTAAGTGTTGATGGTGGTCTAGTGGGTTAGTGGAGATGGTGGTCTAGTGGGTTAAACCACTGACTGGTAAATCAAAGGTTGCTGGTACGATCCCAGCAGCCACCATCAGTGTGTCCTTGAGCAAGACACTTTACTCCATGTTGCTCCAGGGGGATTGTCCCTGTAATAAGTGCACTGTAAGTCGCTTTGGATAAAAGCGTCTGCCAAATGACTAAATGTAAATGTGTTGTTCACATGACGTAAAACAACACACATTTTACAGAATTTTCTCGGAAATATGGTTAAAACCATCAAATTAAAGAAAAATAATGCAAATTTCCAAGAAAAACATCGTTTTACATGATTTTTTTCTGGCGCCCCAGCTGCTGTAAATTAAAACATTTTACAGGATATTTCTCAGTGCTCCCTAAGGATCTATTGTGTACCTTCAAGCTTACAGTTAAAAAAAAATATCCAGTACATTAACCCCTTTTTAGAAAGTGTATTGATACAAATTTATAGTCAATATGATGACAATTATTTTTCTGGAACGCAGTTTGAATTAATACAAGTGGGTTTTTACTCTAAAAATCACATCCATTTGGTAATGATCCAAGTGTTTACATAAGTATTAAAATTTAAGCATGATTCATTTGATATAGAAAAAAAAACAATAGAGCCACATTGCCAAGATAAAACTGATGAATATGAAAACTCCATAGCTGTAAATAGTTTTTGTATAGCTGTGCAAAATATGATACAATACACATAATACATTAAATTCAGCGTAGCACATTCCAAAAAACAAACATATGTCGTGAACAGCTGCTCTTTGCAAACTTGAGAGCATTGTAAATTTAAAGCATAGTCAGTCAAGTAAAACCTATTAACCTTCTTTTTATGGTCAAATGATCCGTTTCTAAGCAGCTGATTTCAGTTTGACAAATGATGAGCACAGTCACATCCAAAACAACTCAATGTACCGTAAGTACAGTAGAAGCACTTGAATAAGCAATGTGTAGAGATGTGTGTGTGCATGTGTATATGTGCATTAACCAGCAGAACAGTATATAATGGTTATGTATGTGTCATCTGACATCTTTCCCAGGATGCTGCAGGTCAACAAATACTTCAGAGAGAAGTCCGGCCGCAAGCAAAGACTCAGCAAACCTGCTGCTATCTGTCGCTCTCGCCCACACCCCTCCACTCTTTTTCATTTCAATGTCATCTCTCTCTATCTTGCTATTTCTCTCCAAATGCTTGAATGGAGACGGCCGCCATAGCAACTGCCTGTTCGTCATTTATCACAGGCTGAAAATACAGTGGAATATAATGCACAGGTCCTGGCATAATGGGGTCATTGTTTAATCTGTCAACAAAGCATTTTTAATTGCGACAACATATAAAAGCCACGTGCTTATCTTTCATGTCACCCCCATCGGATTATCACACACACATCTATCCTGATACGTACAGTATGAGGCCATCATGAATGATTCAGTGCTTCATTAATTTTTATAGAGCAGTACATGATGCATAAGGATTTTCCAGAGACACTTTTTTTGTGACGCGTAAAGAAACATTCTGAAAGTGACCTGAATTTCACAACCAACTTGTCAGTGTAGTCCCTCTGTCCCTGCACCTAAATAAATTTACATTTGACGAAATGGGCTGAAGTATATGACTGGACTGTACAATGTGGCTGGAAGAGGAGTCAAGCAGACCAGTCTCACAATGGATTACAATAAAACAAATAAGCAACTTTCAAGTGCTCTAAACTATGGATTAATGAGAAAGCAATTAGAGAGAGAGCGAAATTAAATATTTAAGAAGACAATTTGCGGATTGCAAGATGCATCATTGTGGTTCGGAAAATGTCGTCCACACTGACATGAACAGATTTACAGTAACATATTTGTGCTGTGCATTTAACACCATAAAAAGCATTCAGAATATTTTTGAGTGATTTTCTTATAGTGAGATATTTACATATTTTCGTCACGGCTCGTAGTAAACTGATGGGGTTTGTTGTATCCTAGCAACAACTACACACCCAGTGGAGATCTGCCACAAGGGTTTTAAACAGCACAGGACACTGCAGAGGTTAACAACGCGCAAATAAACTTTGCAACAACAAATGTAAATCTAAAATGAGGAAAGACAGATTTTTTATGCATTAAGGTATACAACTTTTATCTCTGTATTACTGATAAAATATTGAAGAAGTACAATGATAAAATATTTCATTTAATAAAAAAATTGTAAAGAAACATCCTTATGCATCATTATTGATATTTTAATCTTCTGACTATATGTCAATACATGCTTTATGCACAGCTTTACAGGATTGTATTGTGCCAATATCTGCCTATCTGTATTCATCGGATACTGTTCCAGTCACACACCTGTTCACAAGGTTTCCTTTGAGCATTTAAAGCCCAGCTGAACATCACACACTACAGACCGTTTTCACTCTCTGCTTTGTTTAGGGAGTTTGTTCTCTCATTGAGGCAACCAATGGTTTAGAGACCAGAATCTCTACAGTAGAAAACAAAACCACTTTTAGAGGAGAAAATCTATATCAAATCATTTTAACAAATGGTTTTCTGAGGTCTGTAACATTAACTGACTGTAGATGGAGAGATAAGTCAACAGAAGAACAGAATTACAGTTTTGGGTTGTATTGTCTTACAGATGGAAATGTTGATGAATATGGGATAGTTTTGCAGCATATATGTGACTTTTCATTCAGTTTTGTTTACAATGAATAGTTTAATTAAAAGAGTAATGGTAAATGCATAAGAAACCATAAGCTTGTCAAGTCTATTTTGCATTATGGATAAAGTAATGCCTTAATGTCTATAGTCTGCTTCATTTTCAGTTCCAAACAATATACTGTAGTTTTACGACACATGTTTAAGTCAAAGAGAGCTTTGTTTTGGTCAAATGATCTGAGCTTCCTCTAGAGCAATACATTGTAAGTATTGTTTTCCAAAATACAAACTAAATGTCAAAAGCACCAATCGACAGAAAAAAATCTGTTTAGGGAGAGGACACCAAAGTTTAGCTAGATGTGTCTGAATGATACAGAAGAGAGATAACCCATCAACTGCCCAGAAGGACGTGGAGGGAGAAACTCGGAAGTTAGTCAAAACCTCAAAGAAAACTTGTTTAGTTTGAGAACGAAGATAATATCCCTTAATAGGCTACATGAAAACAAGGAAATGTAAAAGATTAGAGAGAGAGCAAGAGATACATAGCAAGAGTTTAGAGAAAGAGTAAAGAGTTAAAGAAAGTTCAGAGAAAGACTTCATCACATAAAAAACACAATTGAACTCTTCTGTCAGCACAATAACATTCTCAATAGACAGTCACTTTCTGACTTCAAAGAGTAAAAAAATGTGATTCAGTTTTCACGCATTAAATTTTATGATTAGCATGCACCGGTATGTTTACTTTGTCACCAATAAGAATGGCCAACTTGAATCTTATTTCATTATTTTTTTATTATTAGAGCTTTCTGTCATTGTTGGTGTAAGATATTACAATGTAATGTAAGATATTACAGACATACAGATTATAAATTGTCTAATTTATATTAAAGGAAGGGACACTGTGCTCAAAAGAAACTGTGCTTTGTTCTAAGTTGTGAATACAAACTGTCATTTGATGAAATGTTCTGTAGCTTTAAAATGTTCCTTTGTTAAAGTAACATAAGGTTCATTGTAAAAGTAACATAATTCATGAACCAATACACAGAATTTTAAGATTTTGCATGCTAACCTGGGCATATTTTAGTTTCTTACTTTAGTTTGTTTGCATGGCATGTCATAGGCCTAATTGTTTTCTTTGTCACTATAGAAACTTTTCTCTGGAAACATGGGTGCAAAGTGAAATAGTTAAAGATGTTCAGACAGGCCTCATTCAACAATGTTGTTGGTTGTCTGATGAATGATTGCACAACAGTCTCGTCACTCACTGCAAGAAGGGCCAGTTTAATGAGAGGGTCCGCAGAGGAATAAGAGAGGATCAGGACAGGGGGATGGGAGATACAAAGGTAACAGACTACAGAGCGAGTGATCGTTAATCCTCCTGTTCTGTATTCATTCTGCTTCATGCTAGTTTCCTGAATTTATTTTTTACGGCAGAGTGTCCTTATACACACACACACACACACCTGGGTCATTTTCAAAATATGTTCACAAATATGTCCCTACACTTTACAGACATGTAAAAAGCTTTCAAATAAAAAAATAGCTATTAATACGCAACTCGGCGCCTTTTTATAATGATCATTTTTATTTACGTCTTTATAGTTTTGTAAAAAAAATCTAAATTAATCTGAATTTTATATGTACTTGAACAAATACATGTTTAACTCTTTTGTATGTTGTATAAACATTTCCTTTTCATTTTTTTATTAAGTTAACCAAATAAACACAATTAGAGGGCCTAATAAATGCATATAATGCTGACCAAAATAATTATTAATTAATACAAATAATTTAAAAAACATACCTGTTCTTTGATTTTGTGTCATTGGTTACACAAACTATTATTTTGAAAGAATAAAAATATGCAAGTAAGTACTGAAAAGGCATAAGGTCAACTAAGAAGCTCACACATGTAGAACTACCTTTTACAAGTGAATCAGACAGAACAGAGAAACTCACATGACAGGATATCAAAAATAAAGGTTACACTGAAGTAAGGTCACAGAGACCCAGACAAGCTTAACAAATCTTGATTGCAGTGAAAATATTTATAATAGAAAGGGTCAGAAGCTGCACAACAGATAAGGGTAATATGTAAACTCAAACAACTTAAGTCATACACTGAAGTAGGTTAGACCTTGCTAAAAATATATTTCAATTATTTTATTTTATTTTTTCAAATGAAGAACCGTTTCTGAAAGATTTGAATCATTAAGTTAACCACCACAGATATTTAATGTAATAAAAAAACGCACAATGACACTATGACTATATCAGTCAAAAAAGCTTTTGATTCTCTATGTTGTCTCATTTACATTTACATTATGCATTTGGCAGATGCTTTTATCCAAAGCGACTTACATTGCTTCATCCTATACATTTTACATAGGCATTTGCAATCCCCTGGGTTCGAACCCACAACCTTGTTAACGCAATGCTCTTACCACTGAGCTACAGGAAAGATCATTTAAAGTATCATATAAAAAGCTTTTTTAAAAAGACCAGGTTTTTGTATATGACAGCAAATTACTTTAAGAATGACTGAAATAATTATATTAATCAATTTTGGTACAACAATTACGACAAATGTTTGTGTGGCATATTTACCTGTTCCGGTAAAATACGATACACTAATTTAATTTCTTTCTATGTTTACATAGATTGTAAAAGCCCTACACCGCCATCTGGTGGCAGTCTTATGTCATTACATCTGAGCACCTCCACATCCTCTTCCTCACTGTTCCATAGTGTTAATATTGATATGACGTAGTTAATGTGGTTAACATTACCACAAATAAAAAACAAAAAGCTAATCCAAATTTTCTGCGCAGCTCTCTTGTATACTTCATTCTGATTGGTCATTTGTGGAATTCAGCAGTCAAATAATTGGGTATAATCGCTAATCTCTGTAAATATTAACGCATGGAAATTTTTTCACAAATCACCACATGGTCTCGTTTCAGTATCAATATTTCTGCGTTGAACACTGCAGATTCCAATGCCCAATTATTTATTTATTTAGGAAGCCATGTAATGCACAGTCAGCTGGTCATTACGACCAATTAATCCCCTTTAGGTTGATACAAAACCCTTAAATAGAGGTTGAGTTCATCGGTCTGGGTTAAAGTCGCAGTAAGCGTACTGTTAAAAGAAAGTAGAGTCACCTTCCCCCCTCGCTCGACAATAAATTGATCAAATATTATCTGTTAAAATACCTTTAAAATAAAGACCCGGTGTAAATGATTAATGTTTCTTTTAAAGCAGTCTTACCTATCGTTATGTTATTTGAAGCATTATTAGTTGCAGTGGGTACTTCTACAGTATATGCGTGTGTGCGCATGCGTGCGTGTGAAACCCATATAAGGAACTGGGAGCACTTACAGCATCCCGGAGTTATCTATTAAGCAGCTATCGACCTCCAGCTGTGAGAGCACAACTGAGCAATTTTGGTGAAAAGATCTCCGAAGATAGAGAACAGTGGCAAGTGTACATCAACACTACACTTTAATGTCCTTGCTGAACAAATACTCCACAACACACATGCACGCACGCGCACAACATTTATTCGCCCATGAATGCAGGTTTACCTATCTGTTCCTGAAGCACCTTTATTTTGACTGCTATTCAAGGAAATACTTGGGGGTCAGAGATGATACTGCAACTGCTTCTGTATTATTGAGACCTGTATGTTTGTGACATTCTTCTGGAGTATTCCCATGCTAATGGACTGCGTTATAACGTTTTGATCGGTGCATTGAAGCGCATGCACTGACAGATACTTAATTCTACTCTAGTAAACACCAGAGGGCAGACTGAACAAACAAAATGATTAACAGGCCATTGAGGATCTTTTTATTCCTGCAACAAACAGTGCTTAATATTTTTCTCATGAGTGAAAATACAAATGCATTTCGTTTTTAGGTATTAAGTAGATCTACTTCTGATATGATGCAGGTTTGGTATAAATTGAAAGGTTTTATCAATTAGTTTAGATTACCACCTCAATGCCCTTTCATAAAATTACGACTGCAGTCATTTTACAATCTGACAATATCTGAAAATAAATATTCAAAATACTATAGGTGTGATACTGGGGTTAACTGTATCATGAATAATTCTGAATGTTATAAATAAAGCTGAACCCACTTGCAATGCAGATTTGTGTGATGCCGCTGTGATCATCGGTGTGTAGGAGACACGCAAGTATCTTATTCCCCCACATAAAGCATACAAAAGTGGCCTGCTGGAGGGTGATAAGCTTTCATTTGCAGGACTTGGGGGACAGATTGAATAGAGCTGTGCTGATCCATCTCGAAGATTAAATCAGGTAGAGGGACTTAGGCAGAGCCCACGAACGACCAGTGCTCTCAAAGGGACTTCTCCTCCTCCGCATATCCTGAAACCCGGAGAGCTGAGCTGAATGAAAACGTAGCTTATTTACATAGATGCTGAGGCTAGTGATGCCAGAACAGTGGTGTTCCTGAAGGAATTCCTTTAAAAGCCCTTGTATTTTTTGCATCCAGAAATCTTGGGTTTCTTTTAATTAACATTACCTAAAAATAGCGTCATTTGCAATGTAGCTGAATTTAGACACCTCATGAGATCACCTCATCTTGAAAGGAAGAGAGGCGTGTACTTGCAGGTATTCCATAAATGTATATATACATTTATTGTTTGTTTAGATGGAATAACTGACCATATATGACAAGTTTAACCAGCAACCGTTGTGATATTATCACTTTAGCTCCAGGTGGTAGTTCCATGGTTGACAACATGCAGTATCAGTGTTTCATCGCAGTGTTTTAAGGGACATTTAGTGTTATTTCTAATCTTTTCTGTTCTGTCATGTATCAGTCTGCCGATTGTTGCTGTTAGCGACGGCTACTTTATTGGCAATATTTATTAGACTTTTAAAGTTCCAATGTGCATTTTTAGGAGGATACTGTATGTTGACAGATATGTAACACAAGGTACATAATTATGTCTTCTGAGGTGTATAAAGACCTTACATAATGAAGCATTATGTTTTTATTATCAATATTTTAAATGTATATATCTATATTTATATAGAATGAGCTATTTCTATCCAATACACCGCGGGTATCCTTGCATGAAATTCACCATGTTGTTTCTACAGTAGGCCTAAATGGACAAACTGCTCAACAGATTTTGTCAAAGCACTATTTCCTTCTGTGTTCCATCCACCATAGTTCTTCAAAGGGGGGGGAGGGTGGTGAAGTGAACCGTTGGTTGCAATATGCACCCTCACCATTATACATGCTGCTAATTTTATACTGTACACTGGTCCTCTTTGTTGGTATTGGAATAACATTTGTAACAACCAAGGTTGGGTTGGGCGTTAGATTATTGGCATGGGTTAGGGATAGAATGGTATGCTGCTACAATTCAGCCTGTATAGTATAAAAATGTATTTTATCAATTGACAACCATTCAAATCTAGCTGTGCTCAAGATTTTGCAAGCAACAAATGCTGTACATTACAAAAGTTGGACTTTTAAAGCATATTTTCCCTATCTGCTGCCTTTCACATAATAGCTCATCATAGTGAAGCCGCTTGTAGAAGCCTACAGAGATTTTGTCCTGGAAACCAGACATACTGCAGGCTACAATGAGTATCAGCAAATGTTTAAGCAAAGAAAAAGAAACAAATTTCCTTCTTAAAAAAATTATCCCTGCTACGCTATAAAGACTTGGCAGATTAGCCGTTAATCAAAAATTGTGACATTTTAATCTCTTGATGAATGTCATGATACTGACACAACTCGAGAAACGGTCTGATGGTCACTCTACAATAAGCTGAAAGGAAATTGTATTCAATTTTATTTTAACTAGTGCTTTCATAAGATTTACATAAAAGTTCAGTGAAAATGACTGTAATCTAATTTTTATTTGGGAAAATTGAATCTTGTAATTTTGTTAATTCTATTAACTATCCCCTTATTACATACGTTATCAAGCCAATGAAAGGAGATCTACAGTAAGTTATTTTGACTGATATCATCATGCTTGAGTTGCAGAGCACAGCTGTCTATAGTAACCAAGTTGCATTTAAACAACATAAATTACAAATTGTCTAAAGGTGTTTCAACCTAGAACACTAATTCTAAGGTAGTTGATGGGGACATCACTCTTTTCAGCTGGATAGCGGGAATATTTGCAGTAAAGTCCTGAACAACAAATAAAAATGCACTATAAAACGTGTTACTTGGTGCACCCAACTTTCTGATAAATTCTCTGTGGCTTTGTCAATGTACCATTCATTTCTAACTGCGAGGGATATTTTTGATCAATGCTTTTAATGACCAATGCTTCACTTTGTTTTCTCCCATGCAGTCTCCTGAGCTATGACTTGTTGCAATCTTCACAGAGAACACATGAACGCTACAGAATCACTTTTCAGAACTCCATCCTCAAAGCAAGCAGACCTTCAAGTGGAACAAAATGTTTCATGCAGAGTTTCCTATTGATTTGTAAGAATAATACAGCCTCATAGTATTTTGTTGAAATGTCTTTGATTTGTCATGCCACAGAGCCTAAATTCCCAGCATAGAGAGAAAATGATATGGGTTAAAGTTTATGAGATGAAAAAAATAAGTCACAAATCGATCGCTCGAAGGTTGAAAATTTCACGCATGGGGACAAAAACACCAAGAAAGAGCTCCAGGGGTTCTGTGTATACAGTATAAGTGTGGAAGTATAACTTAAGGTTACTCAGGATTTTAGAAATATGTCAAACAGAAGGTTAATTGCATATCAAGGGACTATATTTGTCAAACATCAGCCTTAACGGTGCAATGTGGAAGATTAAGGAGGATATATTGACAGAAATGCAATATAATACATACTAGTCTTCACAGCTGTGCAAAGACCATATATATCACCCTGGATCACAGTAGCACGGCATAGTCTTAAGTAGCACGGGAACATTTTTAGTAAAAGACAAAAATACATTGTATGGGTCAAAATTATATATTTACTTTTTAGGCCAAAAATCATTAGGATATTAAGTAAAGATCATGTTTCAATTAAGATATTTTGTAAATTTCCAACCTTAAATATAAGAAAACTTTATTTTTGTTAGTGGATGGCCTGCCACAGTGCCCCTTAATAACAAGGCTTTTTTTTCAATATTTTGTGTTTTTTGCACTCTCAGATTCCTGAGCTTTAAACTGTTGTATCTCAGCCAGTTACCGTCCTATTCTAACAACTCATGCATCAATAGAAAGTTTATTTATTTAGCTTTCATCCATCCATCCATTTTCTTCCGCTTTATCCGGGAAGGGGTCGCGGGGGCAGCAGTCTAAGCAGGGATGCCAGACTTCCCTCTCCTTAGACACTTCCTCCAGCTCTTCCGGGGGGACACCGATGCGTTCCCAGGCCAGCCGGGAGACATAGTCCCTCCAGCGTGTCCTAGGTCTTCCCCGGGGTCTCCTCCCGGTGGGACATGCCCGGAACACCTTCCAGGGAAGGCGTCCAGGGGGCATCCGGAAAAGATGCCCTAACCACCTCAGCTGGCCCCTCTCGATGTGGTGGAGCAGCGGTTCTACTCTGAGCTCCCCCCGAGTGACCGAGCTTCTCACCCTATCTCTAATCGCCCAGCCACCCTGCGGAGAAAGCTCATTTCGGCCGCCTGTATCAGGGATGTTTTCCTTTTGTTCATGACCCACAGCTCATGACCACAGGTGAGAGTAGGAACGTAGATAGACCGGTAAATCGAGAGCTTCGCCTTGCGGCTCAGATCCTTCTTCACCACTTCATCAGATTATGTAAACATCTCAATTTCGAAAAATTGACCCATAAGACTGGTTTTGTTGTCTAGGGTCACATATGATGAAGTGTTATGTTTTTATTACCTTAGAATGAACTATTTCAATCAACAAACATTACACCCGAAGGTCCCCTTATGGAATTCGGCATGTTGTTTCTACAGTAGCCCTAAACGGACAAACTGCTCTACAGAATGCGTTTCGTAAATACATAATTTCCAAAAAAGCGAGGTCTTAAGCCCGATTTTTAATTCTACGTCGGACCTACGTTGTAGCCTCCACGCCTATAACACTTTATATTTTTTTGTGCCTCAGAAATGTTTACTTTCCTACATTCTTTTGTGTTTTACAGAACAAAGAAATGTATCAAGCATTTTTTAATACTATAGTCAATAATGGCTCTTTAAATCTAAAACATCATGAAAGAAAATAAGATAAACACACCTGTTGCATGAAACATTTACTAATCTGTTTTGGTTTCTGGACCACCCTCTTGATTAGTTGAGAGATGTAATCTGTCCTTGGTTTCTAATATGCTGACACTACCCATGTAATGCCATGAACTTGCTGCTGGTGAAGAACCCTTGATGGTCCCAGTAATCATTAAAACTAGCAGGGAACATAATTAGCAATTATGAATGAGACAGATAAGTGAGTGCAATGATGGTCTCATTTCTCCATCTGCAACTCTACCCTGGAATTTAATTATTTATACATGAGCTTTAATCGAGCTTCTGTCTGAGCACATGCTCGGAGTGATTAAAATGTGACTGAGATATGCTTTAAAAGTTAATCGGAGCATCGAGACCCAATTTGAAATATTTCACGAAGAAAAGGGGGTCTGTTGATAGCCGGGAAGGTTACATTTGAGGGAGAAAGGACAGTCATCAGAAAACCTTACGATCTTTGTCTGAGCCAAGTCTCCCAGGCAAACATTTTATGTCAACAATATAACAGATCGATCTGGGGGATTTTTAAAGCAATTGTCTATTACACAGAAGATATTAAAGGTGAAAAGTGTGTCATTATACACGCCTCTAACAGCATGTCCTGTTTAAACCCCCCTATGGTGCACACCAAGTTTTTAATGTTGTTTAATATGTTTAGGTGTGTTTTTAATGTGCTTTAAGACAAACAATGTGCAAGTTTGTAATTTTAAGCCATTCCTGAGTATTTCCTTGATACTTGGTTTAAAAAGGTGGTTTGTAAATGTTGCGCATAGATTTGTAGTGCTCTAACCATATCCTTGGTGTTTTGTGCCAGATCTGTGGGCGTGGCTTGTTGGTTTTGACTAAATCCTTGCTGTTTCGAGTCTTAGGTACCCTCACCCTAACCCTATCTGTCTAAACTACCTATGATTCCTAAACTTGCCAAAAAACAAGGCTTTGTGATGATGTCAGACTTGAAACACCAAGGACATAGTAAAAGCTGTGTCAGCACTCGGCTTCACTTTCAGTTTCACACTAATTTTTAACAGCATCTGAACTTTCAAGTACGACTGAGTGGAGGCGGAACTTATTTGCTTATTCATGTATCTGCGTATACTTTACTTAATGAAGCTAAGGTGTAGAGTTCCTTTCAAGCTTTTTTTAAGAAACGAAACACATTTTAAATATGTTTGATGTTCAAAGATTGGTTTTAAGGGATAAAATGATCGACCACCGGGTGACTTTAAAGCTTGTTTGAAAATGAATGCTATTTCGCATTAAAAAAGCGTTGCAAGTTGAGTTTTAAATTGAAATAATGGTGAAAGGTTTCTCTTAAGCTCTGATCTGCAACCAATGTTTTGCAAATTAAATCAGAATGTATCACTGCTATTTCATCAAGCTGAAATATTTACTATGCAATCTTGAGCGATCTAATTTACAGATGATAAATGAGGTAAAACATGAACCTCGGATGAACTCAATTGTCAACTTTGATCTTGATTTAGTCTTACTTCTCCCACAGCCTTGTGAAAGATCATGACTATATAGTACAATGTTAGAAACCACAACCATCTTATTTAGATCATATTACAAGATAGTTCAAATAACCATAGAACTTTTGTTAATGTCTCCTCTACGGTTTCTCACACTTAACATTTTACTGTAGATCTTAACAGCTTCTGCATCTGTAAGCAATTATATTGATCAGATGGGAAACGTTGGAATTCAATGATAAGCAGATTGCAGGGGCTCAGAAGAGCCGCATGCTACAGTTAGGTGTTCTGCGTTGAATTCTTAAGTGCTTCCTTTAGTCTCAGTCAAAGTCAATGATTTGCAACCCTGGACCATAGAGGCAGGTAGAGAAGTGAGACCTCCCTTCAGATACACTTAAAGGTCACCGTTGTTCACGTTACCACATCTCTACAAAAGCTTTTTCCAACAGATCGGAGGAAATCACAGCTGGTTGGATCTCCTTAAAGGGGTGCTACCTCTGGTTTATTTGTTTTCTGAAATTCTCACAATTCACGGACTGTTCAGTTCGGCTCTCCTGCGGAGCTCTGACCTTTGGCGTTGTCAGAGAGAAAAGCAATCTCTCCGTCTGATCAAAGCCCTGGTGGACATTTCTCACATAAAACAGTGATGGAGAGAATCCAGATGGTAATTGTGGAGCTATCCGTGGTGCATTCTGCAAATCACACATCCATAACAACAAACATAGAAGCCTGGTTGAAACAATGTAACTTCTCATAATTTGAGAAAAAATTCAGGTATGTGCTTGAATGCATCACAAGTGTTTTGCAGAAAAATATAAACAAAAATTAATAAATAAAGCTTTTTTTTTTGGTTTACTTAACGATAGCAGATGAAGAGTTCATTTGCAAATCCAGATACAATTTTTAAAAAATCCTATTTTCATTGTGTTATCATGTTTTTGTTGTGTTTTATTTTGTCAGTTAGCTGTATTTTTGAGTTATTATTACTCAATCAAAACAACACTGTTTATATGTTTCATTATTGGTTGAGAGATCAGGCACGGACACATATCACTTCTAAAACCCTGTATCCCATATTTTTATTTTTTCTTCCATTAATGAATATTGTTAATCACCCTTTATGTTTGTCACTGGGTATGGAAAATATATAATGAATAAAAAGTATTTTAAATTGCTTGTCAACTTTGACAACACAGTATTTAATCATTGAAAATATTCTGTGTTTTTTTCAGTGCAAGAACATTGCATTTGAAGATCCGAAGCTCCAGAAGCACATCACCGATATTCTTCTTTAGTATACATACTTTAGCTGTCCTTCCATAAACAGTTTTTAAATGATTAAATATTGTGTTGTCAAAGTTGACAAGCACTTTTCAGTACTTTTTATTGGCTTGATATGTGCAAAACCCAGTGACAACATAAAGGGTGACAAATAATAATGATTTATGAAAAAATCATGAAATATGGAGATACAAGGTTTCAGATTGACAGCAGCGATATATCATTTAAGTCTTTTTAGAATTTTGATAATATTACTATCATTACAAAAAGTGCCAATACACAGAGGCGTTGCACCAGTAGGTGTCTGAGAGAACAGCATCACATCTGACCATTTTCAAAGGCAAAACTGCATTAATTGGTTTGGGATTAGGACTTAAGAAGTAGCTCATCAGAGTTTACGCTTCTGCTAATTCATTGTTGAAATCTTTAATCACTCATCTTAATTGAGCGAAGGGTCTTAATTAAGAACGACAGTGAGCGAGCACAGCATGTTTCCTCTCACTTTGCCAAACTCTTGACGCTTATTCTCCTTCGGGTCTCACCTTGTGACTTGACAACAGTTAAATCAGACAATATGCAAAAACGGTTGAAATACGTCTTTAGGCAATACTTTACAGCTACCAATTTACTCTTCAGGTCACATAAGACACGATGAGGGGGGTTCTTTACGCAGTGACAAAGAAAACACAACACCTCTGGTTTTAAGGTTCGCAGTCATTCATAGAAGGTTCGTCAGACGATGTTATTAGATGCTTCAGCTGTTTTAATAAGGACACATTTATGTGACAGCTGGCAACATTGCCCCGTAGAGAAAATCTTTACATTTCGTCATTCAAAGACAAGAACAATTTTTAAAAGTGTGAAATGGGATTTAAGAGACGGAATCGTGTCACAGCCTGATTCCAAAATCCTCATAAATAAATATAGCCTCATATTACATAACCACACTGGCTGATCAGTGAGTGCACTTCGTAAGGGTGGCAAGCAGATAAAATGACAGGTTTGTTGACAGTCTTTGAAATGAACAGCCTTTGAAATAAACCAGACACGGAGGCATGTTTCCCCAAGGATGGTATTTGAGCTGTAGCTGTGACCTTCAAGCATCCACCTTTTAGATTTGGGATTCAGCGATGACCCAAGCGAACAACCAGTCCCTTTATAAGCAGGGGCTGACATTTATGCTTTTATCTGGGCAATGCAGTGCATCTGGGAAAATATCAGCAAGCAATTATGTCACGGACCGGTAAAAATGAATGTCATTGAAGGGAATGTAGGTTTGAATGCATATCGTGTTAAACATCCGATCTGACTATTTATTCTGATAAAAGACTGTGTGTAAATTGGGTGGGCCTAAATTCCGTAAACCCTTTTCACAGAATTCTGCAATAATTCTAATGAAACTTCCTCAAGATAATAAAAGGCTATAATTACTCCCTTGTGTTGACAAAATCAAATCTTTGTAAACTTTAATAATAGTTGCTTATACGTGACAAGGGTTAAACAAAGACCTACAATGATTTTAAAAGAAAAACAAACAAATTAGAGCACTAGAAATATACATCCTGGTCTCATAGGAAATAGCTACCTCTGTGCACTTTTTGTAGTGCCACGAAATATGTACCAACAGGTACATATTGCTTCAGTTTTGAGACACACAAGTCCACTGGGGGCGCTAAAGAGAAGAACTATATTGGTCTACTACAGAATGCATGTCAGTGTCACGATTTGCCTCTGAAACTAATTTATAAATACATATTATTTTCACTTAATAAATATTAAATACATATTAAAACTAAAACTACCCACTTCCCAACCACATAAACACGCAAGCAAATAGAAGTCAGTCAGTATTTGCACTTTTTGAATAAACAATATATGTAGCTGTCTTTCTGTTACATATTGCGATTTATTTTGTGTCATTTACAAACTTTTAGGTTTAGGGACGAGGTCGGGGTTACTAGTTCAAATATGTCTAAATTGTGAGGACCAAATGTGATCCTCGACAACAAAACCAGTCTTATGGGTAAATCAAAATTTATATTTGACATAATCTGAAAGCTGAATGATAAGATTTACATTGATGTATGAGTTTTTAGAATAGTACAACAGATATACAACCGCTTAAAACTCAACTCTAAAAATTGCCTTTGAAGTTGTGAATCAGGGGCACTGTGGCAGGCCATCCACTCACAAAAATAAAGATTTTATTTATTTAAGGTAGGAAATGTATAATATATCTTCATGATCGTTACTCAATATCCTACTGATTTTTGGCATGAATGAAAAATCTATAATTTTGACCCATACAATGTATTTTTAATTTTACTTTAAAACGTACAATATACCCGTACAATATACGGGTTGGAATATGAACCAGATGGTATGTAGTTTGAGGCGCTGCCGAAAGTTTACAGAGTAACATATAAGCTATGAGACCAGGTTAAAAAAACAATTCCAGTTATTCCTATATTTGCAGCTGTAATGTTGTTTTCAGTTTAATTGTCTAATTAATATTTTAAATATTAACAATTTTGTTTCATGATGAAGGAATTTTAATACGTGCACTTGTCATTTGATTATTTATTTGTTTATTTTTTATGTTGCTTTAACAGTTGCAACATAATTTCAATATGTTGCTATGATAACAATGTTGATTTTGTTTATTTATTTAAGTTTTGTTTTTATTTATGTTCAGATGACAAATTAAGTGTCAGAAATTAAGTTTTTAAATAATCTTTAGACCTATATTTTATTAAAATGATGACAATATTGTCATGAATCTGGTTCATGGACTTGCATCTGCTAACCACCAGAGATCGCCCTTCCATTTCATTGACCTTCATATCACACAGACTGTTACACATCACCTTGGACTGCCTTTCCCATCATCCATTGCACTGAGTACATACAGCAGTCACCAATCATATGCTCACCTGAAAGGTATTACACCCACTATATAACACCCGCTCAGATTCTGCTCAAATCGCTGAGTATTGTTCTGTATATATCACTCTCCTAGAGTTAGTGGCCTTACGGAGCCAATTTCAAGTTTCCTTAGTCAGTCTTGCCATAGTTCGTGTTCTAGTCTCCTTAGTTCCCTGATTCCTGCCTGTTTCTTTTGGATCCGTGATTGTTTACTTCCAGCCCCGACCTACGCCTATTTTTGGATTATGAACTGGTTTACCTTTGAAATCGTGTCGTTGATGATCGACCCTTCGCGTTTATGTACCGTCTGTTAATAAAGTTTTGCATATGGATCCGCATTTCTTGTTCGCCCCGTTACAATTATATGCTGTAAAAAAGCCTTGTTTCCAATTGCAAAGCTTGAGCTGCTTACTGAAATGAAAACAAACCTCTAAAACTCATGGAGAGGAACTGCAAAACTTCACATTTAACAGGAGACAGGCCCCATTTCTATTTCTATAAACAAGGTGGATGGCAACCTCACGCATTCATGATTCCACCCTTGCCTGCACCATTATGCCAGGGCCACACTTCCCATTCTAATGAGCAGGGTCTACAAAATAACTAAAAATAAGCCCTGCATTAGCGAGAGATGGGTTCACAATGTGAGGTTTTCACCTTACTATAAGAGATATGTCAGTCACGGCTGCCTGTCAGTCCTATCCTTTTCGTGTGACAGCTGTGAAGATGTGCTTAGGGATTCCGTAAGCGTGCTCATCTCCCAATCAATGGAACGGCCAGGAGTGATGGAGTGGCTTTGTGCAATCAATCCCATTCTGAGCATCAATGTTCACATTTCTTTGGACATTAAATAAATGATCTTCTCCCCTTCACACGAAAATAAACGTGTGTTAAAAGGAGAGTGTTAAGCCACACATTTGAGGATCTGTGGCTTAAGCATTTTGTCCATCCGTTTAACCGTTTTCGATCGATCTAATCTCACATGACTATACATGAAGAAATATTTGCATAAAGCCTATTTGCTAATTGAGCTAATGAAGAAGGATTGGAAGTGATTGGAGGAGACACATCACAATGAAGATCGCTTTAATACGTTTTTCTTAGAAAGCAATACAATTAAACATATAGCAAATACATTTTCTTGGATCTTTCTGGGAATTCAAGCAGATAATTATTCTTGATTGAATCATAGCTCATTGTTTCCTCTGAGCTTGTGTGTGTGTCCAAACCAAACACCATAACATTAATGAGTTGGTTTCTTGCCCAAATGTCATTTCATAACCATGAACATTTGCATGAACTAAATCTGTTTGAGCTGGATCTCACTGCGTTTGTACTGTAAGATTCAGTAGATCCACTAAGGAATTAAATTATAGATATCAATGCTGTAAAGCTGTGGCATGATTCTGTCATGTTCTTCTAAACCACATTATCAATTGTGCACACAAAAATTCTGTTAAAATACATGGTTTTGAAACGACTATGATGCAAAATACCTACAGCATGTGCCCTAATATGTGAAAGAATGTATAGGAACTGTTTAAAAAACATTAAGATGTTAATTTATGAATAGAGCCTTATGGATGTGGTGTGATTTCCCAGGTTAGTTATAACAATGTAATTTTGAACATGTTATCATTATCCGTGTTGAATGAACAGATGCATAAACTGCAAGTTGTGTAAACAAAAATGCTAAACTATTTTGAAATGTACAAATATTATACCTACGTCTATAGGGTTGGGAATTCATAAATCTGACATTTTTGGATAGGCTTGATATAAAATATAATAATTCCTCTTATCAATTCCTCTGTGCACATTTTCGGAAAATGTGCATGTGTTAACTTGTAATCTGCTAATATCCTAATAAAACCCCTAATAAATCATTCACCTTAGCGTTGTTAAGGCCATGCTCTTACCAATGAGCTACAGGAAAGAGCCATCGCAAGGGGGGTCTGAGGCCCTGTGCGAACTTGATGTGCGAGGCGCTCTGGAGGAGAAAATGTTTTTGGATGATGTTTTGTGATGATTTATGATAGTTGTCTAAGAAAACGCGCAGTGGGTCTGTTGCTATAATAATGCAACTTTCCCACAAATTTGATGGGCAGATACTGTAATTGTTACAGCGTAAATGGAATTTTATAGCGCACTAACTACAACTAACATTGTGTTAGAGTGCTTTTTTAGTCCAAAACGCAAATCGTTCAAAACAAACAAAACTAAATAACAAACCTTTATATAAAAAAAATTACCAATACGCAAAACAGCAGTATACAGTCGTATCTAGCACAGATTGGCATAAAGAAAAACTAGCTGTTTGTTTTCAAAACGCATCCAAATACTTTTTTGACGTTTTCTGACCAGAAAAAACACACTCCAGGCACTAACTGTTGTGTTGTGTGTATGTGCGCGCATCATGGGAGCAACGGGAGAATTTAGTCGGAGGCACACACATAAAAAAAACAATTTAATTTGTTCTTGAGATTGAGTTTTCAAGTTGAAAATATCTTCTGTTCTTATGTTATATACTTGTATTCTTTCTTGTGTTCATTTAAAAAGACAACAATTATATCTTCCTTTACATGGAAGAGAAAAAACTTGAAAGTCTGAAGTAAAACTAATCACAGACCTCATCTTTCTAATAATGGTGTCAGTTTACCAATTGATGAGGGTTTTGTTTAGATTAAGTCGATAAGGTCATGACTTTTCAATTTCTTTCTATTCTACGAGAAGGTTGTTGTTTGTAGTCATTCAAATAAATCCAGATGCTTCGTGGTCCAATCCTCAAAGTTAAGCTGTATTTTTACTACAACAATCATCAGTGAAATGACTTGACCTAATCTATAATATCTGATTGCTTAAATCACTTTAGCGACTCTCAAAACCAAATCTGTGAAACCACCAGAAACCACCAGAAAACTCCTATAAACGTAATAACAACTGGATTGTGCTTCTTATAGCTGCCAGTCTGCCTGCTTATCCTCCAGGATATATGTGAGAATAAAGCTGTAGTTTGAGGGATAGCCGTTAATCAGGGTATGGCCGATAATGTTCAGCTGAGGTTAGTGTCTAGATTCACAGTAAGCGAGCATTTCTACCCATTGCTTTCTTTCTCTATGGAATTTTTGTTGGGCGAATAGTCCTCAACATACCGGTACATGACCCATTCGATTTTGTTTTTATCTGCAAGCAATAATTCCAAGAACAACTACACAAAAGACTTTCCCCTTAATTTGCTTGCTTTGCATTGCATCAAGTTCGTTCAAACCAAATTTACAGATTTGATACCTTCCGTCGCTATGTAAAAGATCTGAGCTGAAACTAGAGAGAGGGATTCAAATGTGAATGCAAATGTACTCAAAGAGATTTTCATTTTTCATGCTAAGCTTCTAGATGGTCTCCACACACCAGGATGGAACATCGCCTATTGAAAGGCCACCTGATGTGCATTTGATACAGTAACGGCTGAAACTCTTCCTTTTAATGGAAACGTTTTGATCCGACGGAAATGTTAATCATCTACAAAAGTGGCCACTCAGTGAAATGTCATTGCCTTCCTATAATTAAGAACATGTTATGGACTTCTTTTTGCCTTTCTGTTTGGAACACGGCGAGTGCTTTTGAAAGTTTTTTTCAAGAATACAATGTTTCATAAGTTGGACCCCCTGTGTAGCTGCCAGCAGCTTGCTCTCTGTCAATGATACTTCTTTCTTAATTCCCCTGTTCATGACATGAAGGCATATTAAGAAACAGGATGCACCCGAGACCTTAAGTGTAAATTATTTGCTTTGAATAACACAAGTCCAATAACTCTAATGGCACCTGATTGTCTCAGACATCCTCTACAGCAATGGTTCTCAAACGTAGGGCCGTGGACCCCGGGGGCGGAAAGATGGATCCAGGGGGCCACAGATCTTTAGGCATTTTATGAAATATAGAAATTTATCATAAAAACATTTTATGTAATCAAACATCAGAAAAATAAGCCCACCAACCAAATGAACTGATGTTCCAGCATTGCATAGCTGAAATAGTTTTGGTTTAATGAAAACTCTAAGTTTAGGATTATAAGTCTTTGTTTGTGGGACCGCAATGCACCCGAAAAAAAAGGTCCTTACAACAAAAAAGTTTGACAACCACTGCACTACAGTACATTTCTTGCGTAGCATTGATCAAATGTGAATGATGCATTAAACGAGAGCCTTGAAACTGATAAAATGATTCTGGGAAGTGTTACATGCAATATATTAATCTCGACACAAACACAAGCTTCTGACAATAAAGAAATCTTAAGGCTATTTCATGTATTCAGTCCTCTTAGCTGAAATGTATAGCAAAGGCTTCTTTCATGTTGACTGAGCTCAGAAGTAGATATCCTTGAATTAATGTAGAGAAAACTACCACCAACAGATCAAAATTCATAAGCTAATATCGTTATATTTCTCTTCTGCACAAAGCCATAAAATCTTTGAGTTGTGACCTCTGGATATGTTTTTCTTCTTATGATGCTGTGACAGACTTGATTAACGGAATAGTACATTGGTTGTTGTAATTATTCTCTCTTCTATAATGCATCATGGATAATATTTCCCCATGATTTATACCGCACACCGCAAACATATTCATAAAAGGTGACCCCGCGGCAATCACACCACTGTGTGTCATTCCAAATAAATAGGCTGATATATCAGATGATGGGCGCAACAAATAGTTGACAATTGTTGGAGGTTGAATATATTTACAAAAACAGGTTTAAAATTATTATTTAAAAGCAATCGACCAAGGAACTTTAGGAAAAGTCATCCCTTATAGTAAATGGGATACTTCATATAATGCGTTCATACTTTATTCACCCTCGTGTCATTTAAAAAGATATAAAATAAGACTTTGAGATTACTATACTAAAGATTTTTATGTGATTACACTGGAAGTCAATGGGGGTCAATATTGTTTGGTTGCGGACGTTCTTCAAAATATCTTCTTTTGTGTTCTGCAGAAAAAAGAAAGTCGTAGAGGTTGGACTGACTTGAGGATGAGTAAATAATAAAATACTTTTAATTTGGGGGTAAACTATCCATTTACTACCAACAAAATTTTTTATAATTTGTAATTCCCCAGCTACAATTTTTGAGATTTGTAATGTCGCCATGTTTTTTTATCCTGCTTTGATGCTTAGAATGTTTTCATGATAAAATCAATACTTTTAATCTTTAATAAATGAACAGATTTTTTGAGCCACAGAATTATGCTAAGCCACAGAATAAAAAATAATGAATGGCAGTCTCTGAGTTAAGATATAGAAAAAATGTGGACACACTTTGCTATCAGGACAACATTTAGAATACATACAATTCATCAGATTAAGAGCAAATGATGAGAACGGTTTGTACATCACATGGTCAGTAAACAAACTGCGGGTCTACATTATCTAGATCTAATGCAACTTCATTGTACTAGCTAAGCTTTTAATCATTTCAAAGAAATTGTGTTTTTGTTCCTGCTAATTAAAGGATCTTTTTTCAACTCCGAATTCACACAAGCTTCTGCTAAAGCGCTTCAAAACTCAATCTCAGTTTGATGCCAGCTGCAAGCAGATGGAGACACAGCTGGCAGCCCTTGTCTTTCTACCCGCTATCACAGCTCCAACCCATGTACACTGCTGGACACCTCCCAGTCCTCATCTCCAATAAGCAGGCAAAAACGTACTCTGGTATGCTCAAGCACTCCAAATAGACAAGTGGTATACACGGGGGCAGTACTCAGCATTTATCCAGACGAGTTATGGGATACCTGCCGAGACTGATTATAGATCATATTTTACTATCCATGCCATCTCCATCTTCATTTCTTTTTGAACAAAATGCTACGTTATTTAGTATTTCTTTTATGGCACTGTATGTAAGGTTCTTCAAAACATGTAAAGTCTTTGTTTTTATAGGATTAGTTTACCTAAAAATGAAAATTGTTTCTTTATTAACTCACCCTCATGTCTCTCCAAACGCAGACGATTTGCAGGGAACAAAAGAAAAGGCTTTCAAGCCGTTTGGGGGATCAAGAATAGCTTTGCGTTGCAAAGAGCAATTTGGGCATGCTTCTAACAAGCTAATTTAGCATTTTACTCGTGAGAGATGATCACACGGATGTGTTAGTAAATAACAGATTTTTATTTTTTTTGGTTAAACTTTCCTTTTGAAATGGAACTCTAGCTTGGCGACTAATTTCTGACAAATTGCATTCGACAAAATTGCTCAGTGCAAATTGCTCCTTTGTGAAACTCATCTGAGTAAATATTGTGAGCTGCAAAATATGTAAATCTAAAGATGCAGTTTACGCTCACCGTTTAACGCACTTCAAACCTAAAGCTCCACACAGAGCCGTTGAATATGTAAGGTATGACACTCAAATACACCTCCATAGGAAGAATGGAATGTAGAAGTAACTTGCATCTCGGAGCCTCCGATAGTTCCAAACATTGCACTGAAGCCCATCCATTTCAGTGTCGGATACGGATTTGCTGTACATTTGGTGAAATAACTGCAAGTTTTTACATTTTAACAAGTTTTCAGTTGAAATTATATGTTAATATTAAACAAGGACTGATCTTATATTCATGTTACTCCCAACATAAAATGCTACTAGAAATAGTCAACCTATTAATCACTATATAACGAATATTTAGCAAATTAGGTATTTATGCAAATACAGTTGCTAAATCCGTTTAAATAGGTTGACAGCACGGATTTGTTTTGGAACTACACAGCAGCAAATGTTTGCCACGCGTATTTACTATTACATTTAATATATTAAATAATAATATTAAAAATAAAACTATATTTTTATTTTTTATATTACATGTATGCATTTATCAGCACTTTTATCCACAGCGACTTACATTGCATTGTAATTTACATTTTGCTTCTGACTATGTGCAATCCCCTGGGATCGAACCCATGACCCTGGCATTGCTAATGTCATGCTCTTACCCGGAGCCACAGGAAAGCTATCATTGTAGCACGTTACTTAAAAAAAAAAAAAAAAAAAGTTTTAGCTACTAGTTACTTCTCAAAATTAGTAATTGAGTAAGTAACTGAGTTACATCATTTTAAAAGTAACTAATTACCAGGGAATGCCGTTAGTAAAACCATTTATTTATAACGCCGTTATTCCCATTTCTGAATATGAATGAACGAGTGTACATCGGATGCATAAACAACATCATGATGCATTGTGGGCAAAAATAGTGAAATGTAGGGAATAAATTGTTCACTCAGAATTTGGACAACACTACAAAATGGCGGACTTCTGATATAGTTCACTATATAGGAGATAGGGGGCGAGTTCAGACACATCTATTGTCTCCTCTTACATTACCAGCATGAAATGATGAGGGAAGTGAAAATATGCACTACGGAAAGTTGAAAGCACTTACTGATGCACAGCGTGTAATACTATCCAGTCTCAACAGCCAAAAACAAAGTGGTCAGGATGCGACGGTATGTTTTATTCACTGCTAAGGGAATCGATGCATTTGGCTCATACACAAAACCTTTAATTGGCAGTACACCTCCCACACACTCGGAGCGCTTTACAGCCTGCAGACAATATGACTATTCATAATGAGAGCCTGCCATTGTCCACAGGTGCCGTCTGGGAGGGTTCAAAACCTCTCGCGTAGGGTTCTCTGTTTGAAAGGGACACCGGCAACCCAGACATTACTCACCCACCACACGCTGAGGTCCATCTCTCTGACTTTATACAAACACAGCGAAGGTTTAGGAGGTCAGGGTATCCATTGTAAATGACCCCGGCGGCGGACTGTGCATGCAACCTTCCATAATTCAACGGTTCATATGCTACCACAATAGTGTAATGGAAAAAATAGCCTTGGGTTGTGTTTCGTCGAATGTTGTGCACCTAACGCTTGGCTTGTTGGTTTGTTCCATATACTCCTTGAGCCACATACTATATGTGGCACATTAAATACACAATCTTGATGATCTAAGGGCTTTTATTACGCCCTGCCCTGATTATGCCATAACAACTTAACTATGGTCCAGGATGATGTTTAAGAAAACCTTATTTGTCAGCCCTCCTCTGTGGTGAAGACCTCTTTATCATTTTCTTCATTACCCGGGCCAATATTACGGCGGGTTCATTGTCGGTGAAGAGAGGCTTTATTTGTCTCAAGGCTTTATTTGTGTGAACACCTCTCCTGATCCACTGGCTTTCTCCTGTCACATTCTCCCTTGGAGGCGACTGGCTTAGTGTTTACGGTGACTTTATCTCCACCTTATCAGTGCGACACTTCTTTCTATTGCAGCAGACACAGTGCCAACTAAAGAGGTCCACGCTGGAAAGTTAACACACATGAAAAACCTGTGGATCAAACAAATATCATCCCCCATTTACTGCCATAGTGGGGGAAATAAATACTATGGGAGTAAATGGGGGATAAGATCTGTTTGGTTACTGACATTCTTCCAAATATCTTCCTTTGAGCGAACAAAGAAATGTATACAGTTTTGGAATAATCTGATGTCGATTAAATGATTACAAAAATGTCATTTATGTAGAACAATCCCATTAAGGCCCTTCAATTTCTTCTCATTTTATGTTGCAGCCATTTTCCAACATAGTTAAATACTCACTATCTCGTAATCACAGAGAGAACAGCAATTTTGAGTTTTTTTTGTTAAGAATACAAGAAAACAGATAGCTGGTTGAGTTTGCATTTAGATTAGGAACCTTTGTGACCAGATCTGTGAGATAAAGTCGAAAGAAGTCCTCTTACTAGATCAATTCGATTTGCAAATAAACGTTTCAAACTAGCAAACATTCACCAGGAAGTAAAGATTTCTTCATAAAAAATATACTGAATATGGGTAAATCTGGTACCCAGGGGTATTTTAGGTAGGATGCATTGAGGGAGATATCCTTGAACAAGTAAAGCCAATCTAAAACTACGGGACTGACTACCTAATTGCGGTTCTTACACAATATGGTTTCTTGTCATCAGCAAATGAAGTGCGCCAACTAGACCTTTTGCCAAGAGGCAGATGCGACAACAGAAAAACACATTTTCTCACATAAATTCACACAATTACTTCTAGGCTGAGTCAAAATTTGCCCTATCTCCTATATAGTGCACTACATAAGGTGTAGGCCATTTTAAGTGTTCGTTTATTACTTTTTACCAACATGCATAAGGATTTTGATTGTACAAAACACGTGTGTTTTGTTATTATAAAGTAATAAAATAAAAACGTGACAAATTAGGTGAAAATGAACTTTACTATTTTACAAAACAACCCATGCCTACACCGGTGTAACATAAGCTAATCGCTATGTCTATGATGAATGTCCTGGACAGGCAGACGTAGGCTATATAGACCTACGTCAGTTTTAAGTTAGTTCTAGTTGAAATATAATAAATAGAGAGCCTGTATACAGCTGTCTATCAATAAAGATAAATTGTTCTTCTACTGTGAATCTTTTAAAAGGAAACCAGCACATCATGAAATGTTCTCCAGAGGACCGCCGACCTTCAGAACGACGCAAATTATGATCAAAAATAAAAGGCTGAATTTATTTTTTCTGATCCTTACTGTTTGTCATTGTTGCTTGAGAAAACCACTTTACTGTTGCAGCTGCACATGCATAGAAGAGAGATAAACAAGAGATAGAATGAGCTCTTTTGAGACCTCTCCCATTTTTTCACAAAGTAGATGAAAAACAAAATGGTGAGAAATATCCCCTTAAAGTGGTTAAGAGTGTGAATATTTGAAAGCCCCATCAAAAATAAAATGTCTGAGGTGTTCTACATCTTTAAGTCTTTTCAGTTCCTAGAGTTTTTTTTACCATTTTAGAGGCGTTCCTCCAAACATGTGCAAAATCGAGGACAGTATCAAAGCAATTGGGGTAAGTTTTACTCATAAAATGATCCGCCAGAAATTCATTGTTAGAATGGTACAAGAACAAATTATTATGCGTGAAATGACAGAAACATGGGAGTGTTTATGCCATTATTGTAAGGACCCATGAGTCACCAGTGAAACGTAGCCACTTTTCGGTAAATTGCACTTGAAAATTAGTTCTATTTATTGGAAATCTCACTAATTCATGGCCTACATGTAATATTCAACAGAATGAGAGCACCATAAGTGTCCTACAGTAAGAAACATGTTCTTTTGGATACAGCTAATTTGTCATTCCACCATCATATTTTTTCCCCAAAAATAAAAAATGTAAAACGCCACCTGCACACTCGGGCATTTTACAGTTGGGTAAATGGGAGATCAATTATTCTCCTTTTTCTCCCTCAAAAGAAGAGTAAACTGCCGCGCTTCCATAATAATGAGATCAATTACATTTCTTTGTCGTGTTTTGTGCTTCCGTTCCCAATCGATTTCTTTGAAGTTTTTGCCGCTCCTAGACCCATTTTGCTATTTGTCCTTGACCCCCCATAGGTATGTACCTGAAAAAAACATACCTGTGGGATGAAGCATAAAAATAAAATAATCAAATCTGTAATCCTTTGAAGGTGCCATGAGTCAAACATTTTGGAGGGGACCCAAAATAAAAATTCAACTTTTTTTCTCTTCCCATAATGTAGAAACACAGAATGACAATGCATTCAAATGAGATCAAAACCCCTGGGTTGCCTTTTGAATATCAGTCAGTTTCAATGTATTGCAGCAACTTCACTCTAATGCCTCGCTTCCAACGCGTTAGATCACATTAAAACTCGCTACATCTTCAAAGTGTAAAAATCATTCCTTCAAATCCTTTTTAGTTCAGATCTTGGGTCTTCTATTAATTTGAACCTTTGTTACCCTTGTCTGGAAAATTCATCCATGCTTTTTGATTCTCCTTTTTACAAGACTCGCAAACATTATCCTTGCTGCTATTTAAAACATTTCACCAAAATATCATCAACTACCCCATGCCCCCACACCATCTCTGTCAGACAGCAATATGTCAACTTCCCTCTTCACATGTGTGTCATCAATCATGGCGCTGAAGCAATCAAGTCGAGCCACTGGGGGAAATTGTTTTTTTGGCGGAAGAGGTTGCAATATACGTTATCCTCTAAAAAATAGCAATATGTAAAGCACAGAAGGGATATCTGAAAATCACTGAAAATTCGACTACATGATTAGGTGGTTTGTAGACTTTCACAATTATGCTTTAAGAAAATATATAGTTTTGAAACCACAAGTTCCTTTATCTATTAGACTCTAGGGATGAGCTATACCACTTATTTTCCTGTCAGTCCAAGTACTGAAAATTATTAGTGTTCTGTTATCCTGATCAATCGATATTTAAAGTAAATATTTAGACAACAAAGGTAACAGAGCAATTAAAATAAAAGTCACATTTGGATTTGTTGTTGTTTATTGTGAGATATGTTGAGACGATGCTTCTCTGCCCTGTCATTACCTCCAGCTATCACTGTTCTCTCTGCTTGAATGAATGCCGTGGGTGAGCGTCGACGGATCGTTTTAGCACTTCTGCCAGTGTTCAGATGAGTGGAAGGAAAACAGTTCCTATCTTACTGTTTTTTTACTTTAGATTTTTTTTACTTCAATGTTTATGTTACGAATGTTGCCTCAGAGACTCCCGCTCGCCAGCAGAGGGCGTTATCCCCAGAGTTCTAACTAGACTCCATTTCCCAGTGACTCTATACCACCTCTGTTTACACCCGCGCCTAATGCTAACTATCCAGGCTTTATATTCCCTGTGGTTGCGGTGCTTCGGTGCGAAGTCTTGTTTTGACATTTCTGAGCGCTTTTGGCATACCCATTTTTGACTTTTGACTGTGACCTGGACTTCAAACTTTTCTACCTGCCCTGACCATCGCCTGTTTTTATACTCCTGAACGTTACTGTCCCGACCATTGACTGTTATATTGTTTAAGCCTTTGCTTCCATTAAAACGCCATATGGATCCTCAAGCTTCTGTGTCCGAGTCCTCATTACAGTTTTTGTGTTTTCATTATAAAAATCTATTTTAAAAGACTATGTGACAATGCTCGCGATACAAAGCCCTTCAGTACTACAGTAAGATCGATCTGCCATTTCTACCTTTGAGCCTGTTTACACCTGCTAATAGGATCTGTCTCGGAAAATCCAATATAAGTGGAAGGGGAGACGCATCACTGTTTACACCTCATAGCATAAATGGTTCTCCTGTGACCAGAGGATCTTTCATTTCATGACTGCATATATATAAAACATTCTTTCAATATGTTTTGTTAAATGTTTTTGTGTATTGGAGATTATTTTATTATGCACAGCGGGGGTTTTGTGTTGTTTATGTAGCAAATGGAGGAACATGTTTATTTTACAGCACAGGAGGTGTAAACAGCTGAAATATTTATGAAGCTTCTCTGACCCTGACATGCTATCAGTGTGTTTATCAAATTCTTATGTTGTTAAAACATAAAGAGTAAAAAAAGTGCAAAACTGTTTCTGCAGCGAATGATTGAGAGGTGAGTAGGCGGTCGTTCACTGTCATCCACATCACATCAGGACGGATAGCTTTTGCGCTTCATCTCAAAACAAATCTCAAAAAATATTTTTAACCCCATATACACCGGTTTAAGCATCCATGACCAGGTGCAAAAGCTGGCCTTGATGCTGGCGTACAACACCGACATCGTAAGAACGGAGCAAAAACATTTGAATTTCTGTATGTGGGATCGGATACATTGCTATGAGTGGGTAGGGGCAGAGCAGTCAAAATGCTGTGTCACAATGGACTGACATTATTTTCTCATGCTCTTTGTCACCTCCTCACTCCTGTCAGCCTCCCCACTGTGGTAGACAAGCAGGAGGATAATCCCTCTGACTCAACCTACCCTGACATTCACAATGCACCTAGTCTGGATAGAGAGAAACAGCAAGATGCTTGTGCTTTGCATCAAAGCATGTGAGATGAGCTGAGTTTGAGCCCAGCATAAGCTCAGTATTGCAGTATTGGCCCTCCTGAGGCATCAACATGATTCATTACAACCGTGCATTAAAACACTATTTGGACGAATAGTTTCCCAATTTCTGCTGTATTACAGTGACAGAAGTGAATTGCTTAGCTCTCTTTGTTTTAGAACAAATGGATACAGAATGTGATTTAACAAATCAGTTTTGTATCAATTATACAAATCAAGCAGATTTGTTGTCATCGGCAAATGTCTCTTTTTAGAAACGTAACTGGAAAACTTGTTCTTTTCTTTGTTGCTAGTTGTGAGAGAACACATAATGTAAATCTAATTTAAAGCTGTAGTAAAATCAACAATGCATTATTCAAGGAAAAGTGACGACGGGCCGTTTAATTATCGGTATTTGGTATTTTATAGTTGTAAGCTAGATATAAAAAAAACGGAACAAGTATTCAATCGATGTTTATTTATTCTTCAATCTTGTCTTGTTGTTCTTCAGTGACCGTTTTATGACGTTTGGTAATGCTGGCTGCCTTTGAGGTATGCTTTCTTTTTTTTATCCATCTTCTGGACTGTGAAGGACAGCTTTTGCCCAATCGTCGAAATTTTCGTACTTTCCATAAATATTAATAGTTATTTCTAAAAATGTAAATAGTCTTCAATATTCTTTGTGGCGGACTTTAGCCTCAGTATAAATCCATTATAACGGATAAACTTGGCGCAGTGATATCGAACTGTAATTCGGTCGACAGATCTGGAACTACTTCATAGATGTGTGTTTGACTGAAAAATAATGCACACCTGTAGAACCTTTGTCAAAGCCCAGTGGTATAAGAAAGTATTAACATTCACTACAATTTACCCAGTTATCCTTTACCTTCGGATATGTACTGAAGAGGTACATCATTGTTACAACTAGTTTATGCAGTAAATTCATTTGAATTATGCTGTACGTTGCGGGCCGGGATCTAAAGCGTTTTAACCATTTGAGCCCTATAGCCTTTTCCATTGAAATGTTTGCATTATCAGTTTGGCTTCCACCATGAGTTTTACCCAAAAGTGGCAGATGTTTACCACTGCAGATAAGTAATGTACGTCAGATGGACGTTCAACTTCTAGTATTTGTCCCTTAGGACCTTATGGGCAGAACATATTTTTGTGTAAAGCATTCGTTCTGACATAAATTTCCGAAATCATGAATAGGTTTGTTATTTGGAACCAAACCTTAGAAATGAGTTTGGAAGATTATATGCCGTTCCTAGACATGTAATTTGCGTAGCTGTTTTCGTAGGGAGGGATTACGCTAATTACAAATGATTAGAATTCATTTACATACACGCGTTAATGTCAAATCTCACATTTACAAAGCATTTATTATGAGTTATTATGTGCAAATTACTGAATTTACAAAAGTTTCATTAATGTATGCAAAGAAGAGAAGAAAGGTTGTTTGGAGGGGTAGAGGAAGATAATGTTAGCATACAAGAATGCATAAAGCAAAATGACCAGCACAGATAAATCATTAACAATAAAGACTGCAATATTCCATCAAATTAGAATTTTATGTGATTTCCTGATAACTGTAAAAACTAATTCATTATACAAATCTTCAAAAATATAATGAAAACGTCTAGTTAATTTCGTAAAGCTGCAATGAGTAAAACTACATTTTATGGACTTATTTGAATCACATGTCATGGGATCACATTGCTGAAAGCTTTATATAAGGCAAAAGCTTAATACATTCCGTCTTTCATTATGCCTCCATTAAGGATGGAACAGCTCATTTGACTCAAGCTTTAATTTAATATCACTCATCCAGATTTCATTAGCAATCCCTGTTTGACCTAAAACTGCCCACTAGTCACTTATGTAGAAGCCATGATTACAGCTGAAGCCCATTTAGAATAATTAATGTAAGTCACTTCGGTGGTACCAATGTAAGAATACTCTGCCAAGCTATATGCAATGACTCATTTGATTTTGTCTCATTTCTCTCAGAAGCATCTGATCCATTTAAGTGTCAGTGAGAGAAATGACAGGATGTACATCAGAAAATATTATGCCATCTGAATGAGACTACTAAAACAGATGCAGAGACAAGTCAAAGAAATCGAAAAAACTTTTTTTTAAAAAACAACTTGTAAAATGTTATTGTTTGATAATGCATTCATGCATTCTGACTTTTTATCAATGTCTTTTCATGCTTGACATGGTCAACTTGTCAAAAAAACTGTTGAACGTGTGACGTAGTATTTCTGTGCTCGATACACTCCCCCAGCGTCTTGGAAAGTTTATTTTGAACATGAAGATCCGTTTCGTAACAGCTTTTCTTATTCCCTTATTGGACAATTCTCCCGGAAAAGCACCCGTCAACCATGGAGAGCAGGAGGAGGAGCGTGCGCAAACATCACTTTCACTTGTGTGCCAGAGAGAGAGAGCACTATGTTCCCAAAGTTCAGCTGTATTTGTTTGTAGGCATTTTGGTGATAAATGTTACATAAACGGTGTATATAACACTGGATTTGGAGATCGTTTGAAACTGATAGATGGAGTGGTCCCAGCGCTAAAAGTGTCTGTGTTTTATAGGTAATGGGTGCGCACATGCTTTAGTTCTGCCTATAAGCTATATAAACTATATGCAAAGCCTTGCCATCACATCCAGGAAATAAGTCATTAAATTTGAGTAAAATCATCCCATGCAAATAGCCTATTATTTATTGATTTTGATGTAAAAACGAAGCAAACGTCATAAGTAGACCTCATGTAACAGTATAAAACAATAAACAAGCACAGATCTTCAGACCTTTAATTCTTGTAATTTTTCTTCTTTTGAGGTTTTATTGGGAGTTGACAAACAATGATTTGGCGTATCACTGCATTAAAGTGGGTGGAGTGAGGTTCAGAATATCAGTTACTTCCCCTTTCCTTTGTATATACCTTCCCACAAGTTAAAACAGTTTAAGATAATTAAATAATTCTGAGTTTTATTGCAGCATATTCTCTTTGCTTCATATTTATGACAGTGTGACATAACATGTTCTGTTATTTCTTCTTTCCCACAGTCTTCACACATTCTTGTGTTATGTTTAACACTCAATCATTTCAACCTGTGGAGTTACCAAAAGTTGGCTTTATAGCGCAGAGTTGTACTGAAACCTGAGTGGCTTTAAGGTTGCTATGGATGGAGGTAAATTTCCCATTCACATTCTTCAGCCACATTTTAAACGGAAGTGAATAACATTACATATTAGAATATTAAATCAGATTTACTGATCAAATCTCTCCCCGACAGCAAAGTTAGTTGGATGTTTATTTACTTAAATGTAAAAGTTTATTTAATGTTGTTTCAATGTAAACTTGATTTCATCTGTTGCGCAAATATATAACAGAAACATATAAAATGGGAAGAAAAAAAAATACAGTGAAAAGCAGATAATTTCATAATTTAAGATGTTACAATAAATATTTATATAATTTCAACATAAATTTATTTAGGCTTTATTTTATTTTTTTGGCCTTAATATTATTCTTTTGCCAGACAGTACAGTGTAGAGAGACAGAAAACAATGGGCCACAGGAGCTGGGAAAGGTTCAATTAATAATATATTAGAATAAATCTCCTTATAAAGCTTCTTATGTCAAACTTGAGCGCTAATAAAAAACCTAGCAAACTAGCATCAGTAAACACGGGGGAGTGGCTCATTAAAGAATCCATATGATAATTAGAAACTGTGGAATATTTATCAAACCTTATAGGCCATTAGTACTTCACACTAACAGCATTTCCAAAGCACCCATCAATACTGTATAGCACATTTATGAAAGGCTAAATCATTTATAACAGTTCACAACAACATAATTAGCTTTGGTTTTCCCGCGTTGTTACTCTTCATTAAAGTTGTGATTTTCTGTACCTCTGCGCTACCATTTCTTATTCATTCAACAACCAAGGTTATGTTTGACTTCCTTGATTCCAGTCACACAAGAGGGTCAGGTAAAAATAGCTCTATACACATAGTACAGAGCTGCCAAAAATCTGTGACAGTGCCAGGGTGTACTGAACTGTGCCCAGGTGAGCTTTCAGATATGCTATTGCTTCCAAGCCTGGCTCCAGGAATAAGGGTAAGTAATAAATTACCATGTGTTATCACGTATGTAATATGCCAAAAATCAAGTCCATTAATAAAGAGCCTTAACCTAAAAAATGAGCTTGGTCACCGGCTTTCATTTAGAAGATCCTTTTCTTCACGCATCACACTTATTAATGATTGTGTTACAGATTTGTTTCTATTTACTTGACTCTTAATGTATATTAATACACATTTTTATTTGACAGAGCTGAAAACTCTAGGATTAGTGCATCTACACAGAGGTGTGACGACTCTTCTGCAATGTCACAGAGGAGGTGTCAGATCTATAAACTGGCTGCAAGCTATGCCGAAGGCACCGCTTTCGGATGCAGCCAACCCCACGCCTCTGACAGTCTGACAAATTATTACTTCTTCGGACAGACTATTCACATCCCTCTCATGTGGCAGCTCTCACTGCCACTATAAAGAACTGAGGAGTACAGAGACCAATGGTCATGGTTTCAAATCCGTTAAATAATGTGAAGAAAGGCTTGGTCATTTTTAGGTGCAGAGCATCAAACTTGCGGAATTAGTTTTTGATCTTAAACCCATTACACACGTGTCAATCAGGACTTCTGCCATTAACCTGCTTGTTAAGGGTCTGCAACCAATTATCACCTGAACAATCTGTCCAATTCCACTTAGCTTTTTTCAACTATCACTTGCGAGATTTAAAAGTGGAAATGAAACACACTATATATGTCAAAAAAAGGTCTCACAGTGTGTGTTTTTGGTGCTAAAATGTCTTTCCCAAATGTTCCACAAGGACAACGCTAATTGTTTTCCATTTCAATGGTGTGAAGTCTAGAGCATGCCTTCAGTCGTGGCTGACTCTCTCGATCATCTAAAAGTAGATGTTGTCTCATCCGCCCATCTGGTGTTTATACTATCACTAATCAAGTTTGCATGGATGCCTTGGGTATGTAGACTTCGCAGACTTTTATCTGCTGATGTTAAGGATAGGGTTTAAAACATGGATTTCAGGCTTGGGCAGAGAGGATCATGGTTAATGATAAATAAGGACCTCAGATTAAAGATGGCAGATGATAAACAACAAATCAAGAGTTTAATTAACTCGGATGAAAAAGAGCATTTCTAAGTCAATATGTGGCACCTCATGTTAAGTGATCTTTATTACTGCCTGCAGGCAGTTCTCCCGTCACTGGCGAGGTATCCGAGTGTCATTCTCAGTGAGATGAGAGTAATGATCTTTTCTGATGCTAAATTGTATGTGGTTGCAGATGTAGAGAGCATTAAGAGAGCATTTCAAATTGTCAATTTAATCAGCATTTCTAGATTTTGTGTCCATTTGTGGGATTGTGCTCATTCCAGTCCAGTGTCTGTTGTATAATAAAATCAAACCTCAGGAGGAATGTTAAAAAAATGACAGCATGACAAGACACATGCAAAAAGGTTATGACACAACATGTATACACACATTTACAAATATTCCTGATGTATTGCTTAAAAGTGAACATGAACTTGTTTTCTGTCTGAAAAAATACAGAGCATCTTTTCTGTTATTTTGACTCTAAAATGATAATTTTACCTAAACACACACCAATTAATAGTACATTTGAAATCAGAAAAACTTTTGAAATGGTGTCTTATTTTTTTCTAGCAGCTGAACGTATGACATACACATAGGGCCTATACAAAATATTAATAATATTTGCAACTATAAAGTACATTCTAGCATTATTAAAAACATCAATAATTTAAATTCATGTTTTAAAACTGCGTTTAAACTCTGCCCTCATTCTTACTGCAGTAGTTATTATGAGACCTCCCATATGTGCCTTTTCATAACATTGGTTGACCTTGACAAAACAAGTTAACATGATGTATCTCCCCTGTCTAAATTTGCCCCTAGTGCCCCTGTGGCCAACTAGCCTATATAGACCTGCACAAGATACTGACTGCTAGTTATTCACTTTCACTGAACAGATTCATATTCTGGATCCCACGGTACAATCGCAGACTGAGTTTAGGGCCCACAATACATCTTTATTTTGAAATAGAAGAAACTTTATTTTTCGAGCCCAAGTAACATAGGCTACTATATTGTTTCTCTATGACTGTCCCACCTCTCATTTTCCGAAAGTTTCTGTTTTGTCAATTTTATAAATTACATAACAGTAAATGGTACAACAGCCTTATATTTGTAGTTTCAGGAAGTCCCCACCTTCGTCATGAGTTAAAAAGTGTTAGATCAACAAGTCTTGTACTAGACCACACTGTACATCTCAAAAAGGGCATCTAGGACCCTGAAAGTAATTACCCTCAATCTACACACGAAAAAAGGCTGTGTGTCATCTATGGGCTGGTAATGAAATAGGCAATTATGTAGTTCATTATTTTTTACGCGAGCTGCCATGTTGAACAGGCACGTGGAGAATCCACTAGTCCTAGCTCCTGCACCATAAAAGTAGTCATCAAAGGCAGCGTGGGAAATTGCTGAACACTGGCAAGCTCTGTGTCGTACGGCTCATCATGGTTTGATTCCCAGAGCAATTTATGCAGACGGGATCAAATGCATTTGACATTGCGGGACTTATTCAAGGTCTATTTTTGTGACAACTTGTATGTCTGAGGAAGACAAACAAAGAGTATAAAAAAGCAAAAGGAGAATAAAAAAAATAAAGGAACAAAAGAAGGAAGACATTTTTCTAAAATATCTAAGGCTGGGGTTGTGAAGGCACAGACATAAAGTTATGAATGTAAAACATTTTCAGACGTTTTCTAATAAACCAGCTCCAAGGACCTGCGAGTAAGATTTTTTCAATGCTATTATTTAGACTCAAGTTTCAAATCTTTCTGTTGAACTAACAGTTCAATTAGTAGGATACACTCTAAAAAGTGCTGGATTGTTTTTGACCCATGCTGGGAAAATTTTGGTCAAAAATTACCCAATTGTCTTTATCCAACCGCAGTTGGGTTGAAAAATGCCAGCATTGGGTAAGTGTTCTGTCCAATATTTATACGACCCAGCACACTTTAAAGAGAATAAAACACTATTCTCCAAACTAAAATTTTAATAGCACATTGAATTTTATATACATTTTTCACAAAAAACAATGTGGAACTATTCAGGACAATAGCCAATCATAATAAAAGACACAAACACACACATACACGCATAGATAATTGAAATTTAAATAACCATAAATTCCCAAAACAATATTTAATCCAAATATATGTTACAGTAAAACAAATTATTGCAAATCAACAGCTGACTAAATTCAATTCTGGTATATCTTCATAAAGACCTAAAATTAAGGCATTTTATCACCAATTATGATTTTAAAATGGTCCTGCGCCCATTCCTCTATATCTTCTGTAATTCTTTTGATTGCATTAGTGTTAATCTCAGAACTGAAAATGGACTCGTATGATAAGTCCAGACATCAAGTCTCTAACTGTGACACAGAATTATCTCACTCGGCTCTTTAGCAAGCGTCGATAAATTCCTTTAACACTAATTAGACTCTTTAATGAGAACTGGGTAGGCAAAAAAGAAAAAGCTGAGGGATATTAAAGCAGAAATTTAACTATGAAACCATTTGTCCAAATATGTATGCAGGTCAGGCATGGGCTAATGGTTAGAGAGTTTGCCTCATGACCAGAAGGTTGCTGGTTCAATTGTCAGGGCTAGCAGGTAACGTCTGAGTTGCCCTTGAGCAAGACACCTTACCCCCTATTGCTCCCTGGGCGCTGCAGTGATAGCTGCCCACTGCTCCGGTTGTAGGTGTGTTCATGACTGGTTGTGCATGTGCGTTCACTACTCACCAGAGGTGGACGAATTTCACAACATCCTTACTTGAGTGAAAGTACAGATACTACTGGAAAAAAAAATACTCCACTATAATTAAAGTTGTAAAGACAGAACCCTTTTGAATGTACATAAAATGAGACCATTACTTGGTAATACTACACAGAAAGTATTTCTTCATCGATACATGTTTGCTCTTCTCTACGGATCGGTTCGGTGTAGTTGGATTATTGGCGTACATTCTCCTGAATATTTTGTTGGTCTGGGACATTTTACTTTGTATTCCACTGATCTAAAGAATGGAAAAGCTCTAACAACACCTGAGCACAGAGACTCAACACATGAAAGATCGGCACGAGGGCGACAACAGAGAAAGTTTCTGTTCTACCTGATGAAAACGCTTCTCCTCGCTGGTGCCATCAATTAAACCCAGGTCCTGGTGCCCTGAGTCTTGAAAAAAATGTTTGGCATGTTGTTTCGGCCCCTGGCATTGTGCCTCTCGTCCTGCGGTCGCCGATGGCGATTGGGGGCGGGGTGGAGTATGGCTGCGTCAAGGCTGGTCGCTTGGAGTGTTCCGGGGACTTTCCACGCTGGCTATCCAGAGTTTTTATTCTACCTGGACGTTTCGCCAAAGTGCGTTGGAGTGATGTCGAGGCGCTGCTACACTTCAGCCGTGGATAAGCATCATAAACTGCGATATTTTAAACAGTGAACCATTCCAACGTAATTTGGGATGGAAGGGCTAAACATAAGGGTATTTAAGGAGGACATCTACACATTCAAGGTGTATTTTCAAAATATAAACAAGTTGAACATTTACTTGTAGACATCAATTAGATTTTCTGTGTTTAACTGAAACTTGGTCAACTCAAAATTCTCCTTGTGTTGGCTAGCAATGCCTGGGTATAAATATTTTAGACAAGATAGGAAATAAAGACCATTTCTAGTCAAGCAAGTCAATCTTGAAATGTTCAAATGATCTAGAATGAACAGTATTGCCGTTTCAATTATTTTGAACACGTTTTAAATTATTTTAACAGCATCAAGAATAAATACACAAAACTAGTAAGAAATACTCATAATTTACCGTGGATGAATGAACAGGTCTGAATTTTTATGAAAAAGCGGGATTTTACATTAAAAAGAGCTATTAAAACGGGATTATGACAGGAACGACTTTGTTTTAACAGTCTGAGAAACAAGGTAGTGAAGACGTTGTGAGGCTAAGGCAAAAGTTTTTACTGATATTTTAAAGGAAGCAAAAGGTAACAGCAAATATGCATGACAAACTATTAATCAATGTATAAAACTGCTTATAATCTCGCCCCCTCTTCTTTGCATGAATCTATCTCTCAACAGAATGTAAATGTAAGAAAAACATGAGCTTCTAGAGGCAACTGTGAAGTGAAGTTTAGAGCTACTAATTTTGGTCATTCGGCTTCTTCTGTAAAAGCTACCACTAGCTGGAACCACCAACCATATAATATAACACAGTGATCCACTTTTGCACAATTTAAGCTAAATTTAAAACTATGGTTGAAAAAGAGCCAATTATGTGATCGTTGAATGTTGTTCTTGTTGTGCTTTTGCTATAGGGCTTTGATGATGTTTTGTACATACAGATTTATTGCGTTGTATTGGGTTGTCTGGTATTTGGTGTTATATGAGCTTTTATTGTTGAAGGATGTATGTAGCTGTAATTTGTATTAGAATTCCTGCCCAGGGACTGCAGATGAAATTTATAGTCCCTGCTAAATAAATCAATTCATAATAATAATAATAATCATTTTTCTTCTGAAAAATTTTCTTCTGACTTTCTGAAAAGTCAATGGTTGCAAATTTTGCAGTAAGCAACTCCTTTAAGATCTTTATATCTTATCACATACAGTATACAGTATGTTTAGTTTAGATATACAGGATTATGATCATTTACTATCCTCATTATCCCCCTAAGCCAGGGTTACTCAAATCTTACCCTGGAGGTCCGGAGCACTGCAGAGTTTAGCTCCAACCCTGATCAAACTTGCATACCTGTGATTTTCTAGTGATACCGAACAACTTGATTAGCTTGCTCAGGTGTGTTTGATCAGGGCTGGAGCTAAACTCTGCAGTGCTCCGGACCTCCAGGGTAAGATTTGAGTAACCCTGCCCTATGCCTACATGTATGACAAGCTCTCCTCAGCGACCAGCCACACCCCCTCCAGAAACTCCACCTCCCAGAATCAACCATTCACCCTCACCGGAGTATTGACACTCACAAACTCCAATTCCCATCATCCCTTTACACCCACACCTGCATCACATAACTTGGACACTATATGTACACCACCCTGTGTATTCCCCAGTGTCAGATCTTGTTATTTCCGTTAATGTCTAGTTCTGACCCTCCTGTGTTTCCGCGTGCTCCTCGTTGCATGTTTCTTACCAGTTGGATTACACCTTTTGTGGATTCCCTTTTTGTACCTGTTACCCCATTTTGAATTTTCTCTTTTGGATTTAGATTTTTTTGGATTAAATATACCCTTTTCCCTCGTCACCTGTTGTGGCATCGCTCTTCTCCTCATGTGTAGTGTTACAATATTTATTTACAAGCCGTGTTTTTTAATTTTGTATATTCCCTTTACCGGTTTTAGCAGCAATTTACCAGCAAGTAGTAAGGTTCCTGTAAATAGTAAAGTGTAGAAGCCATGTGTTTGTTAGATGTATTACAATTTGTATTACCATAATTTAACTACAATAGCTAGTATAATGATACTGTGGTACATTAAGTTGCTGTGGTTTTACTAAAGATTATTAATTGAAGTATGATGAAGTATTATGCCGGAAAACTGCCAACTTAAAAAAAACTGAAATACTTAGCAACAGTAAAAGGTCTTGGCAGATTACAAGCCAGATAAATTGCGCACACAGGAAAACCCGCTGCATAGATTAAAATCTATTTTTGGACCTTTTTTATAAATGTAGTGAAATAAAAAATATATTTGTCTTTCAAATGTAGTGAAGTTAAAGTACAAGTGTGAAAAAAATAATACTCAAGTACAGATACTCAAAAAGCTACTCACTGGATGGGTTAAATGCAGAGATCACATTTCGGGTATGGGTCACCATATCTGACAAATACTGTAGGTCACTTTCACTTTCAAAACAAATACTAATAGCTCAGAACTCTTGTTACACAGTGCCACCGCATTTAATTCATGGAGTGAAAAAGTTAAAAGCAAAGAAGAAATGAAAATTACACCTTTGTTGATGTGCGAATAAAGTTGTGTTAGTTCAACACAGAACACATTCGGAGTAGTGAGAATATCATAAATCTGTTCACACAATCACAAAAGAACAGATAAGCACTGTTGAATGTTGGCTAATCAGCAAAAGGAAAAACATCAATGAAGTTTTACTTCTTTGCACAAAGAGCTGTAAGGTTTTTTAACATATGATGCGAATAATAATTTAAATCAATAAATGCTTGACTTTCGATCTCGAAATTTTGTAAAGTGTTTTTAACATTTTAATGTAACCTCTGTTTTTTGGCGTACTGTAGCAATCAAACACATGTATACTTGACATGAGGCATACATTGTGTCACCTTAACTGAACAGATCGGTTTTATAAATAAATTCCTAACAAATATTTTCTATTCTTTTGGTTTGATAATATTGTATTCGATATTCTGGGTCAGAATGCTGATGAGCAGCCAGATTGTGCAGGAAAAGACCATCTCAGCGATGAGGCTAATCAACAGACGACCATCATCATCTTTAACACAGAATAGCCTCTTCTTCAGTGCAAACAAACACAACAAATTATCAATCAAGAAAAAAGCATGAAAAAGAAGAAACATTGATTTATTTTTGTGACTTTGGGAAGATGGCGGGAAGAGTGTATAAAGGCACCAAAACATACAAACATTATTACTGACACCAGAGGTGATGTTTCGGATTTTATAGGGTATGTCAGAAATATGAGCAGGGTTGCAAAGTCTGCTACTTTTATATTGTTGCCACGGGTTGTTTTTATTCTGTGGCTTAAGGTGGAAAGATGTTCATCATCAGTCATTTTTGAAGGTAAAATTAAGTTATTTATAAAACAAACTTGGCCCTATTTTAACGATCTAAGCGCATGGTCTAAAGCGCAGTGTGTAAGTGCTCTTAGTACGTGTCCAAATCTTCTTTTGCAAGTAAGGATGGGAAAAATGGTTAGCGCCTAGCGCATGGTCTTAAAAGGTTGTCCCCGTGCGTTCCTCTGTGTGTAATAAGCAGAATGTATGCGCGCTGTGCACCCGCCTGTTGGTGTATATTAGTAACGCTCTTTGAACAACGTTGATTTCAGATCAGGTTTCAGTTGGTCAGTGGCGCAGTCTATTCTAGATGTCTCAAAATAGCACACAAAATAGAAACTCCTCATTTTCAAAACAGCATGCCCATGGTGCAAATGCATTTGCTATTTAAACAATGTGACACAGGATGTGTAAATGAAAACTGCGTGGGGCAGAAATTAGCAAAAAGCACTTGCATGGCGCCTAGCGCCACATTGTGCCAAGTGTAGGGCCCATTGTCATTATGATAACTACTGTAAAATGATAATCAAAAAGAAACTGTGAGTAATGCCTAAAAGTGATTGTAAAATAGGCAGTTTAGGTATAGGAGAGGCAAATCTTCAGTTTTTTGTATCAGCTCTCTAGGGTCCCTTGGCATGCTTTGTTGCACAAATCTGGCAACCCTCCATATGAGCACACCAGAACATTTGAGGGCACGACAATCAACACTTTGCTAACATTTTCTTCATTTTTTTCAAACCCAGTTTCTCATATTTGACACATTTTTTACAGCTCTTGTGTTTCATTAGGAAACACTGCCATTCAAAATGACTCACTCATTTACTGATTACCTACACAAAGAAATTACATGTGAAAACACTAGGAAATTAGAGCTTAAGTGTTATATATAGGCTTTAGGATGTCTTTCTTGGTTAGACAACAATGGAGGGCAATTTTGGAGATAGAGTTAGAGGAAGAGGGGGACAAGGAAAAGGACAAAATGGAAGAGAAGCACAAGGACGAGGGGTAAAACATGAAAGAGGACAGAGGAGAACAATTACAAATGAGATCAAGGCCAATTTTCATGATCATGTTGTCAACCATGGTTTGAGTTTCAGGGATGCAGGGCAGAGGGTCCAGCCTACCATAAATCGCTACACTGTAGCCACTATCATCCGGACATTTCAGAATGAGAACAGGTAAGTAAACATACAATTTATACAGTAACATGCTACTGTACTTACAGCACTACATAAACTCTTCATTGCATACTAAAAGAAACCTTGCACACTAGCCAGTCACGTTGAGATTTGGCAAAAATGATAGATGACCCCTCAGTGGAGGGGAGCAGAGCAGGAAGAACACATAGTGAATATGGTCATAGCAAACATCAGCGTACGTTTACGACAACTGCAAGAACACATCATCACTGACAACACAACATTTAGTAACATAAATAGGATGGGTTTATCCACACTCACGATCTCCATAGAACGCAATTAGATGTGTATGAAGCAGCTCTACAGAGTGTGAAACAACTTTATTATGAATACGTACAAGTAAGCTATTTGTCCTTATTGAAAGTGAACTACTTATCAGATTTGGTGACCCGTACCCGAAATGTGACATGTGCATTTAACCCATCCAGTGAGTAGTGGTGGAAAGAGTACTGGAAATTTGTACTTAAGTACAAGTACTGTTACATTGCTGAAGTTGTACTCAATTACTAATTACTTGGTACTTTTTAGGCGGTGTTATCTATTTAATTAAGAATAATTATTAATAATCAAATTTTAAAATGAATATAGAAAATGTCTTCTTATAACAAAGCACATCTTTACCTTACTGATAGAGCTTATATCTGCACACAACTCAGACAAAATAACCATTCAATGTGTTGTCTTGTCTGTCTGTCAAGCATTAGCTCAGTTTTCCGGCCCCACAATGCAGAAATTAATAAATAAAAGCCCCAAATACTGCATGAAAAAATGCAAAACATTTTTAACCTAAATTGCATTGGATTAGCAATAACAGTCATATCTGTAAAGAAGCTGACTGATCAATTACTCAACCTCAAGCCATCCAAGATGTGACGTTATTTCTTAAGTAGAACGATAAAGATTTTTACCTGGAGTTGTGGTCCATTCCTTTTCATGTCTTTACAATTTCAACATACAGATAGACGCAACATAAAAGTAATCCCTGCGGTTTCTTTCGACGTAATGACGTCTTATTTAAGCGAATCGATCGAACTGTGCAAGAAACGGAACGTTATTTACAACATAACGCACAGTTAACGAAACTGCTACACATGCGTCCAATCGCATATGTTCCCTACTCACTAATAAGGTTAGAGCACTTGATGTAGAGACTTTGGAGAGAGATGGACAATGTTATCTCATGATATAGCCGTTTGGATGAAACGATATATAAACCATATCTTTGACGAGCCTTCGTATTGTGTATCTTTCCCGCATTGACTTTCAAGTGGGCAACACCGGCGTTTGATACGCGCCCTGCCTGCCGCACACGTGCGTCCTCCATAATTAAACTAAATTGGCGGCAGATGTGTGTGACGTAAGTTTTCTACGCGCGATTTGTGTGGACGGGGTCACGTGACGGGACTGATTATTCTCCTTAGCCAATCACATGAAAATGAAACATAAAGTAGCGACGACTATATGAGGAAAAATAGCGCAGTAAAAGTTCCGATACAGCACTAAAAATTTACTCAAGTAAAAGTAGAGACTCATTTTTAAACTACTTAAAAAAGTAAAATTCCTGAAACTACTCAATTACAGTAATTTGAGTATTTGTAATTCGTTACATTCCACCACTGCCAGTGAGTAACACATGCACAGCAGGTCATGAACAAACGTACACCCATCAGGCAGTGATAGCAGTGGCCAAATATCACTGCATTGCCTGGGGAGCAAGTAGGGTGCCATGCTCACCTTATGGAGCAGAACAGTCAATGTTTATTGTCATCTGGGACAATGTAAGATTGCACTGGACTCTTTTGGTCCGCAACTGTTTCAATGACCATACACAATTTTTTACTGCCACCATATTCCCCATTCTTAAACTCAATAGAGAAGTTGAGAATCCAGCGTGGCGTTGGAAGGTATAAAATCGCCAACCCCACTAACGCACCTCTCCAAATGATGGAGGAGGCCTGTGGTGACATAGACGAGGGAGCATAAAGGGATGGATACGCCACTCCAGACATTACTTCCCCCACGGTTTAGCCAGAGAGAACATTGCTTGTGATGTTGCTTAGGGTTTTGTGGCCAGACCCAAACAGGAGACAGGATGCAAACTTATTTTTATCCTTTACATCTCAATAAAACGCATATATTGTTTACAATATAAATGTATTTGTTTTGTCTGTTACTGTCGATCACAATAAACAATATTTTCAGAATAAAATATATACCTCTGCTGCATTTATTTTTATGGTGAACATCTGTATTGAATGCACTTACATAGCATATAAATGTATAAATGTACGTGTGAGTGCAATTATAAACTCGTGTGCATTCTACTGCACACTGGACAAGCAAAAGACCCAAGAGTGTAGTGTTTTATATTGTTTACATCTGTGTGTAGTTTGATGATTATGTGGCTAATTATTTTATGTTTGTGTGCAGAGTTTCTCTGCAAAAATAAAATGTTTAGGAGTTAAAATAGTTTTTAATGACATGTTTGCTTTTGCAGGATGTGTGTGGCATTTTGTGTGTGTGTTTGGTTGCATGGTGTGTAGAGTTTTGAGAAATCCACGCATAGTTTCAACAATGTTGTGATTTCTTTATTTAGGATTTTAATGCACGACGTTGAGGCAAAGACCACCCAACGCAGTTAGAGTGTGGTAGCCATACCATACCCCCATAGCACATCTGATGTTGTTTGTCAAGTGTTATGTTGTGGTTTATTAACAGTCAGACCAGTGATTAAAAATGTCCTGATTAGAGAGTGAAAATGCACATTTTCAGTTGAAAATGAGAGCTATGTTACTATACTTGTCATAATTGTGTTTGATGATTAAATGTCACGGTCTTAAACACAACATTACATAAAATCATTAATATTACACACACCTCCAAAACAGTCTAGACAAAGAAAGAGGTGGTTTTTACTATTAAACGCCTGAATAAAACAACTTTTTTTCAATTTAATATACGCAGTTTAAAGACATCATTGTTGCAATGTTACAGTATAAAAATTGGTGTAGTCTCACAAAGAAAGATTTTATAACTTACTAAAACGCATCTGATTATACTGCGTATTGTAAAAATATATAGTCTTGTAGCAGCAAGACAGTTTGTGTGATTGGCCAACCAGTAAGTGTTAGCCTGCCAAGGAACAGGGATTTTATCTTGTCATGATTGTACCCAACTGTCTCTTTAAATATCATTGGTTTATCTGTCAGCCGGTTGGTTTCCCGAACAGGTTTGCTAATTAACTATTGCTGCTGTCAGAGGAAAAAACACACATGTGAAACTCCCCCGGCATTCAAAAAGCTGTCCTCCTAAACACTTCAACATTATTTCAGACAGCTGAGCACATTCAGATCAGTGAAAGCTGTTGATGGTCGGAAGGCATCATGATCATTAGGTGGGTATTAAAACAGTCTTTGGGCTCTTTATCTGCATGTTGCGAAGCTCGTGGGAATTGATCATGACTGGATTGCAACACAGACTTTTCACAGTTGATTTATAAGTCCTAGGAAAGTAATAAAAGGTGCCCACTCAACCATTTGAATCCAATTATCTTTCGCAGAAAGCCGTTGTTATCCAATTAAAATTCTTACTGCTTGTGAGAATTATAATAAGTTACTTTCTCACTTTTGACAGATGTGATTTATACTGAATGTTGTAGGCCCTACGTTGAATGTTGGTCTAGGGTACACGTCACACGCGGCGAAAAATTGCAACGTTAGACTACGGGCTCTAAACGCAAAATCCAATTTTTTATTCTGAGAGGGAAATAATCAGTTTAGTTTGAAAAATGTCTTCATAAACCAGCCGGGACATTTAAGTGGTATGCTTTCTGAGTCATTGCTGCCTTTTATGTGGTGAGAATGGACGAATATGCAATACATGTAAGTTTCAAGATCTGGAATCATGAATTTTATTAAGCAATAGAAAATATACACCAGGGAAAATAGCTTCCTTTATGAGTTGAGTTTTTTTTTCTAAATTTTCAACTTTTTCTTTAAAAATCAACTTACTTTCTTCCACTTGAAGAGGCCGGTGAAAAACAACAGTCAAATAATCCCACAGCAAAACCAGATGACAAAACGTCTCGACTGCGGTCCCATTTGACCAGACAGGAAAACGACACACAACTTCTGGTTTACGAAACATGCACAGCCATTATGGAGTGTGCTGGTTGATTTTCGCTTCAAAGAGTCTGCTGAGTATTTGCACTTCGGGACCCCAGTCATCGACCTCACTGAGATCCAGTGGTTCAGGCAGGTCCAGAGAACTGATCGAGCCAGAAGGGGAGCCACGGCCCTCGTAAGCATATGTCTGAAGGGAATCGTATGGAGGCCCGCTCATATCCCGATCGGCCTCGACCACTTTCAGTTTAATCACATCCTGGATGTCCTCATCCTGTAAGGTCAAAGAAGGGCTAAGGGCCTCCATGCCTATTGCTCTCCAAATCTCCGTTTGAAGGTCTTTCCTTAACCTCATCTCCTCGGCTGCCGCAGGGTTCCTCAGCGCTGCTATATCAAAAGCCTCCGTATCTTCCTCGCCTCCACCTTCATCGTCGTACGTCACTACGTTCTCTCTGATATCCTCTGTTGAGATGATCAGAGGCTCCTTTTTGCTCTTCTTACTACGCAGGGTGACAAACAGAACCACGATGGCTATGAGAGAAGAGACACAAGTTTAGTTTGTTCATCCGTGTAAATGCAAATGAACTTTACTGTAATCATGAGTTGTACGGAGCAGGAACACAATCATCTGCTCGCTGACATTTTAAGGCTTTCGTTAAATAATCACTAATAATCACTTATTTACTGGTGCAAAATCAATTATGTTTAGCAATAAATAGCCACGAACTGACCTAGGGCTGTCAAACGATTAATCGCATCCAGAATAAAAGTTTGTGTTTGCATATTATATGTCTGGGTGCTGTGCACAATCATTTTTTATTTATAAACACAAACGCATACATGTATATATATTTAGGAAATATTTACATGTATTTATTTATATTAACCAATCATTTAAATCATATATAAATGTTTGTTACTTTTTAGATTTTTCTAAAATATATGCATGTATGTGTATGCTTTAATAAATACAAAATTAATATTAATATTTTAAAAATACATATATTATGTAAACACAAACTTTTATTCTGGATGCGTTTCATCTCAATTAATCGTTTGACAGCTTTAAACTCGCCTCATACAGATAGTGTTATGAACTGATCAGAAGTTTTAGAAACTTGTAAATGGTGAGGAAATTACAAACGTTTTTAATTCATAACCAATGAACAATGTTTCTTAGAAAGTCAGTAAAAAATATTTTAAAAAATGCATCACTCTGAATAATTATACAGATTTATTCTAAAACATGTACAACAATAAACATTTTTGTCATTGTCTTCCTCAAAATTGCTTTATTCCTTCAATCTCAACTCATGTATTTCTAGTCATGTCCAGTCATGTTTTCTTGGTCACACTTTATTTTAAGGTCCAATTCACTGTATTAACAAACCTGACTTTTGCCTCAGTGAACTACAAATTTGTTGCTTATTAATAGTTAGTTAAATAGTTGTTAGGTTTAGGTATTAGGTAGGATGAGGGAAGTAGAATGTGGTCATGTTGATTATGTGCTTTATTATTACTAATAAACAGCCAATATGCTAAAAACAGGCATCTTATAAGCAACTAGTTAATAGTGAGAATTGCTCCCTATACTAAAGTGTTACCGTATTCTTTTTTCAATTAATGCTGGTTATACACAGTAAAAAAATCTCTTTGACAAAACAGTACAGCCCCAAAACTTGGGCATTGATTTTTTTAAATCAAAGAATGAATGAAAGCATAAATGAAATGGAATGGAATATAAAATGGAATTTATTCCTTAATAATCTGCATAAAATTTTGCAGCCAAGAACTTCTAAATGAACAAAATTGTTTTATAACACATGTGAAGGGCAGCTAATGCCTTTTAGTTGTATTATACTGTATAAAAACACAAACATGAAAAATAATAGATTTCAAACCTGCTATTTGCTACTTGTTCCATGTTAATGATGGACCATGGCTAGGCCTCTAAATCTAATCAGTTGAACAGATTGTTTTGGTGTTATTCAATGTGTTGTTAATCATCATTCTGGCCTGTCAAGGTATGTACACACTTTGCAGTTATAGTTCATTGTTTCAGCCCACACAGTTGTGCAGTAGCCAAGCACTCCTTAGTAGTGTCTATATTTGTTCTTGTCAGTGGACGAGAGTGGGAGAAGGGGTTTTCACACATCCTGCAGGGTGAAATCTTTCATCTTCAACCAATGAACTTTGAGGCAATGTTTCTTAGAATGTCAGGTAAACAAAACCAACTCGGAAGAATATCTTGATAATGCATTCCTCTCTTTTTTACCCCATTCTAATAAACAAATTCTACATCCATAAAAACAATTTTTGATTTCTTTAATCTCAACTCATAATTTTTGCATTTCCTGATCAAAATAAATATTTTTTGTTTTTAATTACTGCTAGTAATCCAATATAAGTATTTTGGAAAAATGTAAGTTGTAATGTAAGTGACAAAGACCATGTTAGCTTACAATTTTATCTAAAATGTTTTACAGTCCTTGCGGTTATAACAGATATATTATTATGATTAGACTTGTATGTTAATGAATAATGCTATAATTAAAAAATTTGGGTGAACTATCTCTAAATTTCCGACATGCTGCCATCAATGGTGGGCAGGCTAAATACTTAGAAATTCGCTAAATGTGTTAATTTTCATTTAAAACTTTCATCAGTTATAACTATAAGCAGAGCTTAATTTGTGCCGAAATCCGATCTGGCACCTCCTTTGGCAGATCCCGCTCCTCAAGCGCTAAGGCAAAACGTTGCACTTATATATTTCATTAAAAAGCATAAATAATAATTATAACTATTTTATTTTGGTTATGAACAGGCTGTCATATTTGAGATGCTGGAATATTGTTTGTGCGCATAAGGTGCCGGCGCAATCACTTGAGCTATTACTTATAACGGCAGAAACAACTTAAAATACTCTGTGATGATTTATGGTCAAACAGATATGACTATGAGTACGTCATTAGATAATGCAAAGTTAGCTTCTTTTAGCCATGTGCACACTTGCACTAAAAGCAGTATGATGAGTTTTGCTAAATAAAGAAAACTTACAGGATGTGCTCTTCTTTCCTTGAACTTATTTATGGAGCGCTGCTAATTGTGTTCCTTAATTTGTCAAACTCATTGGAAATGAATACAGAAAGATCTTTTGTCTTGGCCACTTTGTTTTCTGTCTTACCCAGGAGGATGAGCACACACAGCAGGATGGCGATAAGGGCTCCAGTGCTCAGACCAGCCGAGGACAGGAATGCTTGAGCCCTACACACAGGAGCTCGGGCTCCACGCTGGCACGGACACACCCTGAGCGTAAGCGTGCTGGTGCTGCTGAGGAGGGGCTCTCCTCCATCCCACACAATCACGGGCAGCTGGTACAGCTCTTGTTCCGCCTGGGTGAAGCCCTGCCGGCGCGCCAACACGCTCGCGCTGCTATCTGTCAGAAAGAGCAGAGGTTTATTCTCTCTGGCTCTGTACGTGAGGACTCTGTGCAACACGAGCCAAACAAAACAATTCGCTCCACATCCTCAGTGGTTGCCAGTGAGAATAGAGAACAAATCTTTGAATATTGCATTGTTACAGTGTTAATATATCTCCACACAGTGAAAACATTCATTTTTGAGAAAATACAGAGTAACTTAACACTATTGTTTTTCTGATCATTTCTGTGGTTCTTTTTTTATCTATCAAGAAAAATAATATAATAAGTCAATAATTTGATTTTTGAAGAAAAAATCAAACAAAGGAATGCAAGTTCACGATTATCTGAATCACACTGGCACATGACTCACATTTCGATTGAGTGTGATTTAAAAAGGACAATGCACGCTTTCTGACAGCACCTCTCAAACACCAGTTCTGGAGGGCTGGTGTTCTGACAGCTTGTAAACCTCACACACACAGTGACAAAAGCGTCACGCTTTATTAACTTTCTACGCTGCACCAACTTTTCAAATTTTAGAGGCTTGTGGAGGATTTTCACCTTCTATCTTTCTTTCTCACATACGCTCCCACCCACAGGCAGGTCCTAAGCACCTCATCGTATGCACAGTCATGTAGCGCTTTATCACTGCAGCTGTGTGTTGAGCGTAGAGTGTCATCTAACTTCAGTCTGGAGAGAAGGGTGGGTGGATGCTTTAAGGGGTCTAACTTGGGTGCAAGTCGTAGGTCTCTTATCACCTCCCCGGAGATCAGTAGGGTGGATTTGGTTTTTCAAACGGCTTCTTCAAGTCATCAGTTGTTCTTGTATCTACTGAGAACTTCTATTTTAAACCTACCCTGCAGGTACATAAAAACATAAAAACCATACAAACCTATTGCTTTTCGAGAAAACACAAGCTTTGGACATTTAAATGGTTGCAATGTTTCAATTGGTTTCGCTAAATGTCATGCACTGCACCTTTAAACCGATATTATAGTACAATCAGTTACAAGTGAGATAACTGTGGTCCCTTTACTTCCTTTTAGTCTTTTCCAAGTCTATGGGCATGTGGAAGAGGCAAAGCAATTCATCTCCAGCGAATTAATGCAGAACCAGCAGCTAGCGTGTATGCATTAGATATTACAGAACGTGTTATAACAAAAAAATTAAAAGTCAGGGTTAGGACAATTCAAATTTGCATCTCTAAAAGATTTAAGCATAAATTAGCCCTTTACGCAGTGACTTACATTTGTATTGGACTTAATGATGTTGGGGTTTTTAATAGTCTACAGGTATTTAATGTGTTCAAACACTATGAAAAATGTAATGGCAGAGGGTGGAATGATCATTAGCAAATCTTGAAAAACAAAGTAAAAAATGCGCCATTTATTATACATGAGTGGCAAATTCACAGCTGATTTATATAGCATTGAATCGTTCGCACTTTCCTGCTAGGACACAAGTGAACGAAGCGTGCATGCACCGAAGATAAATTCATCTTCCTATGATGCCATGCGCAATAAATAAACAAACAATTAAATAAATAAATGAAAAAATAGCAACAAAAACAAATACTGCCAATACTGCAGCTCTGGCACGAGTCCTGATCACTGTAGCTGTTATAGCTTAATGTGAGTGTTTAAAGGCTCGAGATAACCTGCCTCAGTTCCAGAGAATTAGTCTGGGAGGAGACCTCTCACAAGCTCTTGGATGAGACCTGAACATGCGCATGTGATCATAAACATATTTGAATGACAACTTAACGTTATCATGGATCTCTTGGAATGGGCTGCCATGCCCTTCATTACCCATTTTACAGAAATGGTAAAAACCTTCTCTAGATTCAAAAAATATAATGCGTCATAAAATATAACCGTCAAAAATATATTATTCAATCCAACCCGCAGCCATTTCCCAGGAGGGAAATGAAAATACCTCCAGAGGGAATTTCCATCATATTTTTAATGCCTCATCCTGCCAAACAGTCTGGCTGCGTGGACAGAAACACAATCAATGCAGCGCCACAAGCTCAAGGAGAGAAGCGTTTGTGTGATCGAGGTTGACAGTCCTACACACCCACCCAATCAGCAAGCGGCCGGAACAGAGCGCTTCTTGAGCCCCTGTGGATCCCCCAAGCCCAACGCATAAAAGAGTCAATAATGGTCCATCCACAGGGATGATATTTAAGAACGGGACCAACTGTGGGAAAGATTGGTTGTGCCGTTTGATACAAACTAGAAAAAAGCTCTAAATCACAGCTGCTCTGAACTCTGGACTCGCAGCGTCTACCTCTTATCTCCCTGATTGCCCGTTAAACTCTATAGTCCACCCTATAGCTCCCCACTCACACCTGATTCTCCAAGTCAGCAGTCCAGCATTAGAAGGAATCATTAGAGTTTGGCCGTCTCCACCGGGGAGCCTTGAGCTAACATAAACACGGAGCCGGTTTCCTGGGAAACAGCAGCACTGGCCTCGCAATGATATTAAATAAGAGCGTGAAGGGGAGGAGAAGGCAGAAAATGAGGGGGATCTGTGTGACAACATGTGGTACTAAATATGTTTGTGGAGAGGCACTGAGGGTTTGCCCTGAGCAAACATCAGGATATCAGTTGGAAAACATTAGTAGATTCCATTAGTGAGATTCCTTTGGAGAGGCTCTTTAGATCGGCTTATTTGACTTTCATGAGAGTCTGTGTACAACCTAAGCACTGAATATAGAATTTGTTTTTGTAACAAAATCAGAAATTACAGAATTTCTACATCTACATCTTGTTTCCACACGATTGTGGATGATTTAACTTTTTTAGGAGCGGCAACATCCTAAATAAATGTTATGTGCTCAAACATAATTTCCAGTAGAATCTAAAACTGTTGAGTAGTTTTAATTTAATTTCAAACAATTAATAAACAATAAAATATTGATACAAAAAATATATATTATTACCAAACACAGGTGCGTGCGTCTGATGAAACCGTCTATAAACCAAAAAAAAAATTCTACGGCACTGTTGTGGTGTCAAATTCACTGCATTTTACCTTCATTGTCCTTCAGAGTGAAATTTGGATTCGCTGGAAGGTCCTCTGGTAACGCAAAGGAGAACTGACCATTGGCAAAGTTGTCCTTATCCGTTGCCCTGATGGTCTGAATGACCTATATGGAGAAAAATAAAGAACCAGAGAAATAGGAGGAAAAACAAGCTTCATTTTTTTCTCCACTCTAAAAATGAGGGTTGAATTAAAAGTGGCACTAAAAATATCTAAAAGAGCTCCTCTGGGCACTCAACTCCTAGAGAAGGATCTGGTCAACCTAGAAATGTAATTGGACCACCTGGGCTTCTATTTCCTCTCTGCTTTTGAAAGACATTCAATTCAGACTGAAGACCTAGAGTTAAGCCCCTTGCCCAGTGGGATGTGTGGATCAGAGACATTGAAAAGATAGATGGTTTCAAGGTTTGCTTAGCCCCATGATGTTCTGTCATCTTGTTAATCTAATTGGCCACTGCTAGGGCGTCAGTAGCGAGTGGGAATCTCCTCACTCAAGAGTATAGACCATTATTGATGCTCTTCACCTGTCTTTGCTGTAAACCCCAGTCCGTTTGACATCATAGTGCGGTTTGTTTGGTTAGTGTGGTTTCGGGAACTCTGGTGCTCATCTTCCACGTCCAAGCGTTAGCAAAAAGTGGTCTGTCGTAATTCGCATGCCATTTATGTCATTTAATTTGCATCTTGCCCGCCCACGGTCACACTTATTGTACTACAATGGATTTCTGTAGCTGCTCGTCTCTGGATAAATTGCCGGCGGAGAGCTGCCCACATTCTTTGCATTTCTAACAAATTTGCATTGGCGCAAGAAAAACGCAAGTGCCATTCTGAGTGTGTTTTAGTGGTTAATCCAAAAACACTCAAGAAGCAGAGTGAGAATTGCTTATTCTCCTTCTTAACCGAGCAACAGTTGAAGGTAAACAGTCAAAAACACTTGAGTGGTTGACATATCTGCAGTGGCGCTCCTGTTGATGCAAATGTGCTGCACTGTAAATAAAAATGTTCAATAATCAAACAGATTAAGTAATGTAAACTTAATTTTATAAAAATGTTCTACTTACTTAAATATTTTAAGTTCCTGAAACACTTCTGTACTTTTGAGTAAAGTATAATGATTATTTTTGATTAACTTGAAGTTTTGACTAAAACTGAAAAAATGTATTTACTCCTAGTTCAATTTACTTAATTTAAACAGGTTAATTCAAACAATCGGTCAAGAAGGATTTCCAATTCCAAGCATGCTTTGAGTCAGACTGCATTAGGAGTGTACATTTAAAAAATCATGATTATTTTACATGTTTATAGTAAAGTTAAAGACTTGTTAGTGTTTAATATTCACTTCTCTTAGATATTTAAAAGAGTTTGACATATTTTTCAGTTTTGTGGTTACCATTTCTTAGAAGGGTGGTGCATATGTTGGGTGTGCGATGCTACATTTGAACTGTGACATGTGTTATATTACCAGTGAGCAGGAACTGTGCTGATGACAGTTGTGAGATCTATCTCTTCTTGCTCATTTTCGGTTGCACAAGTCAAAGTGCTTGATTTATGTATATTAAGACTAAGAAATATGTAAAACAAAACAAACTGTATAAATTTAGTTCAGTTAACTTAAAAATGCAATTTTGGTATACTTATTCAAGTTCTGTCTACTTAATTTCATAAAAAGGATAAATTAAATATTTAAGTTGCACTTGCTAAGATTTGGTTCAAACTTTAACTTAACAGAAATCAAAATTTGAAAGTTCTGCTTACTTAAACCAAGAACCTCTAAAACTCCAACATTTTTGAGTACGGGCAACGTATCCGGGTTTACAGTGTGCGGTTCAGACACAAAAGGAATACAATGTTAAATGAATTGGAATTGAACCCGGGTTCGAATCATGCTAAGTGTGAAAAAAGCCTACAGTATGATACTGCGTTGCAGTTTTTTGTGTTGTTGTTCAAATTACAACGTTAAGTTTCATGCAGTTTAGTCCTGTGAATCAACGCAGATCAGAACAAACAATACTGTAAAAACTTTCCTATGAGGTGACGCTAGTCCAAGCAATCTGTTTTAGTCTTATCTCTGTGAAAACACTTAATAAAGGCCACGGCACGACAGTAAACCCTGATTATCTTACACTGCTACAGTACAATCGTGAATTCTGGTTATTGGAAAGAGGATTTATTTAGACAGGCCAGTTCTACCCTGGAAGACCAAAAGCCACAATAAAAAAGAGCCAATTTCTACACCTACGAATGGAACTCTGCCTTCTAAGGACATAAAATGGGTTACTTGACTCAACCTAAAAGAAGGCTTTAACTAAGCAAAGGTCCAAGAAGAAGGCACAACTTGTATATTAAACGTCCTCTTTTAGTCAGAATAATTTCCTTTGCCTTTATTTCAATAGCCTCCGAGGTTTACCTCAGACAGAAGTGATTGGAGAGGGCCCTTGATATTTAATCTATGATACTGCCGCTCATCTTCCCACAGCATGTAGATTATATGTGTCCAACTGCTTAGCAATCTCATCGAAGGGTAAAGCTCAACCGCATATGCCACTCCGCCGCTATCCATCGCAGCACGTGGGCCCGGACGCAAACGTGTGATGATTAACATTTCCTGCGAGCCATTTCTATTCCGCTCATTGCAAACTGCTATCTGCCCGTGAATACATTGAAACACGCTGAATTATTTATAGGTTTAAAAGCTTTCCATGTCTGTCAGTCCACAGATAAATCCATTCCTGACGGTGTCAGACCTAGCATAAGGGAATAGTACGGAATCTGTGTTTATGCACGGATCTGTGGCGTGGGTGTGGGTGGGAAAGGGTGTATATACAAAAAGGAAAGAAAAACTGCATTAAAGCATGGGGAAAGGGAGAGGGTTTAAGACAACCGAAAAAAATGGGGCAGAGGAGGAAGGCGGCACAGTAGTGATAGGAGAAACCGAGTATTGAGGGATTGTCGAGGGAGATGAGGAGAGGGTTTGTGACAGGTTGAAACAGAATGACGCTGGGAATGAAAGAAAAGGACAGAGAGAGAAAAGTGAGAAATGAGGGGAGATAACTAACCTGGCCTGCCTTGTAGCCTTCACACACAATAAGGGCGCTGTCTGTGGCAATATAGGGCACATTATCATTGACATCCAAGACCTGCACTGTGACTGGTACAAACCTCACAAGATTTGGATTGTCTGAAAAGAAATATGACAAATGTTCAATTATGAAAGTTGCTGTCAAAGTGACTAAAAACAAGAGCTTGTATATGAATAAAACTGATGGATGAGAAATTTCACATGACTGAAGTCAAGCCATATCAGGACACCCTGCTCGTGAGGTTTGTTGAATATCACCTTGTCTTTTCATGATAATATAAACTTTAAAAGTGATGTCATTTAAAATCCAAATGTAACATTTTAAAGTTCAGTATCATGGTGCATTGTAGATTGGCTACACTGTGCAATGTTATGGTTTTATTTGCTCTTATTGGTCTTGCACATTTATAAAATATTCACAGGGTTTGATGTACTGTAGAATGCTGCAGGAATTCAAATTTAGTGTGAGATTTCCAAGTACACGCGTTTCGGATTCTCACGAGAGGTGTGTCGTGAGTAGCTGCACTAAGATTTACTACAGTGGCCAACATTATCAGCCAACTGTTAGCAGGAATTATCAGAGAAAAGTTTTTGCACATTAGCTGAACACCAACGACGAAAGAGAGGTAGAGGAAGGATAATTGCTTAGATGAGCATCTGTTAAAAGAAAAAAATACAGATAGGAAAAAAGAGAAGAAACATTGACCCTGTGACGTGTAGCCTCGGCATCAATCCCAGAATGCAACAGTCCTTTAAGAACCCATTCTCTTCGATATCAATGATTCAGACTTCAAGGATAATGATTTCCTCTTGGACAAGGAGTTTCCAAATCCATACTTCAAGAAAAATGCTTGTTTCAAAAAATAGATATAAGTGGTAAAATTGTTCCCTGTGTTTTTCTGAGAAACTCACACACACTGTCAAAAATCAATGCGGGCAGATAGGAGTCTGTCCTTAGAGTAGTACATACCAATCTCTGAAGCCATCACAGTGATGTTGTGCCAAGCTGCTTCCTCTCGGTCCAAACTTCTGGTGGTTTTAATAAGTCCACTGTTGGCATCAATGCTGAAAAGTGTATCATCTTCGGTATTTTGGTCAATGAAATACCTAAAATTGCAAAATGGAAAAGTTTTTTTAAAGTCATGTTAAAAACATACAAACCTTGGAAAAAATTTAGGGACAATTCCAAATGTTCATTTAATCAACATTTCAAAATGTAGTTGGACATTACAGTCCAGTGTCTGTTGAATTTGAACAAAATCAAGTAGGAAAGTCATCCAACAGCAATGTGAAAGACTGACAGCATGACAAGACACATGAAAACTGTCATAAAAAATCCAGGTTATCACATAAAATATATTTTTTTACTTTCTAAAATACACTTAAAAGTGAATATGAACTTGTTTTCTTCACATTTATTTGAGGTCTGAAATTTTGACCTGTTTCTCCAGTTTTTCATTTCAAATAAATGCTTGAAATTTGAGGGAAATATTGTAGTTCACAGAAACTTATACAAAAATAACAATTTTAACCTTAACATACCTACAAACAATTAAATTAAATAGTTTTTTTAACGGTAGCTATATACTGTACATATTATGTTATACTTTAAGAGGAGTTCCATATCAAAAGTTTAGTTTGGAAAAAAATTATCTCTCTCTTTTATACATGTTCTTTATATTAAATACATTTTACTGTGCAGGATATAACATTTTCATGTGCTGTCATTTTAAGAATCAGATCAGCATTTCTTTTACATAAATACTATTCACACAACATTTTAGCCATTAATAAGTAGTTTTAAACTGCCTGTAATTATTTATAAGAATTCAGTTTCAACAACATTTAGTCATTTAGCAAACGCTTTTATCTAAAGCATCTACAAAATAAGCCAAACAATGGAACCAATCGCATGAGCAAAAAGCGCAGAATATACAAGTGCATCAAAAACATATTAATGTATAAGCATTCAAATGATAAGATAGATATCATTCATATAATAATACCTATCAATATTTATAAATCTGAAAGCAGTGCTTTGTTTCTTAGACATGTTTGGTCATTGATTTGGGCAAAACATTTATTTTATCAATCATTGCTGTGATCTCAGGACAAATGCTGACAAAAACTCACGTGACTTTACTCCTGGTGCTATCCGGGTCTTGAGCAGTAACCATGCCAACCTCTGTCTCGGGTGGGGCGTTCTCATACACATCCATGATATAGTAGTCCATAGTAAAGACCGGAGCCTCATCAACATCCCCGATGATAAGCTTCAGCGTTGTGCTGTCTTTGAAAGGGCCCAGGTAAGAAAAGCGAGGATCCAGATGGGTGTTGACACCTTCGATGTTCAAAGAATAAGCCTTCTTCTTCTCATAGTCCAGAGGCTACAACACATCATAAAGAAGATCAATGGAGAGACAGATATGACATTTGGCCAGCCTGGGAAAAGATACAACATAGATGGAAGAACAGACATGAATATACTGTATTTGACAGGGGAACCCAAATCCGATGCTATCATGATACACCGTATATTTGAGGATGGGTAAAATCTAGTCCAGACCTTTTTGAGGGAGATGACTCCTTCTTTTTTGTCACTGTCGGTGGAGATGGAAAACATGGCGGCTCCTTCTTCATTGGTAATTTTGTATGTCATCTCCGCGTTAATGCCAAGGTCTTCATCGTTTGCTTTGATTTTGCCAACAGCTTTTCCTACCTGAGCAGATTCTGGCACGTACAACTGATAGTTCTCTGGAGTGGAGAATAAACAAACAGAACAGATGTGATTTAATAAAACGGTTGAAAAGTATTGATTCACATCTCACACAGTGTTGCTCGCGCTCAGCTAATTGTAAGAGGTTTATACGGGATAAACTCGAGCTAGCCCGATAAAAGTGGTTTACTTTTACCAAATAAAGCTGAAAGGAAAGCAACCATTTGTAATACTTTCACAGTATATTCAAAGGGATTTAGGGATTATAGCATTTCTGTAAAGACGTGCCTAAAATCCACGCTTTTCGTAATGAACTAGAAAAGAGGAGAGCCGTACTTTGAGGGAATCTTGGTGGATTGTCGTTGACATCGGTCAGTGTGATGTTGACTGTGGTGGATCCAGACAGACCCCCTACAGAGCCGGCCATGTCTTTGGCTTGGATGATGACCAAGTACATCTCTCTCGATTCTCTGTCCATGTTTGGCATAGCAGTCCTGATGACACCTGTGACCCAGGGGTAGAAAGATAAATATAGTTCCCACTGACCTACATAACCCACATCCCATTTCTGCATGTTGAAAATGCGATTTCCATTTCCTGCAAGTACAAGGTTATAACTCACATTAAGCCATACTTCTCGTTCCTACATCAGACATATGGCTTAAAGGGACAGTTTCCTAATTTTTCCTCATTCTCATGTTGTTCTTAAAGAGATAGTTCACCCAAAAAGGAAAAACCATCCATCATTACTCACCCTCATTCTGTGTATGTACTGTATGACTTTCTTTCTTCTGCAGAAAACAAAAGAAGATCTTTTAAAGAATTTTCGTAACCAACGATATTGTACCCCATTGAAATCCATTGTATGGACACAAAACCACTCAGATATTTCTCAGAATATCTTCCTTTGTTATCCACAGAAGAAACATTAGGATGATAGAATTTTCATTTTTGGGTGAATTATCTCTTTAACCTATATTGTTTGGGCCTTTATAATTAGCATAACATATTTGAGATAACATGAAAATTAAGAGAATTCATTGTTTTTTATTCTTTGATGAATTTGTCCTTTAATAAGACCATGAGTTATGTCTCATTTCCAGCCATAAAATCCCCTGACTCCTGACAAGACTACATGTGCAGAATTCTATGTGGACATCACAGATCACTGACCCCTGTTTATAAAGGCCACTTGCTCACAACACACGATTATCTGTGTCTTGTTCCTGATCCAGTATGAACCTGACAACACACCAGCCTGTGCGGGCTGACCTTTGACCACCAAATACTACGAGTGTTTGGTGTAATAAGGGACTCCAGACCTTACCATGAACCTTCTGTCTGGCTGCATGCACACAAACTCAGTTCTACACTGGCACAATGTGTGCTGGCCATCATCTTGTGCATACTTCATAGCTCTACAGCAGAGTCGACCATCTGCATCATCCATTCCCCTCAGGAGATGAAGGAGAAAAAAATCAGAGAAACGAAGCGATGGTTGGAAAGCAGAACAGCTTGAGCTTGCAATGTCAACTTGTACTTGTGCCCGTTTTTACCATTGGATCCCATAGCAATGTTAACTGAGCAATAAGCTGCAATTGACCCCTGTGGACCACACAGCAACATGGGATGTTTAATGACAATGAGAAGTTGACTTTATCATTTGAAACTGCAAGGCCTCTGTCGGGTGTGTACATTTCATTTAACTGAAGGTGAAGGTGTTTATTATTATAATTATATTTATTGCCTTTTACACCCAAGCATTTTCGTTTTGTCTTTACTGTACCCTCTTATTAAAATCAATGTCATGAACAACCTTTTATGCTATGACAAGCTCCAGCATTTGTTTAGCTAAAAATGTAGGGCAGTTGGGTCAGAGGGTAAATATCCAAATACCCGGTGGAATATATTTAATTTAAAAAATGGGATGGTAGTTTTATTATGTAATAATATATGCAATGCCTTAATACTCTCAGACCCAAGGTTAGTCATCCTCCATTTGGAAACAAATACTAAAATGAATACATCCAACCTAAGCTGCATACAAATGCAGGTCAAAATGAGATGTAGATAAGACGTATATATTATTGAGCAGACATCATTTTCATATGTTCATTATTATATCATTATTTTTTAACCCAGCCTATACATTTCTGTTTTCAAAAAAATGTTCTTAATCCGATAATCAATGGCTCTGTACTGTAACAGGTGAAGCCCTGATATTGGAATGCTAAAATAAATAACCATATAAATAAATAAATAACTAGAAGTTATTTATTTATCTGCATTCTATTACTATAGCTGTATACAGGTTATATTAAAAACTCTAAACTAAATAAACACTAAACCTTTTTTAATAATTACTTTTCAACATACATAAACTGTATTAAAACGTCTTTTTAATAAATGTTTAAAATGACATGTAATTTTTGGATTTTTTCATAATTATTCTATTATATAGAAATTCATTATTATTATGTCTATATAAATACGCGCACACACACACATACACAAACGTGCACGCAGCTGCACAAAACCATCACATCAACCGAATTCTAGATGTATACACAAATGCACACATAAACAAGCGTGTATGCATAACCTGCAAGCTAGTGACAACAGGGAATTTCAATTGCATATGATGTGTGAAACTGTGATACGGACAGATTTATTATTCAAAAATACAATGTTACTTTTTTAAATGGACAAGACTGGTGGGAGTGAGAGAAATTATGCAAACAGATACCTCAATCCGCCACAACAAATAAACACACGGCAGTGTTGAGCCCCAGAGAATGTCATAGAGATTTCACCCAGCCCATTGAGAGCAGACACCACCTGCCAGGACAGGGGATTTCAGCAGACAACACACCAAAAAAAGCAAAATGTTCATGTTAAACAGGCTCTTAGTATTCAGCTAGTAGCCACAAAGCAAAGTAAATAAAGCAAACTGAAACAGACACTGATGCAGAACCGGACAAAGCCCTTCCTTTTGTACTCTAGGTTGATTTTCTATTAAACAACAGATAGTCAGCCCTTTCTAGTGAAGGTGTGAAATATTCGCTTTGTTAAGGATCAGCCACGGTTAAATGGGGAGGTCTACCAAGTGCAGAGTAATTCTCAGCTAAGAGGATCAGACACAATCGTGCAAGTTAGTATTATACTTTAATAGAGATGGATGGGAGGGAACACTAGCCTGGGGCAATTTCTCACCTAGTCATTACACGGTAAGGAAGAGAAAAAACAAATTTAGCCTACAACAATGCTGAAAGGCAAAATACAGCCCACTGCAGATTTCTAATATTTTACACTACAATTATTCTGCAAGAATAAGACAAGATTACAAAATACTACACTTGAAAAGTAAAGCATAGATGAAAAATTAAAACCTATTTTTTTTGCTAAAAAGGGTCTGAAAATGTTAAATTAATTCAACTATAATATGTAGATAAATATGTAGTATTTGTAATGCACAATAAAAAAAATGTAAGTGGAATTATCAGGTATTTTTGAAATGTGGTAAAAATGTTGAATTACGGCAATAGTGTCATGATTCCACCTCACCTTGTCAGGTATTTCTTGGTCTAGAGGTGGAATCATACAGAATCCTCTGTTTCATGTGGGAGAGAGACGATTTCTTCTCTCTCCGTGTCTCGTCTCTGGCCCCGCCTCTCTCTCTTCTCGTCAGCTTTCCCTGAGTGCTAATCCCCAGCACCTGTTGCTCGTTACCATCCTCTGTTTGTTTCCCCCTATAAAGAGTCCTCATGTTTCTTTGTCTCGTTGCTCGTGCATTGTAAGCTGTACCTGTGTTTGATGTTTGCTGTGGATATACCTTGTGAAGATACCTTGTGGATATACCTGTATGTTTTCCTTGTTCCTGTGTCTTTGTCAAGTAAGTGTTAGTTTAGTGTTTGTATCCAGTGTTTATTTTCTAGTCTAGTGAGTTAGTGTCCTTGTTTTGAGTTTAATATTATCCAGTCTTGTTTTCCCCATTGTGGGTTTTGTTTTGCCTGTTTTGTAGTGTTCTTTTGTTTAATAATAAATTCTGTTAACACTGTCATCCCTGAGTCCTGCCTGCAATTGGGTTCTCCCTGCATTGTCTTCCTTGCAATTTCTGACAGAATGCACGAGCCAGAAATTAACCCAGCAGGCAGCAACTCGTCCCAGGCTTGGTGGCAGTCAGCCATCTATGATGTGCAGAAAGGCAATGGCCCTTTTCCTCCCCAGGGTGACCGGACCCTGGAAAATTATGCACAGGGGTCGTTGGCTAGGCGGGGCTTTCTCCCAGAGGTTCTGCTGAACTCCTATTTCCTGGCTGGCCTGGTCAGTCCTCCTCCGCTGGAGGAACGGGAGAGGATTATCCAGGGGTCTTTCCAGGACCTGGTAAAGAATCTCTCGAGCAGTGGCCCCCAGGACTCCACCCACTTCCACCTGGATTCCGTCCCGGAGGACCAGGTGCTGACCACTGGGATGGTGAGGTTCGCCGGTCCATCCCACTCACCTCCCGTCTGCATCCAAGGGAGACGCCCACGGAGGCAGTCGTGGGACTCCCTGTCCGACTCATCCTGCACGGAGCTAGCCGTGTCTCCCACCGCCTCTCTTCGGTCGGCCACAGTCCCTGTGGGCCGCTCCCGGAAGAGGAAGCCCAAGAGGGGAAAGCGTTCGAGTACTGCCCAGCATCCGGTGTTCCCGAGGCTGGCTTTCAAGCCGGTCCAGCAGCCGGCACCAAGCGCTGCCCAGCCACCGGACAGCGCTGCCCAGCCGCCATTCCAGCTGGTCCCGTCTGGCCTTCCCGGGTCTCTTCAGCCGGCCCCGTCCGGTCTTCCCGGGTCTCTACAGCCGGTCTCGTCCGGCCTTCGAGGGCCTCTACAGCCGGTCCAGTCCGGCATTCCCAGGCCTCTCCAGCCGGTCCAGTCCGGCATTCCCAGGCCTCTCCAGCCGGTCCAGTCCGGCATTCCCAGGCCTCTCCAGCCGGTCCAGTCCGGCCTTCCCAGGCCTCTCCAGCCGGTCCCGTCCGGCCTTCCCAGGCCTCTCCAGCCGGTCCCGTCCGGCCTTCCCAGGCCTCTCCAGCCGGTCCCGTCCGGCCTTCCCAGGCCTCTCCAGCCGGTCCCGTCCGGCCTTCCCAGGCCTCTCCAGCCGGTCCCGTCCGGCCTTCCCAGGCCTCTCCAGCCGGTCCCGTCCGGCCTTTCCGAGCCTCTCCAGCCGGGGTCCAGCCCAGCAGTCCTGCCAGGGACTAGGACAGTTCCTCCAAGGACTTCCCCTGTTAAGCCCTCTGGGGCTCCGTGCTCTGGCGCGCCCCCACGGGCTAGGACTTCCCCACCCAGCCCTACCCTTTCTGGACTTCCCCCTATGTTCTCTGGTTTGCCAACACCCCCCCTCCCTTGTTTGTTATTTTTATTGTCACACCCGAGTCCACTCGTTGTCATGTCATGTATGCCCCTTATCTTGTTGACCATGTCTGTCTGGTTCTTGTCTTTGTCTAAGTCTGTCTTGTCTTGTTTGTGCCTTTGAGGAGCATCAGGATGCTGCTCCTTAAGGCGGGGGTTCTGTCATGATTCCACCTCACCTTGTCAGGTATTTCTTGGTCTAGAGGTGGAATCATACAGAATCCTCTGTTTCATGTGGGAGAGAGACGATTTCTTCTCTCTCCGTGTCTCGTCTCTGGCCCCGCCTCTCTCTCTTCTCGTCAGCTTTCCCTGAGTGCTAATCCCCAGCACCTGTTGCTCGTTACCATCCTCTGTTTGTTTCCCCCTATAAAGAGTCCTCATGTTTCTTTGTCTCGTTGCTCGTGCATTGTAAGCTGTACCTGTGTTTGATGTTTGCTGTGGATATATCTTGTGAAGATACCTTGTGGATATACCTGTATGTTTTCCTTGTTCCTGTGTCTTTGTCAAGTAAGTGTTAGTTTAGTGTTTGTATCCAGTGTTTATTTTCTAGTCTAGTGAGTTAGTGTCCTTGTTTTGAGTTTAATATTATCCAGTCTTGTTTTCCCCATTGTGGGTTTTGTTTTGCCTGTTTTGTAGTGTTCTTTTGTTTAATAATAAATTATCTGTTAACACTGTCATCCCTGAGTCCTGCCTGCAATTGGGTTCTCCCTGCATTGTCTTCCTTGCAATTTCTGACAAATAGTCTGCAAATTTACAAGTTGGGTGTAAAATAACATTTCTTTTTTTGACAGCCCAGCTGCCAGGTTTTTTTCTGTTTGTTTTTTTACACTTGACTATGGTGACACACGAGTTGTCCTATGTGGTATGACGGAAGGCATGATGACAAATCATGAAACCCCCCAAAAAGGTTATCTACTTCGAATATAATTCAAACATCTATTAGGTTTACATAAAATAAGATCAAAATATAAATTCTTCTATTACAAAGAAAAAGTTAAAAAAAACATTTTAGTAAATGTTCTCTGAAGTGAAACTAAGTTCGGGAGGAGAAGCAGCAGATAATTAACTTGGCTGGTCCGACATTCAGCAAACACAGCACCCAAACTATCAGTTCATGAGAGAGAGAGCCTCTTTTAATAGTCAAGACGTCTTACCATCACTCTCTCTTTCGTCTCAAGCATCCCACCACCACCCCGGCTCCTCACCTCCAGCAGGAGACAAAAAAGGGAGGGGGAGTGTTCCAGGTTCAGGCCGATGCCGGATTCAGAGCCCTCTCCCCGACAGCACACCAAATACGCTTACCCTCAAACCTACACCATTATCTGCACAGGCGGACTCCTGAAACTTCTGGAGTCGTATGGTTTACTTTAGAAGGATCCCATAAGACATTTATTAACCTTCTTTGGAGTTAGATGCACACTTTGGTGCTCAGGTGCTATTCAATATCATTGCAAAACTAGGAAGATATTATTTTAATCTCCAGTGTTTGAAATTTAGCAGCATCTATTGGTGAGGTTGCGAATTGCAACCAACGGCTCACTTTACCGCTCCCTCTCCCTGCCGAAGAACTATGGTGACTGGCACAGAACTAAGAAGTCATCATGTTTTCGCTTCTTTGCTGAAGGAGATAATGTATTCACGAAATGTCCTCCGTACAGCAGTTTGTCTGTTAAGGGCTACTGTGTAGAAACAACATGTTGAATTCCATGTAAGGGAACCCTTGGTGTATGTAGGTAGATAAACCTTCATTATGTGAGGTTTTTATACACCTCAGAAGATATAGTTATGTGTATTATATTGCATTTCTGTCAAAAGATCCTCCAGATAATCATACATTCAACCTTAATACAACTGTGATTGTTTATAAATGACGGCGTAATTTTCAATTTTGGGTGAACAATCTTTTTAAACGAAGACGTTTCTGGGTAATAAAGCTGTGGTGCTCAGAGCAGAAGAGGTGAGGGTCCACCTGCTCTCTACCCTTAATCCTAGACCTACCACTCTCCTACAGAGCGAAAGTGGCTCTCTAAACCTGAACTATAGGATTATCTGATAATGATTCAATCACACATAAAAAAACTCTACTCTTTGTGCTAAGGAAACAACGCTTTATGTTAAACCGAGGAAGCAATACCAATATGCATGAGTGCAACACACACACAACACGATGATAAAACACTACTACATAGCATCTTACTACAACCAAAACCATCATGTGATACCTACAAACAGCGATCAGAGAAAGATGAGAGAGTGACCATGCGGGGATTACTGTTTATCCAACCTAAAAGCTTCAACTCTGAAGATACCACTGGAAGACAAACCGCCATCAGCGATCCACTGCTTCACTGGAGGGCACAATTGTCCCGGAGGGCCCAGCGCGAGAGAGACTTAATGAGCAATTATTACACATAATAAATAAACACACAGTGAAGCAGCCATGAAGCAATTCTGTGAAAATTGGCTGGGATTCATGCTGGATATCTTAGAGATGGCGGTGTATACTGGCGCTATGTTGAGTCTCATGGGTCAGCTGCTTCTGTTGTTGCTGACGGAGCACTACTGAACCAACCGTATACACAGTTGGAACAGATGCTAGTCACCATTTTACCCTCTACAATGATGATATAGATGTTTGCACGCACACACATAATCACACACCCTGGAACGCTCGACTGCAGACAAACCACAGCACATTTATCCTGCACCAAATAGGCTCCATCCTGGGACAAGCACGCTGCGGTTTGGCACATTCAAACTGGGACAAACACCCTGCAGCCGAATTCAACTTGACATGAACAAACACCACCTCTGTGAAAATTGAAGCAAATGGTTACTAAGCACAGAGCGGTAAAAGGGTGTAAAATTGGGATATACACTGTAGGAGAGCGGTACATCATAACAAGTAGGACACGTTTTGGGCTCACCGCTGGGTAGTTCTGGTCAAGCCTAGCTGTACTTTAACAATTCACTCACATATTGATAATATTAAGAAAATGATTTGATTATCCACAGGGGTAATTGAGTGTACCGTGCGAGTCTCAGCGAAGCATCCATATTTATCCCTCGGAATGTAGGTTTATTGATTTTATTTTTGAGATACAATTGAGAGAGATACTGTTCTTCCCACTTGCTTTATTGGAATTTCCTAGAGTCCACACCTCGTTCAAGAGAGCAATATGCACTCACGTCCCTCACATCAGTCTAAGATGCAAATCCAAATGAATTCCAACTTGGATCTTTCGAATGTCAGCGCAATAAAAGATTCTGTTGCTGGTAGGGAGGAGTTTTTCCCTTCAAATCTTTTTACGCTTCTTATTTTGTCAAAGACAGCATGAAAGCTTTTCAACAAAATGAGGGCGCTTCAATTATGGTCCACGAGGGTTGCACAATAAATTGGGAGTCAAAACGTTGTTTTATGGGCTATTGTGAAGTGACTCATGCACTGATGACTTTGTACTTGCAGAGACAGTCGAAAATATTCTACGGGAGGCTTTTATAATCATTGACATCTCAAAACATCATCACTGCATTCAGCGCTCAGAGACGATATCAGAAGACGATATCACCCAAAAATTTAAATATACGCAACCTGGTGTCATTTCAAACCTGTATGACTTTCAACAGAACACAAAAGAAGATATTTTGAAGAATGTTGGCCCCCATTGACTTCCACTTTATGGACTTGAATCTGAGAGATTTCTATTGTGGGTTTTTTTGTGTTCCATAAAAGTCATACAGATTTGGAACAACATGACAGTGAATAACTGATGACAGAATTTTCCTTTTTGGGTGAACTGTCCCTTTAGTGGAGTGTTGACAGCTGACAACTTGAAAAGAAAAAAACTATTGCAGATGTAAAAAAGAAGTCTTGTCTAGCTAATTTTGTGGCTTTTAAAGAAATCATTAAAACAGGTGATATTCATTGATAACATAAGCCTTTCCCTACCAATTTTTGGGTCAACAGTGAAGAAAGGCTGCCCCTGTAGAATACTGTAGACAATCTTCGCACTGTTTCCATAGGTGGGGTCATCAGCATCTGTGGCAGTGACTTGGAATACTGAAGTTCCTGGTAGGACAAAATACATTAAATTCAATTATTTCCTTTTTCTAAGTAACAAAAATGCAAACGTTCAAAATCATTAAAATTTTCACACGAATATAAAGATTTTCACCCAGCTACAATCATGCAAATCGCAAGCACACTACACTTTCTTTGCAAAATTCACTTCTCGTGTGCCCTTGGCTTTTTTTCTCAATTCAAGTGATTCATCTCATGCCTCATTGACCTGCATTGGGTTGAATTCACCTGTCATAAGCCTTTGCTTCAAGCCTTGAAGCATCTAATGCAATTATGAAGTGTGGGTTTTGGATGGTCGAGATAGCACTGGTAGACCAAGCCACATTCTTGGAGTTTAAAAGAAGAGCACAAAATAAAAAATGAATCTGGCTCTAGAAAAACAACTCTCAAAAGTGCAGAGGTCCTCAGCCTCTATCTATGATGCCAGTGATTAATCCATCACCAGTTGGTGAGTGGAGACAGGGAGCTCACCAGCTCAGTGGTGCTGTTTGCCTTATATTTCATAGGATTTAATAGTGCGCTATATCATTGTGATAATGAAATGAGGAGGGAATGAGATTAAAGAGATTCTAGACAAAAAGTGACCTGTTCCCAGTAGAAAGATTGAGCAGACAGGTTGAGGGATAATCATTCCACAGCTCTTTGGCTAATGTCCAGCCGATTGATTTGGATTGGAAGGAACAACTTCCCTGACAGTCCATTTTCTGCATTGCTGATATGCATAGACATTGATGCAGACTTGCAAGCTCTGCATGTGGAATACTCTCTAAATTACGTTGGACAGCATCTATTTTAAATTGATATTTCACGCGAAGATATAAGTTTATGTGTAGATAAACACAGAAGATAATGCGTTGATGTTCCTTTTGGTTTGGAAGCTATGCGATTAAAGGTTTTCATGAAGGATATTGGTAACATTTTTTGATTATTAGGTTGAAATGTGATACACATAAACCAAATTATTTTTTTCAATTTCAAAACAACAGACAATACATACTATCCCCTTGAAAGGCTTTCCATGAGAAACAATAGCTTTAATAAATCCCACTATAAATCCAGTTCAGCCAACCAGCAGCATGAGATGAGTTCAGACCAAGCCCAGAAAAGCTCAGATCTGCAATGAGACTCTGCAGCGCTTTTTCTGAAATTGATGACCCAGCTAATAAAACATACGCTTTTCTGACAAAACCTGCCAAAGCCCAGAGTTCCTGACTGTTGGCTCACCGGTGTCTGCCATTTCAGGCACAGAGGCTGAAAAGGGGCCGTCTGGGAACTTGGGGGCGTTGTCGTTCACATCCTGCACCTTGATGATGAATTCAGACTCCGGTTCCACAGCTCTGTTGGTGAGGCGGTCAATGGCCCGAGCGTGGAGGACGTAATGGCTCTTCTTTTCCCTGTCAAGACTTTTTTTAGCATGAATGTCACCTGTCATCTCGTTGATTAGGAATATGGTACCAGCACCTTCTCCGGAGAGGAGATACTTGACCGTGCCATCACCTTTGTCTGAGTTTGAGTGTAACTGTAAGAGAAAAAAGAAAATGTATTAATTTTGGTATTGTCTCAATAGCACTGTTCAAATGTAAATGCTGTGTGGTGTTTAAAGAATGTCATTCATTTGACAAAATCACTGTCTATACTAACATAAACCAAACAACAAAGCCAAATAAAAGAATAAAGCGGATAACATTTGTTCAGACAGTCAAGCTGGCATCAGCTTATATCATCTCATCTACCTTAAGAAATATGACGCTATCATAGTTTACGTCAACTACGAGCAGCTTATTGCATTGCTGGGGAACAAATTACCCTTCACCGTCCCCAACTCAACCTCACATTTACAATCAGGACTTGACATTCTGATATTACTATTCATAAGGGTCAATTGCATTTCAATTATGTGTTACACTTAAATGTCATTAAGAGCTACAGCAATGGCGTGTTTGTTCTGTTCTTTTTAACCTGAGGGGGTATTGCTGGTGGCATGGATGGGCAGGGAGTTTTTTTTCAATCTAGACTGAATGCTAATTGTCAAACATTTTTTGACATTAGTTGTCATGACAAGAGTTTATGTATGAATAAAATGTCACTGTAATGATGTTGGGGAGAGTAGATGAACCCGAAGGCTGAAATTCTAAGCTTTACACAGATACCAACTGAGTGGGTTATTCCCAAAAAGCGGGCAGCAGCAAGTAAAGTTTGTAGGCTTGTTTCTGGCCATTCTTGTTTGCGATTTTGTTGCATCCACTCCCAAAAATAAGTGGTTTGACATGTTTGTAATAAGAAATTAATAGAATATTTTTCAGTGAACATGATCTTTAATTAATATACTAACGATTTTTGGCATAACAGAAACATTTATCATTTTAATGCCTACTCTGTATTATTGGCTATTGCTACAAATGCTACTTATGACTGTTTTATCTATACAGGGGCACATATTTCCTAATCCCACCACATTTAAATTAGTTATGAAATAAGAGATTCCATTACAAATTATATCATTCATTGCCTTGAGTTAAGAATCTACAGTAATGCCATAAACCCAAGCTAGTTAGAATTTGGTTATTGACTAAAATGGCTTTTCCTATGTATCTGATAAATCCTTTTGGTACATATAGGTATATGTTTGGTATATATTTATGTTACCCATTTGTTACTTATGTTTACAGATGAACATCACGATGGAGCAGTTATATTTAATTACTCGAGTAAGGCAGTGAAGATGTCATTGGATGAGCCACACCTAGTCTGAGAAACAGCTATTTTCAGGCCACTTATCCAACAATAAATGCTGTCATTTCAGTCACTAATGATCATTAATGTGGCTTCCCAAAAAAGGCAATGAGTCTGAGCCAAAGAAAAAAAATACGGAGCAGCAAGAATTGGCAGAGCATGGCCCTTGGTGGGAAAATAAAAAAAACACATTACTTGGCATGTTCTGACTTGCTATTCAAGCAGCTTTCCTTTTTCCCACAGTGTTCCCATAATTCTTGGCAGCTCCTGTAATCCCACTGCAGCTAGCAATTAGTCCGAATGACGTTCACCTTTCAAACCTTTCCCCCCTGGCTAAGAGGGACATTCACCTTCAGATATATATGGCAGGTAGACCTGATACTCCACTGTTTCTGGGGTATTACTTTATCTACAAAGCTGGTCACAGCTGCAATGCAGCAATGCACATATTACCACACTTATATACACACAGATCCATACCCAGACTCCACGCCTTTCACTGTGGTAGTGTATAGTCATGTTCACCTGCTGCAAGAATCTTCCAAAAATGGAGTGACTCTTATTTTGCCACATTTTTACTGTATGTGTGCTTAAAGTTTGCTTTAAGCATAATAATTTGCATTCTTTGTGGTAATGAATGTAAATTGTATGAATGTAATGAAATTGTCATTAACATTTTAAATTGCTAAAATCGTTTAAACCTCTGAACAAACATAAAAGCTTTACAAATGAACTGTTTTTAAAGTTTTGAGTACAGTTTCCTTTTTAGATTATTCTGTTTGAGGATACAATGTATTATTCAACTCTTTAATTAGGGGATTAATTAACAGCGACTACATGAAAATGTTTTGTGAGCATGTTTGAGGTGGTGGATGATAAATTAAAGCCCAGCCCATTTTAGCCACTAACATTTATACACTAACGTGGTTTAAGTTATGGGTAAAAACAGCAACCCCAAACAATGTGAAGGACCCCTTAGTGAGTACAAAATGCCATTCAATTTTAATGTTTTTATATTGACTGAAGACACAAATTAGGAAAACGTCTTTGCTATACTTTGTTAATATAAATGATCATTTACACATACAATTTTTAGCCCTTAAACTTTCGAATGATATATTGGCTGTCGCATTCATTTATTCTTACCGTTAAACACACATATTTAAGTAAATTATCACATAAATGAGGACTCATCTCTCTTAAAGAGGCTGCAAGTCAAGATGATTGCATTGACTGGTCCAGCAAAATGTGCATACCACTACCAGATAAGAAAAAGAGGAGAAACCTGTCTGACAGACATAGAATCAAATGTGAATGAAGTCAGCTTAGAAAACACAACACATCAATTGTGATTAATGTGATTATAAATGAGAGCAAACACTTGATCACAATGAAAACTCATTAACCTATAGGAAACAAACTAGGCATGTTGCACACCCTGCATTCTAAGCAGATCGAGTCCTGTTTGGAATACACAAAGAATATTGATATCCAAAAGTACAAGATCACATTGAAAATCTGGGATTCAGGAAATAAGGGAAATGCTGGTATATTTAATAACGTTGGATCATACGCTTAACCTATGCAGCGCTGTTTTATCCCATTGTTCGGTCAAATATGAAACCGAACAATGAATTTATTGGGTTTGTCCCTTCTGCAATTTTTTTAATAAAAGCCATTTTATTTCTTCATAACATTCTGCAAAGCCTATTTAAGTTGAATAATTCACAAATATTCGGTTTTAAGTCTTTGGTGTGTATGAAAATGTAAAGAGACTTTGAAAAATATCCCCCCACATTGTCAGAACAAGTCCCTCAGAAGAGTTACCTTCAGACTGGGACCAGAAGTATTTGACAACATTATCAATATTCATAACAATGCCTACATTAAGAATCCAGCACACTCTCAAAAGCCAAGGCTGTGACAAAGGGTTGGCGGTTACTGCCTCTGCAGACCTGAGAGCACAGGTTGCCTCGTGCACGGCTTGATAAACTGCCCACGCTACGAGAGGGAAGGGACTGATTAAATCAGGACTCAGCCTCTGCTGCTAACCGCAAATTAAAGTCGGCGTACTGATGGAAAGGTCAATTTTACACTGCACCAAGAGCCCTTCAAGTCAGAATAAGGAAGCGTGCCTGGGCGGAAAAGAGTTTGGTAATTTTGCCATTAGCGAGAGGGAGGTGAGCGATTTTATGTAATCCTCCATCTTAAAGGGGTCAAATGGCGCAAATGTGTGTTTTTCTGTGTCTTTGGTGTGTTATAAGTTGCCCATGCATTAGACATGTAAAATTGCAAAAATTGTTGGTGTTTGAACAAAAGATGCATTCTATCTAAAAGCGAATGCTCACCCAGACCTCCTTGAAACGCCTCATGTAACCACACCCCCAGAAATCTATGTCAGTTCGTGGTATGATTTGACTGAGACCGTCAAAATGTATACGCAAGTAAGATGGGTTTACCTGTAAGTACAAGCTATGGAAGCGGATGTTCCAAATATGGTCAGAGGCGATTCATTTCCGTCACACGCTTGCAGTATTCGACCAATCACTATGCACTGGTTAACTGGACAATCATAGCACACCTCGCTTTTCAAAGCAATGAGCTTTGAAAAACATCACTGCGTTTCAGAGAGGCGGGGCAAATAGGAGATACAAACATGCACGGTATGTGGAAAATACAGCGGTTTTGAACCTCAAATCGTGTACATACATTGCATTTAATCTAAAACAAATTATGATATTTGTTAAAGCCGTGTCATATCACCACTTTAAAATCTGTGATGACAGATATTCATCAGCCACACTGAATCTGACCAGTTCATTGCAGTGGACCGACGTCTTTCTCTATTAGACCATTTATCATACATTCACAATAATATGTGCATCCAGTCTTCTGATTAACAGAGAGAGGGAGAGAGACAGAGATAGAGAGACCTTCTTGAGTGCCACCAGCTTGCTTGCTCTTTATTACAGATCAAAGCTTAAGCTGTTTGTGTATGTGTGTATGTCTTTCTGTCTTTCTCTCTCTCTCGCTCTCTTTGGATGTGTGCACACAAAAAAAAAACACACGAAAAGGGAGCATATTTACCATAGCAGTAATCTACAGTACAAAAACAAATTGTATCTGCTAGGCAAAAATACACTAAACAAATATTTTCTCTCATCTTTTCTCAGACTAAAAGACTGCTGGAGTGCTTGCTGACAACATTTCAATGTTATTCATTCAATACGAAAGAGTTGAGACAAATAAATAAAAAAACAGGTGAATTGAGCACCGGGGGAGTGCGTATTTCCTAAGTCCGGTTAAGGAAGTCGTGCCACGTTTCGCAATGCCTCTGGGCAGCGGTTTACTGTACGTCATAGCAAGTCCACAATCTCTTTCTAGTTGAATGGGGAAGGCAGTTATTTCTTAAATCGCTGGCAAAAATGACAATTAAACAGCATTTAAAATCAATAATTAAACATGACATGAACTATAAGATAATGTTGGGTTGCTAAGCTTCAATTGTGCTAAAAGTCGCCTCATCTACTGCGCCTGTGCACAGGCTGGCAAGACCCTCACGAAAGCCCCGCCGCAGAGAATCGCCAGTCTTTACTGATTGTCATTTGGCTCATTTTATTGGAACGCAGGACTTTCTTCAATCGAGCGGCCATATTGAGAGTTGCATTCCTCGCTGTTTATTGTTACGGCAGTGTCGCATCTTGTTAATATTAATATCTTTGATATTTCTCATTCAGCCAGAAACCTTGTCGACAATTTAACAGTGTGTCAGTAACCAATAGGTTCTACAGATGTTGTACCTGTATGATTTGTACAATGCCGGTTTTATGACAGATGCAAAAAAACAAACACATTTAATTTCACATTACAGTACTTACAAATGGTTGATGTTCTTCTGCACATCACAAAAAAGTAACAGGAACATTTGTGCTCAAAGGTGCAGTAATGAGACCGGGACTGTGTCATTAGAAATGTACAGCTCATGCCTCAAAATTTCTTATTAACCGTCTTGTTCTTCATCTAACGCCTTTTAATACCTCAAACAGTTATATAGTCAAATAGTTGACAGGTTCCCTGCTGAAAAAGCTTGTTTAACTGAAACTGTCCTTTAGCCTGACCAGATCAAAACCGGTCTGCTAAACCAACTGAAAGCAGGCTGAGAGACTAGCTTAAACCAGCCCACCACTTTATACCGTGTTCTCGGATCTTCTGGCTGTGTGGACAATGCTCCAAACATGTGGTGCCACTGGGAGATCCAAGTTTGAATCTCGGCTTGGCATCCTTCTGATCCTGCTAATAACTTCCTGTCTCTCTACACTGTCCAGTGATTAATAAAGGCAAAAAGCCCAAAAATATAAACGTAAAAAAAATAATACAACTCAATAAAAGACAACAGAACCCATTCAAATCAATGAGGATTTCCATGCTGGATGACGCATGATTCAACACAACAAATGCTTTGTTCTAAACAGGTTCGGTAGTATTTTGTTGCGTTGCTCATGTAGACGTGGTGTAAGGCTGACGTGGTGTTTAGCTGTTTTTTGACATCCCTAGTCAAATATTTTATAATGGTACCAAAAACGAGTTAGAGTTTACATACAGTACATGACATTGTGTGGTTATATATTGCACCATTACTTTCAATGCAAATGTTTTTAGACTGTACATTTGGATATTCATGGATATATCATGTGTTCTCTTTTTTTCACATTTGAATTATTTAGCTTGTTAGTTTTTTTTTCGGTTTCCCCTGACTGTTTTCACCTGTTTCTTGTTAGCTTCATTAACCCTCGTGTATTTGTTCATTAACCCTTGTGTGGCATGTTTGTGTGCTCCTGCCCTTGCCTCTGTGTGACAATTAAAGTGAAAGCACGTTGTAGACCCTCCCCTCAGAACATTTTCTATAAGCGCGCTCTTTAAATAAAATAAAAATGATGCGTTGACTTTAGACTTTAGACCAGGTTTAAGGTGGTCTATGGCACAGACAATTTTCAGTTCCTCAAAATAGCAATGCGCCAACAATGCACCTAAAAACATTTATTTTTTAGACCAGCACGCCCATGGGCGCACAAATGAGCGCAAATTAATTTGTAGCTCAGGATGTGAAAATGACGTCGGGCTGAAACCAGCAAAAACACTTTTTAGGTTTTTAGGCCCCTCAATGTGTAACAGGAGGCACATGATCATCAGGCACATGTTTTACACCTTTTCCTGGGAAAGAGAGATACAAAATTAAACTGTCCTAACATGTCAAATGTATCTCAAAGATGTTTAAATGGCAACCAGATGGAGGTTTAGTTTGTCCGGCCAATAAACTTCAGGATCATTCCTGTTAACAAACAGCTCTAGCTTTCACCACTTAGGCCTACCCATAAAACTTGATCTTTGCTGAGATTTTTTGTCTGTTTTTGAAATTGACACAGTTTAAGTTTTCATCACGTGATATTTAATGACAGACAGGGTTTTACTGAAACAGGTCTATCTGGGTCCCAATTACTTCTCTCTTTTCCTGTCTGACCACTGAAGTGTAGAGGAAAGATAGTGGTCTGGGGGGACCAGACAGGACGAGGTGTGGAAACTGTATGAGAAGTGTGGAAGGCAAGCTGGTGCCTTAACCCATTTACGTCAACGCAGTTTAAGAAGACCTCAGAGAAAATATTGAGTTCAGTCAAATTTCTCTGTCCAACTGAGGGGTCACACGGCAGCTGCTCTATATTAAGTGCCACCCGTGTGAGCAGAATAAGGGCTCTGTTAGTGTTCGTCTCTATTTAATTAAACAAAACTGTTCTCACGCTGTGTATTATTTCTTTACAATGTTAGTTTAGACAGGAACTCTGCAGAACTGGTAGAATGACGCAATAAGTACTAGGCATTTCTAATCATGACTCAACTCGGTACAGAATTTAGTCCACTGATCGATGAGTTTTTTTGGATTTAGAGACTTTTTAGTTTTCTTAAAAAATTTTAGGAAAATTTTGGACAACCCAATATAGAACTGTAAAAGCTTTACCGTACATACTGTAGACAGGGCAATATTGGCAAACAATGTAAAAAGTGCATGAAACATTAAGGATATACCCTATAGTATTACTACAAAATACAAGTATATGTACCAACCAAAAAAACAATTGTACTGTTATAATCATCGCGCTCTTAAATAAGCCTGTGTATCAATTGATTTCATAACACGTATAATCAACTCTAATAAGTCATCTGCAAGACTGTCAACAGTAAATCTAATATAATAAAATAGGTGTAAATTCCAAATATCAAAATAACTTCAAAAAAGTGTATATTAACGATGTTTACAGTAAATTAATAATCTTATGGAATTATGAAATAAAAAATATCATTAGCTCGGTATAAAAAATGAAACTGGAAATCAATCAGAATAATAGATATACCCACATCTTTGTCTGGATGTGTGTAAATATTTGGGAGATAAACTGACAAAATCTAAGGACATTTAATTGATTAATGCTTGATTTCCTGATTTGAAAATAGTAAAAACACGTTGTTAGAGCTGCCTTCTATAAATTTTGCATCTATATTACAATCTCTGTTTGAAGCTGGTTACTTTAAAATCAAAAGATGTAAAACCAACATTGCCCATGAAATTTTACCTAACAGCTCAAATTCCATTCCATTCCATTCCATTTTCTACCGCTTATCCGAACTACCTCGGGTCAAGTGGAGCCTGTGCCTATCTCAGGAGTCATCGGGCATCAAGGCACAGCTCAAATTATAAATTATAATTATTATCTTACTGTCGTCAATCAGGGTAAGGTAAGAAGAATCCAATTTTACCTTTACTTGGTCAATAACTTGTAGTGCTTGAGATAGATCAGACACTCAATAATTAGTTATATTTTTTAAATATAACACTCAACACCCCTCACCCAACCAGCAAGCTACTCACCAGGGGGTCTACCCCAATCACCCAATTTTTCTTTTGATGGGCAAGACATGCAAGTATCATACTTAGTCTTAGTAATGGATGCTTAGAGCATAATTAATTCTTTCAACAAATGTGCTTTACAAGTAGGACACTGTTTTTTTGTTCAGGGTATTGATCTTCTGAATATCAAATACTGCCATAAATCCATGCTCTGTTCTTCTCTCTGCTTCAACTTCAACCTTCGTCCAATGCTAAACTATATGTGTGTGTATGTTAGATTAGAATGTGTCTTGTTTAGGTAAATCCTGCGTTATGTCACACCTGACATTGTTTGTAGTTCATGCTCATATATTCCGGAGTCCCTAAACATGCAGCTGCTCGTAATGTGTAAGTGATTTCCCAAATCATGAAATTGATCCAGATAAGTGTAATTGATCATAATCAATTAAACTAATCCCAATTTAGGTTTATATTTGTTTCCCTTACAAAGGGTGGTGGGATTTATATTACTTATAATTGTGATCAAAGCTTATGATAATTCTTACAAATTTGGTGGAGAATACTGTTTAAATAATACTGTTCCTCATTGAATCCCCTACAAAATGGTAACTTATTGATTGCAGCTCTAAGGTACCGGCACTCCTGTTTTTGCCAAGTGGTTGATATCCTTAGGACAACATCATGTTAACCCTGGGACAACATTTAAGTCAACCAATCAGATTTCAGAAATAAGTTTACAGTTTATTTTAGGTTAAACCTTCCAACCGGGTTAGTTGCATCTAGACCATTGTTTGTCACTTATTATTTCCCTCTGATTTTAGGGGTAAGTTATGGTTAGGGTTTAGGTTTTATTTATAAAAATGTTGTCCTGAGGACATAAACCACTAGCCTAAGGTACTTATATCAAAAACAGAATCTATGACATGTGGCCACTCAATTGGGTAGATGTAAAGCAACCTTTCAAATTCAATCAAAGGAAAACAACACACACATTTGACTCAGTTCCTAGGTGTAGACAATTGATGGCTGCTCATCCATTTTTTTATAAATTCTGTCATCTTCAGTTTAACCTTCACCTCACTGAGGCAATGTCAAATGCTGTCAGTGTCACCATGGATTATTCCAACTCATGAAACGGCGTGGTTTCATCTTGACAGAGCTGGCCAGTATTCACAGAACAGAATGAGCAAAATAATTGATTCTACCGCTTTTGACTTTTAGAATTCACTGAGGGATTTTTGTATTTGGCTCAAAGTCACAAAATATGTGGTGCCCTTACAGTAATTAGCATACGAATATGTTTGCTGTCTGCAACCTTGTATATCAAGACAGATAAATAAACAGAGATGAAAATAGTTTCCATTTGTTATCTTCCCTGCAAAAATACCTCAGGATCCTTCATTTTCTCCTTAGCGGAAAGTCAAAATAATAATGCTGCAATTAGTGGGACGGATGTTATGGGTGAGCCGGTAATTTAAAAGCCAAATCAATTTTCTCTGAAAAAAAAATGTGCTATTCAAAGAAACCTGGATACTGAATAGTCTTCTCCACTGTTGGCTCAGTTCCAAGAAAATGACATGATTACAAAAACATGTTGACGTTATAAAGCCTGGATTTACCTAATACCACTAATACGTCCATTTTAAAGTCTCCAGTTAACAGATCAAGATGACACTTTTTCAAGGAATAATTGGTTCAACGGAACACTAATCTACCCCAAAAAGGACAGCTCACTTTGTTACAGATAATCACCTGTACAACAATTAAAATAGAGCCCCAAAAACAACCATTCAGCTCAAATAAAAAATTAATAGCTCTTACCTTCCCCACGTACTGCGCATCTGGTCCGATATGCTCCTCCAAAACAAAGAACTGATTCCAGATCCAGCCTCTCTTGGGCCGATGGTGCGCATCCTTTTCGCCGTCGGCCGATTTGGTCTGGTTATGGTTGAGAGTGGGTCTAACGGGACTGGATGGGGAGGGCGTCCCGTGGCACCTCTGGATCACGCACAGGCACAGCAGAAGAGGGCAAAGACAGGCAGGGCTGCTGGCTGCTCTCATGTTAAAGAGTTACTGCTCCAAGGTCAGCTCATCCAGAGATCTCCCAGAGTGGGCGGCTTTAGACTCCGACCAGACCAGTTCGCAAGCCTTGAACGGTGGCCATGGTTAAAATCCTGTTGTCGCTGAGACCGAACGGGCAACACTCACATCCTGGACTGAGAACAAGATATGTCGATTCATTGGGGAGATGGCATACACCGTAGGCTCACTTGAGGCGATGGCAGGTCGCCACGGAACATCTGTGTGAAGGAATAGGACAGGCTGTACTTTCATGAGGACGAAACAAAACCCAGCCAACGGTTATATTAATTTATCTCTCATCAAATTTTGGATTAGCTCTTCTTGTGGAGATCTGAATTTGAAAATTGGCTTGTTTCCTTTCTACACGCTTTCGTTTTAATCAAAGCCCATCACAATCTAGCCGTTTGCCATTCAGAGAAACATCTAATATATTTTAGATGGAACATCTGCTCCAGTATAATAGCAGGGATCATGACTGGTGGTGCAGGGCTTCTCTGTAATGAGAGCTCAGCCTGGCAAGTGGATTCAAATGGTTGAACAGCATTTTTGAAGATCAATGGTTTGTAATGCATGCCCCTGATTCTTGGAAAAGTAGCTGATAACTCTCGACTCCTCTGCCTCCCTGTCCATTCTGATCTATCATTTGACAGCATAAGGGATACTGACACAAATAAATGAAATACTTTTTTATGTCAAAGGCATAGTTTACACAAATAAAATAACCTCTTTCTTGTGTGGAACAAAAATAAGCAATTTTGAGAAATGCTTCAGCGGTTTTGTGTCCTTACAATGGAAGTCAATGGGGGCCAATGTTGTTCTCCTAAAGAAAGTCAGTCATACGGGTTTGGAATGAGATGAAGGTGAAAACATGATAGAAGAATGTTCATTTTTGAGTGAACTTTCCCTTTAGAAATTGAAAAACGGTATGGGGAGTAAAGCAAAAAACAAACAACAATGAAAGTGCTGCAGGGAGGACATTTCCTGTCACCTTAACTCTATGTGAACATTTCACTTTGAAAATTTAAAAAATACTCACAGAAATGGAAAGAGTGTCATCCCAGGGCTCCAACATATGACCTGGAATATGTATTTCATAATGCATCACAAACTGACAGTGAGGTCTTAGACATCTTTTGTTTGCAAGGAAGATGCCGAGATGATATGTGAATATATATTTAATCACGAAAATATAACATAGCATCTCTGCCATTGTACAGTACTGTTTTTGTTCCTTTTTACAAATTTCTCCTTCAATTTTATTTGATCATTAGACCCATTTCATAATGTGATTTCAATAGCTCACGTAAGTCAGTCATTCTGTATGAGAGGTTGAATGCAGCAATAGTCTAATACAGAAAAGATAAGCAACTTAATATTTTTTTTTATTAAAAGTGCCTTTGTTGATATAGTCTTAGAATTTCTTTGCAAAAGAACTTATACATCAAACACACGCCAAATTAAAGACCATCAATACAGTCTAAAGATCTTTCTTGCCATTACTTTATGGCACAGTTCATTGTATTTTATATATTGATAAATAGAGGTGGAAAGTAACGAATTACAAACGTTCAAATTACTCTTATTGAGTAGTTTTTTCAGGAAATTAAATGTTTTAAGTAGTTTAAAAACAGTGTATTTCTACTTGAGTTCTACTGCGTTTTTCTTATGAAAAACCATGGACCGCAACTCCAGATAAAAATCTTTATTTTTCTACCTAAGAAATAATGTCACATACATCCTGGATGGCTTGAGGTTGAGTTATTGATCAGCCAATGCAATTAGGTTACAAACGTTTTGCATTTTTTTGCGTGCCATATTTGGGGCTCTTATTTATTCATTTTTGCATTGTGGGGCCCAGTACACATGATAGACAGACAATCAGACCAACACATTGAATGGGTATTTTTTTCTGAGTTGTATTCAGTTATATGCTTTATCAGTAAGGTAAAAATAGCTATTTTATATATAAATCTCCAAATTTGATTATTGATAATTATTCTTAATTCATTAGATAACCACACCTAAAAAGAAACGAGTAACTAGTACTCTGAGTAGTTTTTGAGAGGAGTAATTTTACTTTTACTCAATTACTTTTTTAACACCAGTACTTTTACTTGTAATTAAGTAAAATTTCAGGAATGTAACAGTACTCTTTCCACCACTATTGATTTGCAAGGTAGCACATACCTTTGTCAAAATCAATCGATTCGAAGTTATTGGGGGTATTTTGTCATTTAAACCACTTTTGAAAGATCCACTCTCTTATCTGCCATATGGAAACAGTGGGACATTTAAAAAACTGCCAAATGTTGAAGATTCTTTTCTAAGAGCAATGTCATTTTAGAATTTGTAATTCGTGTTTGCCTATTTTCTTCCAGCACTGGACACACATGCCTCTTTCAGATAAGCTACACATTAAGCAGCACAACACTTTCTGTTGTTGGCAAAGGCTAACCAACTGATGAGCCAAACTAATTAGAAACTTGCTTATTTTGAAACTATGAGCATCTGTAGTAGTTTAACATTTAATACTGTTTGTGGAAATTTGGGTAATTGTGTTATTCCCGTCAGCAGAGGCAACTACAAATCGAAACTGATCAAGTAACATGGATTGGCCGGTCTTTTTGATATCTTTAAATGTTTTTTATAAAAGACAATGGCAGAGACAAAGGTTGGAATGAACACACAAACAAATATTTTGGATTGCAACCAACGGGTCCATCCCTCCCTTTCGGATTACTATGGTGGCTGACACAGAACTAAGAAGTCATTATGTTTTTGCCGGAGAAAAATGTATTTATGAAATGTGCTCTGTATAGCAGTTTGTCCATTTAGAGCTACTGTAGAAACAACATGGAGAATTCCATGTGAGCGGACCCGCGGTGTATGTAGAATATCTCATTATGTTAGGTCTTTACACTGCTGAAGAGTTATGTATATTATATTGCATTTCTGTCAATAGATCTGCCAAAATATTAGCCCCTTTTAAGCAACTACCTCAATAACTATTTCCTCTGTGTCATCCAATATTATTCTCCAACATACCTAAACAGATACACATGTGTGGCATACATGTTCTTGTGCATTTTGACCTCCAGAAAAGACTTTAACTGGAATAGTGCTCTGAATAAACATATCTAAATGCAGCTGGGTTTTGGCTTCATCTGTGTGATGAAACGTAACTGATGTACGCATGCCTGACTGAACCCACTGGTCCTGATGCAACTCTGTGCAGCAACAGGAATTACCAGATGAATGACCTCAGGTCATTGGACGGTGCTGAGCCTGAAGCTGCCTGAGCTTTTAATGTCTGCACGCTTGACATTTGTACCTTGAAATGTGAAAACAGGATGAGGAATGTTGGATTGGACACCGCCATCCCTGAACGAAACAAAACAACTCCGCGTACAAGCCCCAGTTTCATCAATGTATGCTAATTACACGCAAATTATATTCCAATTATGCAAACGAAGAAAGTTTTTTCCCCGTGATCTGTTTTTAATTTTGTTCGAGAAATCAGCAAGTCATTAAAGGTAGTTGTATGTTTTGCTCCGCTTTTACACATTTGTCCTTATAGAATCTTTTAATGTGATCACATGTTACCGTTGTTGGAAGGCAGAGGCCTTAATCTTGTATTGAATGGAAAGGAATATGCTTCTCATTCAAAATAATGTCCATCTGCTCAATCAGAAATGCTATTTATTTACCGAGGACCGCTGAAGATGTTTCGAGAGGAGAAGGGAGGGTAGTGCCTCTACACACTTTCTTCAAGCTTATTGTGTTGCTTTGAAAAGAAATGGCTTTTTGAGTGCCTTTTGACTAATTCTAGACGACAGCTCCATTTTCTTTTATTTTGTTCCAGTGTTTTTTGTTAAACATAAACAGTTGAAGATGTTCCGCCGCTAAAACCTCATCTTCAAAGTGTGTCACGCAAACTTCATCTCTTCGTGAATGTGTTATTAAAGATCTTTTCCAGTTTTCCAAACATGCCTCATTTGGTGCTTTTCTACACCAAATTGAAAGATATTAACTATTAGAAAAGACATTTGGGTGGTATTGTGCTACAGCGTGTGCCAAATTCAACATGGGCTTGTTTAAGTCAAAATAATGAAGAATAAAAGTATCAAGTTACTTAACAGAATTGAGCCAAGATGTGTCGATACTGTCAAAACCTGTATTGTGCTAAAAGTTAATGAACATGCACTCTAAGCAAAAGGTGTTACATATGTAAATGAAGAATTGTTCTAGCAAGCTGGGAGGCACAGATAGCTTGCGTGCCCTTGTTCAGCGTTTCAAGAGCAAAGGTGTCTTGACTGATCCGCACAGTTTTCTTGAGGTCTTCAAAACAAATTTGTAATACTGATTAGAATCCAGTGAAGCTAATTAGGATGCTAATTGGAATGGAGTGGAGCTCGGATGAAACAGTGGCTGAGAGGCGTCTTCTCACAGTAGCCAGGTTTCCATTACAGATTTGCACAAAATTTGAGTGATGTTTTCTGAATGTCGATTAAAACAATATTGCGGACTGACTGCGTTTCCATTAAATGATGTTATGCGATTAAAGTGTGATTTGATTCTACTCGCGATAAGTCATTCTGGCCGTAATTTTCCTATGTACGTTCTTTTTTGGCAGGTTGCAAACCAACTTTAGTGCAAAGTGCCACCTACTGTGATGAAAGAGTGAGAAGAAATGTCTATATTTCCTTTTATACAGCATTTTCATATTACCTCACTGTTCAAATAAATCTCCATACTGAACACTCAGTCATTATCATGCATTCTGGCCTGAATTTCTTACATCCGGTCATTCCAAATGTTCTGCCAAAGCATACCGCGAATGGTCATGTGACCTTTTTTAATCGCCATGTGACTTGTAAATACGACAAAAAGAATTCCAAACGCAGTTTTGCGAAAATGTTATTGCCTGAAAAAACACCTCATGCGAGCGTGAGAACTTGATGCGATACTTGGGAGTTCTTGCGAAATCGACGTGTTTCCATTGGGTGTATTTTTGAGCTATTTCCATTTGCACATTTTGAAGGATAATGGAAACCTGGCAAGTGAAGTTCTTCCGTGTTTGATTCTGTTGGCTCTTCACTCAGTGCTTGAATTAATATTTTTTTTACATGCAAGTAAAATAGCATCAACGATTGAATATTCATAAAATTTAAATTAAATTAAAGTCAGTATTGTTGTTTTCTTTCTTACATAGATTACACTCTAAAAACACCCATTTTGGGTAAAACTGGAACAGAATGATCTTGTGGTTTAAATTTACTTTGAAAGAGCACATATTTGACCCAACCACGAGTTGAAATAAACCAGAAGAAGTTAGTATAAACCCATGGGTTGGGCTTGTCTATATTTGATCAAACCTTGGGTTGAAAATACTCAACATTTTATTGTTTAAAAACAGAATTGTTAGACAGTATGTTTCTAAAATCGACAAAATTAGCAGCACAAAAATATTTTAGCTGTAATCCACATAATTTACGTGTTCCATGCGTTTTGAAGACATTTGTAACAATAATCATAATTCATTTTCATTATACAGAAAGCACCAGCATCAACATTATGTATATAACTACCAACGTTAATATAAAACAACACCTCTTTACTTCCCTTTTGGAAAATGTTTAACAAAAAATGGAAAACTATTAATGTTGTCTATGAACTAGCTCACGCATTGGAAATAGCTAGGCCTATTACAAAAATCTTTTAGAGACACGAATCATTGCAATATCCCCAGCGTGGTGGGTTCTGCCCGATTTATTTCATTTATAATTTTTTGCTTCTATTTCTCATGTCTTCTTCACTTCTCAGCACTAAATTGCGATCTTTCTATAGTAGCGAAGTGGTTTAATAACCTCGCAGTTTCCATCCAGCCTCTCCCTGCGTTTGCACTCAATCCAGAGGCGTGAGAAGGTGATGCCGAGACCGATTGCTTGCTACAGGATTAATAACATCAGGGGAGGGACTCCAGGAATGCATTGATGCATGTTTGTCACCTTGGCATGTCCACGGCATGAGGGCTTTCGCCTAGACACGACTGACCCTGCTGATCAGACAACTTCCCCCATACATTCAATGAAGGCTTAGGAAATCACTTTATCATTCTCAGTCGTACAAGAGTATCTGATTGTTATGCATCCCCAGTTTGCTTTGAATGCTTGCAGATAAAGCATTCCTGTAATTTTATGTGCATTCCCTTGGGATGAAAAGCAAAATGCTTGACATATATAAACTTGGGGACTCAAGGAAACAAAGACGGTACATTTTTTATGAGCTATCAAGGACTATAAAATAAAACAAAACAGCTTCACCTGCTGTGTTAATTGTTCATACTGTAGGTAAGTGAGAAAAAGAATAAAACACAGCTCGGATGAAGTGTGGTAGAACTGAAAAAACAGATCAACAGACAAACAATGCCTTCCTATTTACAAGCAGCTGCTCTGTTTTGTCAACGACCACATGCATAGACAGATCAACTCTTAGACTTTCTGAACGCTGCCTCTCCACCAGCCAGACAAATGGCAACACTCATCCTTCAATCAGCACATGAGAAAGCCAATCATCAGAAAGAGAGAAAAAAGACACAGAAGACTGTCTTACCTTCTCAGTCTTTCCTTAAAAGAACACAGCGCTTTGAAACATGGACGAGTGATCCAAATGTTCCTCCACATGTTTAAAGTCACGCTGAGTGCATCTGCAGCTCTCAATCCAGCCCAGAACAGTCCGCTAGCTCCAAAATCTGCCAGCCTGCTGCAGCTCGGGAGGTGTGTTCTGATTGGCCGGCTCGGCACACTGTCATATCCACACACACATACATCGAAAGTCAGCCGTGCTTTTTTTCCCTCCCTCACATTTCCTATTCTCTCTCTCTTTCTATCGCTTCTTCTCTTGCTTTACATCTCTAACTCTACCTCTCTCACTTTATCTTCCAGTCTCTTTATATCCCCTCTGTCTGCAGCTGGGAGAGGCACACAGGTTCTCTCAGAGAGAAGCGCAGGCAGTATTTGGTTTAAGGCAATAACGCGGCTCCAGAAGGAAACCTAATTAATAATATAGGGGGAGCTCCGAGGAAGCGGGTGGGGCGGGGGATGATGCGAGGCACGTGTACTAACTAAGCCCCTTCAAGACCGTGGGCCATTATTTTTCAAAGGAAAGGCTATCCTGTCAGCTCATAACAGAGGGCTTCATGAACAGGGCAGTAGCTCTGTGGCAAGGTAAGATAAAAATGTGATAAAAACAAAGGCCTTGAGGGACAAGAAAAAGCTTTATGTACCGCAACTCGCAGTCATCAAACCCTCAGCCGACTCTCTTAGGTGATCCATCATTTACCTGCAGGTCTCCTTCTTCCTTTCAGCCTCGGCACAGGTTGATGATTTATCTTTTCGACTCCATTTATTTATTTACATTTTCCCCCTTTCTCAGCTCTGCCGGCGTCCTTGCAGGTGAGCTTATGTAAAATGGAGCTGTCTGGCGCTGAGCTTTTGCTTTTAAAATCCTTCTTTTAGAAGCAGGAAAAATAAATTTGAGCTTTATTCTTTATTGCATTTAGTTGTGTTGTGTGCTGCTTTGGTTAATTGTATGTTTTAGTTTTGCTCATTTGTAAGAATAAAAGCAATTACTTTCGCCAGCCAAGCATGATATATAAAGCTGTAACAGAATTATAAAACAATAAATGACCAGGTGTCGAATTTATGCTACAATAAGCACATATTTGTTATGTCATTTGTAAAAATGAATAAATCAAAATTGTATCTTGTTGTTTAGGAAACACAGAACTGTTAGATTTTTGACTCTCTTAACTTTTGTTATGTAACAATGAAACAATGTCCAACAGATGTTAAAGCACACCAACTAGGAAAAGTGCTTATAATCAGTTGGACATCATGAAGATTGGATAATTGGATAATCATGAAGTCTGTGCCCGTGAATCTTTTTGAAAAAAGAATTGCCAATGCTCAGTAGATTATGAAAGAAAATATATTATGCACTTGGATAAATCTAATGGTAAAGTCTTTAGTTTAAAGGGGTCATATGGCATGAACACATGTTTTTCTGTGTCTTTGGTGTGTTATAAGTTGCCCATGCTTATATTAGACACGCAAAATTGCAAAAAGGAAAGTGCTTTAAAGAAAGATGCATTCTATCTTAAAGCAAATAACCACCCGGACCTGCCTGAATCACCTCGTGTAACCACACACCCACGAATCAATTCGTGGTATAAATTGACTAAGCAACTAAGTTGACTACCAAAATGTATACACAAGTAAGACGGGTGAACCTGTCGGGACAATTGCTTCGGAACCTGATGTAACTGGCCAATCATAGCACACCTCGCTTTTCAGAGCGATAAGCGTTGAAAATAATCCGTGCATTTCGGGGGGGCGGGGCGAGGAGGAGGTACAGACATGCACAGTATGTGGAAAATACATCTAAAACATACGATAATATGCAATTTAGCCGTGTCATACGACCGCTTTAAGTGTGAGTGGGTGTTAAGAGTGGCGCAAGGACGGAAGCTGAATGACATTCAGTAACAGGTTTTCATAGCTCTTTTGTGTCAACTGTTCCTTGAAAAGATTTATTTCTGTTGCATGTATTGAACGATATAAACTGAACCAGTGTTTTGACTTTATTTTCATCTCAAATAATTTTAGACAAGAAATACAGAGTTTGTCAAGTTTCTGTAAAAGCTCAAAAGATTCCTCAACCAAACAACTTGAACTCACAGTGAAACTAGGAAATTATCTGGATTTCTGGAACTTGTGAAGAAAATAAAGTGTAGCTCTTGACTGCTGTTGATTTTCATCTTCAATCAGCAGCATATGAATGTAAAAACACCTTTACGGAGACATTGCAGTAAAATATAACTGGTTTTGCCTATACTATGCTATACTGAAACATCTAAACTAAATGGTTTTATCTTCACTGACAGGACAAATGGTATGCATGTTGTATTGGGTTGGGTTTGGTGAAGATTTTTTCTTTTGTATCATATTTCAGCAATAATGTCCGATGGCCTTGGTAGGAAGTAGCCTTGTATTGCCACATGTCATATAAAGTGTGGACCTATTGAACATGTGAGAGTTTGTGATTAACACATTGACAGAAGCGCAGGGTGATGATCGAGAAATTCATGTGACGTTTTGCCTGTCTTTCATTGTTCATTGTTCACTTTAAAAAACATGTGATTAACAAACGATTTAACCCTAGGTTTTCTACTCCATTTGCTAATTTTTCAATTAGATTTTGTTTTCGAGCAGGCACCGCCTCCCTCTGAGAATACCCCATTATAAGCAAGTCCAATGATGTTTTTCAGTGAACATGACACATGAAATGAAAAACAGTTACTCCTAACAAATGTATATATTTTGTCTTGAAGGTTCCATTGGCTTATAACAAGTCCTCATTTTAAAGACTGATGGATTGCTTCTCTTTCCATTATTCTTAAACAAATTATCTGCAGTCTCTAGACTGTTGGGGATCGGACTTATTGAAAAAGACCATCAAAATTTAAATTACATCCCTTGTTCCTTTTTATCTATTCAGACACCCAAGCACACAACAGGATGGGTTATATTGGTGTAACCAACTATGAGTAATAGCTGTGTCATTGTGATAATGACAGTAAATGCAATGCATTATGGGTATGCCTAGTGACCTGAGCTGCTTTTAGTAGCAGTTTAGTTCTTGAGTGGGAAAGAACCCTAGCTGAGTAGCATTTGCCAAACGGATATAACAGGAAACTTTTAACATTTAACCCTGATTTACCTGACATTTGGAACTTTGTCATTTTCAAGAAATTCTGGCTAAAATAACTATAAAAGTTAACATTTTGAATCCATTTCATGGGCTTAGATTAAGCCAAGAGTATAGTATTGTATATGTGACGGAAAAAAAAACATTTCTGTGTTATTCTTGAGATAACATAATGGCATTGATTTTAAGATGCCATTATAATAGCCTGATGACTATTTTAAGATTAAGAAAGCTCAAACATGTAATTTAGTCTCGGGACTAACCTTGAGCATGTCTGCAAAACCATATACTGTATGTTCAATTGTAAATTATTTACATCTGAATAATCTACGTATATACAACAGAAAAGCATTAATATATAAATCTAATGGTTGACCTTTTCTCTGTCATACTGTAGTGGTAAAAAAATAACTTTTCCTTTCTCTCCATTAAACAGGAAACTGGTTAATGATATGTGTTGTCAAAACAAGAGTGAAAACTCATTTACTCCATACCGGATTAAACACTTCCACAAATCACTCGGGCATAATTCAATATGGATACGTAAAGATAACATTATATTATCTTTATATGATTCATTTTTTTCTATTTTGTTACTACTGTTTATCGTCACTCGTCGTAATTTCCATACCTAGTATATAGTAGTTAAAGTATCATGTTTCTTCTTGCCTGGTGTTGTTTTCCCCTCTTTGGGGGTGTGGTAGGCTAGTGCTTAAACTGATAACTAAAGGGTTATAGATTTAAACTTTGAAAGGTGCTTTCCTAAAGATAACACCCTGTCGCCCTTATAAAAGCCACTTAACCTCAGGTCTTTCCAGGGGGTCCTGAACCGCGACACAATTCTTTATTGATAGCCTACATGTGTAGCAGTCTACTATAAGACAGAAAAGCAAATTGCCTCTGGATGTAATGGTTAATGGAACAAATGTATCATTTCTAAATAAACTGCAATCCACCAAACTAAAGGAACAGCAAATTCTTAATTCTAGTATATTTTCTAATGGACATTTGATGTACTATACATTTCTGTTATGGGGGAAAATGAACAACATAATGTGCCTTCTTTTAAGAAATATTGATTTGTGGATCACTTATCTCAGCAATTACAGGCGTCTATGTAAACAAGTCAAGCCATAAGCTTTCAAGCAGCACATATTGCGTTCAAACAGGTGGACATTGCTTTCATTTCACACAGCTCGAAGCGTCTTGCAGCAAGATCTTCGTGGCAGTTAATTTATCTCAATCTGTTGTGAATGAATTTTCAACAGAGTTGTCAGGCCTTGTGGCTTTAATTGCTGTAGTCTTTTCGATTACATAGCTAAAGCAAGATAGTGGCACCACCAGCCCATAAATCACTTGACATCAGAAGATCTAAAAGGTGTTTTACTAAATTGTATATCAGTCAATTGCCCCTGAGATTCAGAATTTTACTGAGTTCATTTAAGATTCAGACATTATTATAAAATTGTACGCATTTAATTTACTTCAAAGATTGTAGGCCTATATATTTTGTAGCGTGTTTCTTCGATTTGATAGCAACATTGTTCAATACAGTTTAAAATGTTATTTTGTTCCTTTATAGCCACTTGACCACTTCTATGGTCCAGTGTATGAAATTTATCGGCATCTAGCGGTCAGGATGCATCTGACTCCACCCTTCCCCCCTGCCTTTCGAGGCACTACGGTGGCTGCACAGGACTAAGATGTCATCACGTTTTATGAAATGCACTATGTAGAGCAGTTTAACTTAGGGCTACTGTAGAAACAACATGGCAAATTCCATGTAATGGGACCCACGGTGTATTAAGATAGAAATAGCTCATTATTAGGTCGAAAAAAACACTTCATAATGTAAGGTTTTATACATCTCTGAAGACATGAAAATACACACTGCACCTTTAAACATGTCCAACAAATAGGTTTAATTAAGTAATTTGCAAGAAATAGAGATGAAATTGATGAAATTGAAATCCAAGAGTAGTTTAGCGTTTGGTTCAGCATTTGATGACAAATGACATCATGACTGATTCTGTCAGCAGTCTGTGATGGTAAATACATTTGGCTGCATGATCAGAAAATGTTCTAGCTCTAATATAAAGTGACATGACATCCCAGACTTCCAGAGCGAAGTTGAACCAGACCCTCCAGCAATAGCCATGACATAAAATGAGTCGATTTGACAGAGGCCTATTATCCGATCGCCAAATCTGGCATCTGTGTTACTCTGTGTCAGTGACTATTTAGCCTGGAAGCAAAGCAAAAATTCTAATATCTGAACTTTTAAGGATGCTACAGTGAAAAATCGGTGAAAGAACATCAGACAAGACTTGAGCCCAGATCCTCAATAACCAACTGTTATGTCATGGAAAAGAGCAATACGTTCTGCACCACACCTTAATTTTAAAGTTCCAAACAAAATAAATCTTCCTTAAAGACAGGATGAAACAATAAAAGATGCTTTCCTGTAGCTCAGTGGTTAGAACATGGCGCTAGCAACACGTCATGGGTTCGATCCCAGGGATTGGACATACTCAGAAACAAATGTATAGTGTGAAGCTTTGCAATGTAAGTCGCTTTGGATAAAGGCATGTGCCAAATGCGTAAATGTAAAAGATGTCATTATAATTACGCACCATCTTGATCATTCGAGTCACGGTGACCACATTTATTCTCAATAAATGTAAAGTCCACAAAGTGTGAACGAGCAACATCAAGACAGCTTGCGGGGTCAAAGTGTTGACATAGACACAGAATTCATCACAGCGGGTAATGGTCCGTTAGACAGTGGGCTAGTCAGGGGCTCTAGCTTATTGACATTCAGACTGCGTCACAGCTCTCGGGTCCCTATACCGCTGTGACAAAACACAGCCTCTGAGACAATCACAACAGTGTCTGTTACACCTCAGTGAGATGGAGAAAAAGCCACCAGAGGCAAACATGATAGCCCCTCATTTCCTGTCAATGTCCAGCCTGTATATGTGAGCAAATCAGTATGTTTATAAGCTATGTGCGGGACAAAAAGATCCGATTTTTATCATTGCATGTTCACAAACAAATAAACCTTTCATTCCGATGTGCAGTTCTCATTTCAGACAGGGCTACAGAGCACAAGCCCCAGTAGATTATCTTCTACCTCGTATACCTCAATTTGTTGCTTATCCAAGTTTAACACATTTCTAAATGAACACAGAATGAGAGGCTTTTCACAGTATAGAAAATGATTAACTTTTTCTATCTAAGAAATTAAATGGCATCATTAAGCATTTGTCACATGGCATATGAGACAAATCACTGATCAATTTCAGAAAATTAAGCTTTATAAGTTAAAATTCAGAGTGTAGCGTGACCAGTGCCGCTGAAAAAGAGAGTTACGACACTCGCATAGACGTCCGTTGGACACTGAAGCACTGAAGCCCATTCATTTCAATGTCTCCCAAATATGTTGGCGGACATATCTTATATTCATAGATCTTATGTTCATATTACTCCCCAGACAAAATACTGCTATGAATGTAGTCATTTTAGTATTTAGTGTACACAAAGTGCTAATATATTTAGCAAAATTTATGCAATTAAAGATGATGTTGTCGGCCCGGCTAAAATCCATTAAAATATGTTGACAGCACGTATTTGTTTAGAACTATTGAGCAATCCATGAACAAAGTGACCAAATGGCAGTGAGATTGAGTGTCGGAACTCTATTTTTCAACGGCTTTGAGTGTGACTAATGTAAATGTGATGTTACAGTATTTTTTAACCCATGTAAAATGATAAGCACAAATGCTCTTCTGCCATAATTCTATTCAGCAGTGACTAATCAAAACAACGTATGCAGACTCATTCTGTAAAATGTGATGACTAAAAGGATGCAGAATACAGCTGGTCCTGTTTTTTTAATTTGCTTGTCTCTTCATTGTGTTTGTCTTTAATCATATTTTTTCCTAAGTACACCCTCAGACATTGATTGAATGTCAATGTTGAAAGAAAATGCCGTGATCTGTTCATGGCCTCTGTTCTCCTGAGGTTTCATAATGAGATGGGAGACTGCACATCTCATATCTTTTGAATTTGGGGAACAGTGTCACGTTGAAATTCTACACTTTGGCATTAGTTAAACGTGATGGATGGATACTGCAACTTGTAATTTATTTTCATTTTTTATCGCTCTGGTGGCTATTTGAGTTACAAGGTCAAAATTTGAGTTCATTTAAAAAAAAGTGGGCATAATATAAGGTTTAAAAATCAGGAGAGATTTGATTAGATGTTATAAACTTGATATGTGATATAGAGGTCTTTGGTATGGAGAGTTACCATTAAGGCTATAAAAAGGACAAGACAATGTCTCAATACAACACAAAACTATTTGATTTATAAAAAAAACTTAAAGAGGCCCTAACCCACACAGTTTCTGCACATCTCATGTTATTCTTGTCACAGCTGACATGAGGACGGACCCAGACGCAGACAACGGGTAAGGGGTTAACACAAAGCAAAACAAAAACCCACAAGGTTGTAAAACAACAGAACAAAGGAAAAATCATAACGGGGAAACAGGAACACATGCTATCTACATAGACGCAACTACAGCTAACACTTGTCAAAAGAAACAACTTACTAGATTAGACTAGACACCGGAACAAAAGCACATGGAATATCACGGAACCACAAGAATGACAATGAATCAGCAGAAGACAGAAGACGCAAGGGCATTATAAAGGGGAGGCTCACACGGGTAACTTAACAAAAGGTAGGTTCATGGAATGAAACAGTAATGGAGAGCTAAACGAGGGAACGAGAGGGGCGGGGCTGGAGACTAGACCGGAGAGAGCACATATTAAGTCATGAAAACAATAATATGTCTCTCTCCACACAAAACACGAGGCTCTGTCATGATCCTGCCACTAGATCAAGAGACACATGACATAATGGTGTAGAATCATGACAGAAGCCCCTCCTTAAGGCGCGACATCCTGGTGCTCCTCAAGGAGCAAACAAGACAATTGACGGACTATGGCAGTAACAAAATCTTTAAAAACATAATAATAAAACAGTGAAAGCAAACAATCCAAGGGGAGTGGGAGTCCAAATATAGGTCACACAAGGGCACGAGTGGGGAACAAACACAATGATGTCGGCTGGAATGCCGGCTTCTGGACAGGACTGTATGCCTGTGGCTGGGTAACGCTCTCTGGAGGTAAGGCAACGCGCTCAGGCGGCTGGGCAGCTCTCTCTGGCGTTTGGGCAGGACTGGATTACCGGCTGCACTTGACTGGATGCTGGCTGCACCAGACTGGGATGCCGTCAGGGAACTGTGGCCGGAACAGGATGACGGTGGCCTCGACCCTAGAAGGGAGCCCGGTGTCCCCGAACCCCCGGAAGAGAGCCCGGTGGCCCCAACCCTGGAAGGGAGCCTTGGGGCATCGACCCCTCACTATGATCCTTCTGTCTGCTGGCTACTGTTATGGCCGATTCATTATTTCATGATCGTGGTGAGACAAGGACAGAGGACCCATGTGCAGACAGCAGGTTAGGGGTAAACACAGACAATTCATTGACGAGTTATCTTGTCTTTGGCGGGGATCGTTTTTTTTTTGACAAGTTATTACGGCAACCTGTTTTTGTAGCGTTATACAGCAGGTGGCGCAGTTACACACCTTTGGGAAAAGTACAGAAGCTCTGAACCTTGAACGTATATGTTTTATCTGTTTTTAATGATTGTTGTAAGAGCCATTTAGCCATCTGTTGTTTATGGTGTGTCCAGAAAGGGTCATCATTGCCTAATTGAGAGCACCATATAGGTGGGAACCTTCCCTCAGGTGATAGGTCTTGCTGGGGGGAAGGTGAACACAGTTTTTTGACAGCTACGTTAGGCCTTAGTTCAACAAACAGTAAGTCTTTGGAAAGGTAAACGACTAGTAGATTTATTGACTGTTGTATGGATCTTGCTTGCAACAACATGAAGATCAGTAAATGTAAAATAAATCTAAAAGCATGAGCATTTAACACTCGTGTGGACCTTCTGTTTACAAGCAAGTCAAGCATGCGCGTACTAAATCAAAGCACTGTCCAGCATCCCTCAACTGCCCCAAGCAAGTCTTGCCGGCTTTACAATTGTATTGTTCTGAGAGTGATCTGGGTGGAGTCTTTGACCAAAAACAATTTATTATCTCAGCTTTTACATAATAGAACAAGAGAAAAGACAAAACGTATGAACAGGAACATAGACTAACTACACTAGACAAAACTAAAGATAACATTGACATTGACTACAAATAACTAGACTAGACTAGACAACACTGAACTAGACACATGGACTCACCCACATGAATCAAAATGAACCAGGACAAGCTAGAAAAAAATAAATAAGGGCTCAAATCAAGAGGTGAACAGGTGTTGAGCATGGAAAAATTAACAAGCAATAATGAGGAAACAAGGGGGCAGGGACAAAGACGAGACCATGGAGAGTGCATGAAATGTCAAACAAACAATGCCATGTCTCTTTCTACACTAAACATGATGTTCTGCCATGATCCTGCCACAAGACCAAAAAAGACAAGACATGATGAGAGAGAATCTTGAGTACCTACAGAATAGTATCGTACCCTTCAAATACCAGTACAGTCTTTAGTTTGATCACATATATAAAAGACAGATACAGCTGTACGATTTTTTCCGAAAACAAACAACATGTGCGGGGGTTAGGGGTTACCGGAACTAAATCACTTGTGCTCCCATTGACATATGACTTACCAGATGTGGTTCATGTGCGGCATCATTTAGCCCTGGGACCACACCATATATCAGTTTCAAACGATCTCCAAACTACAAGTTGACCATGTCAAGAATGAGAAGGCAGCATGTTTAACATTATAAATAAGTAAAACGCATAAAACAAATACAATAAAATCAAGATTTATTTATAAAGCACATTAAAAACAACAGTAGTTGACTGTTCAACATTACTCAAACACCCTGTTGTAAAAAACTGCATATGCTGGGTTTGGTATGCTTTGATTTGGTTTGACCAGCTTTAAACCAACTAAGGACCAGCACATGACCAGCTTAAATCAGCACATGACTAGCAGCACAAACCAGCAAACCCGCATCACAACATACCAAACCAGCACATGCAGTTTTTTTCAGCAGGGGAGGTTCAATATTTACTGAACGTGACATTTCAAAACAAACGCAAGGGACAACAATGCACATATAAGCTTAGTAAATGCTTAAAGATCAAAGCAATATACCACGCAATAAAGGTTTAGTTTAATAATGTGATTTATATTAAAGTTGTACAAGAGTAGGGTGCGATTATAAGCAGTAAACCTAATCCATTTATTCAAGAAATCCATTCATTTATTCAACGTCCAACAGCTGAGAAGATAATTCAAAACCACTGAGCAATGAAATCCCTTCTGGAGAGGGAAATGCAGCAGAATTCGGCCATGCGCTTCCCAAGGGAAAAAAGTGACTCACCCCTTACTTTTACAGTATTACAACACGGTTGCAGCTTACATTCACAGTCAACACAAAGGGAGATTGTGTTTGATGCTGGGTGTTCTGTTAGCAGCACTGCCATGACAACTTTTATCCTACATAAGCTTCTTTATCCTTTATTACCAAACCTCCTTTTGAAATGAACTCAGGGTATGGCCATAGAAAAGTCGCAAATGCTTACCGCACTAATTAGCGTTCTCTGTGGCACGACAGAGTGCAGTACACACAATGTCTAGAAGTGTAACAAACAAATGAGAACACATTCACTACTACATAATAGCAAGCTTTTCCTAAGATACAAAGCATTTTTTTACCAAATTCATCTTTGAGACGTCTTCTTGACGGTCTTCATAAAACCTCCAGACATCTATGCCTTTTCTCGTAGACAATCTATTTAGAGTTCGATGAGGCATTACCCAAGATATGTCTCACTGCATGAAGCCACTTTTTATTCTTTTAAAGCACTTAATGCAAAGGCACAAAGGATTATTATAATCAGGCATCCCTCGCCACCACCTGATTCAGCAGCCACCACTTTTGGTCATTATGTTTGATGAGTCAATCCAATGGGGGGTCTGCAGCCCCGTTTGGTAGGGGTCCCAATTATTTTCGATCTTAAACTAAGTTATGTGAATTAAATTAACTTTAAAAGATCAAAGGATTTAAATCCATAGAGAAGGTTTAGATAAGTGAATCAAAAAGTAATTGACAAGTAATTTATCAACAATTACCATTTTAATGGATTAGCATGTAAGCATATTATTAATTATGTACATTGTTTCATTATAGGCAAGCACTGCGTGAAGAACTCTGCTTTAGATATGACATCTTCATGTGCTTTATACTCTTATTGAAGGAAAGTATTGGAGGTATTGAAAATCTGTTTAGTAAATATCTAATTGAATATGAAAATGTATGCAAGACATTTGACTATTTTAGGTAAGATGAAACGTATCAAAATAATATATTCACAAACAAAGGGCCTGGTAATACCTACAGTTGAGGAGAAATTTTCAATTGAAATGCTGAAATATCTTGTTTATTTTGAGTTTAAACCTTGGACTGTGTTGATGCTCACACTCATTTTGCTGACAGTGATGGATTCCAATGTCAGTTGTTTTGACAGGGATCTAAGGAGCACTTTATTTCTGTACTGCTAGCCTGTTTTCCAAGGGTATTCCTCTTGATCGAACTCAGAAGGTAGTTTGTTTATTTTGTACATACCCAGTGGAGTTGTAATTTATCAGATTAAACCTCGCAGAACACTATAGAGTAGAAATGTTTTTACTGTGGACAAATAATAATGTATCTAATGTTTTGCAGACAAACATGAAAGAAAAGGATATTTATAATATACAATTCCAATATGGAAACACTTAAACTTTATTATTTTACATGTTTAATCACAATTTATAATAAGAGTTAAGTCATAAAAAGTACAGTATGAAAAAACAACATAACAAAGTTGTTATAGAAAAAATGGTTTTAAACTTATTCAGGACATAACTTCATCTGTTTGGCATCTCTGAACACACTAGGCATTCCTCTTCCTAACTCCTTTGTGAAAAAAAAAGAAAAGATTTCTGACATTTGTTGGGTGCTTTTTCTTCACCCTTTTTGACCCAACACTGGGTTCAAAATATCCCAGCAATTTATTGAGTGTAAAATAAGTAATACATATACATACTGTATATAAACTACTGTAACACTTAAAGCTTTACAGTATATGTTCAGTACATTGAGATCAGGGGGACAAGTGATGTGCCCTTCTCTTGCATTACACTTCAAACTCAAGCACATTATTCTATTTAAGCAGCGGCTGTACATGAGACAATTCCCAGCATGCTCGCTTCTTGAAAAAGAAAACTCCAACAGTGACCTCTCTTCCACTCCATTTCCTCCCTGCTCTCCTGCTCCGCGTGAACAGAGGTCTTTTTCCGAAAGCTTTGTTCTCCTCCCGTTCTTGCTCCGTTGCTGGGCGAACATGCGCTGATTATTTCACTGAGAGTTTCCATCACAATCTCTCGCTACCCTTTCCTTCACTGTTCGTATCCTCACACCGCCTGAACCCCAACAAGATGTTCAAAGCAGCAGTAAGCTGTTGCAAATGTCAATCTCCAGGGAGATCTCAAATTCGCTCGACACATCAAACCATTCTTTTTCTCCGTTCTCGGTTTTATGAATCTGCTTTTTCCTTTTTAAAGAATTGTCTATTCGACCCACTGTCACTCCACTTTGTCCTAACCCAAGGCGCTGTTGTCAGATATGTAGGAGATGGCAGGCTGGTAGAGAATGTTAATGCTGCTTCTGCTCTCATCTCAGCTGCCGTCACAGGCCAAATGTCAGCGTGTATGATGTATTATGGTTGATGCTTTGAGGTCCTACAATACTATCATGTAGATAAATGAGCAAGCAGAACCACAGGTTGGTCATTGCAGTTGTATTGTTAATGATTAGCCTCATGATATCCACAGGAATCCACTAACTTACCTACATTAAGAGCTGACAGTTTACAGCCGGGGGACACTATTATAAGTGCAGTATGCATATTCAGCTTCAGTGTAAGATAATAAAGAATTTTTATGATAATCGATTAAGCAAATTTCATGAAGCAGCCCTTATTTCAGCCAGGGAAGTCTTATTTATACAGCACTTTTCAGCAGTGGAAGAGCACTCTGTGAGATGTTAGAAAGAAAAGGGAGAAAACACTGGGAGAAACCAGACTATGCAATCTACACTTATGTCTTTTAAGGCTAGTACAGATTATAATTTATACGACGATTTTGCCATCCAAGTCTAATTTCTAAAAGATGTATGTTGTTGTACACTGTAAACCCGAATAAGTTGATGTTTATGATGTTCCCAATTTCAAGTAAGCAGGACTATCAAGTTTTGAGTTTGTTGTACTTGTAAATTCTGAACAATTAGTAAGGAACAAAAATGAAGAGTCGTCATTAACACTTCTTTATCCATTCTAAAAACGCATTAAATAACACTTAATATTCAAGTTTACTCTAGAAATACAGTCTCACGCAAAGCTTGCTGGGAACTGAAAATCATTCTCAACAAATCATGTTGAATTAACTTGTTAAAATTAAGTTAAATTAACTCAAAAGTATGAATTAGTTACTGGAACTCAAAACATTTATTTAGTACCATTATTTTTCTAAAATTAAGTTTACACTACTTTACTTTAACTCTTTCACCGGCTTTGACGAGATATTTCGCCATTTAAAAAAAACGCTTCCCCGCCAAAGACAAGTTTTAACGGCAATCAGTGTTTGTACTGTTGTACAGCAGGTGGCGCTATTACACACCACTGGGAAAAAGTGCAGAATCGCAGAACCTAGAACGTATATGTGACAAAAAAATATATACGTATATACGTATCAATCTTTGACAAAAAGCTTTAATCATCTTGACTGTTTAATCAAAATGATGCATTTTTTAAAAAACCTACCCACATCTACGGAGTGATAAGAAACAGAAGATAGAAGAATACGGTTGCTTTTGTTTAAAAGCTGAGACTCTGTTCTTTCATTTGACATATTGTTTGTCCATAAATTCTCTACAGAAAGTTGGGTGAAACTGTTAAGAAACGCTGGCGTAGCTTGGCAACTTTTTTTTAAAGAGGCTGGTGGCGAATTAGTTAATTACTTATCCGGGTTTACAGTGTGGGGCAAAATATAACGTAACTAGACATGCTCAAAGATGACGGATTAACTGTCTGTGAGTCTTTGAAATCGGAGATGACTTTTCAATCGCCAACCAATAGAAGCACATGAAAGGATAACTGTACATATGAGAGATTGAGATGGATGAAGAGATCGAGAGTTTACTTTCCAAATGTTGATACTAGCTTCTCCATGTTATATGCAATAAAATGTGTACTTAATGCTAGCCTCCTATTATGGGTGCTAGGTAAAAAATACATCAAATTAATTTACAAGAATGAGCACAGATTTAGTTTTGCATGTTCTATGCAAAACATTGCAGACATTCGAGTGTTGCCTTGCTAGCTATGGTTTATTTAATGCATCACATAACTGCTATAAAATGGTCTGTCAACCAAGACGCATCTAGGGATGCATATTGTACAAACTGATATAAAAGACGGTTTAAATGTCTCTTTCTAATCTGTTTAACACAATCATAATACAACTATACCAGATGGAATTGTACACTTCCTAGTTGAATGCAGAATGCATAGATTTTCCATTATCAATGGGATTGTGGGATCCATAACAAAGTATCTGTCCATGTGAGTGACACAGTGACCGGGGTGCAGGCTGTAGCAGAAGCCATTAATCACCTGTGCGTTCATGCTGAGAGCTTTGATCTGGGCCACAGGCTAAGCCTTGGCCATAGCAGCAGGTTTATGTCAGCGTAACAAGACAGGTCAGTGATCAATGTCTTTGGCATGCTGGTAGACACTTAGCAGTGGTGGCCCTCACTTCTTGCAGTGCCCTTGAAAAACTGCATGCAAATCAAATAAAGTGAAGTGCACTATGATTGCCGGTTCTGATACAACAAGGCAAATACTGTATATAGAGAACGTTATTGTTTTACTGACACATACTTTTTCCTTGAAGGCAAATTTCAAATAGAAATAAATACGTTAAAATTGAAAGGTTATTATCCCATGTGTGTATACTTTTTAGGCACTATTTACACGTGGTGTGGAGCAGCTGTACTTTTCTTTCGTACCAACTAACATTTGAAAAAACTAACATTTCCATGAATACGAAAATTTATGTCAAAAAGACATTACGTACGATTTACACAAAAAATCGTTCTGCTCGTGTTTCACGAAAGAGGCCCATTGTGTGTAAAACTTTATAATTGGGGAGAAATTACTTACTACACCTTTAGTGCTTGGACATCATTGGCACACAAAGATCTATTCTCTTTACCTTTGAAAATGTATGCTTTTCCCATAGAAAAAAATACTTTGACCATCATTACGAACGGATAAAGGCTCTCATTAGAGCAAATCTCTTGACTTTTGGTAAACGATTAAAGCTTCTTTGCTGTTGATAAGACCAGCGATTTTCTCAAGCTCATTCAGGAAACAAATACCAAGACTGCCTCTAATCTGAGCAAAGATCTCACACTGAATCTTATCTCCTTTTATTTGGAGCAACACTGTGCTAAGATGTCATGTGAAATAAAGAAAAGCTGATTTGAGAGTATCTAATAGTGCCCATTTACTGCAACACACACTTGTACATCCAATGTCTTTTATACATTCCCCATTATGAGAACTCTTCCAAGAAAAGACCCATAAAACAGATGCCAAATAGCTACAATTTTAATACTGTCTGTGGTAATTGGCCTTATGAATTATGAATGGTTCTCACTGTCTAATTTGCACCTTTAAAAAATACAATTAAAATATGGGATTTAGTTAGATCCAAATTAGAAGGGCAGTTAATACACCAAAGCAGAACCAATTACAATCGCTATCTATCCTTATAATGGTCCTCAATTAATTGAGGATATCAGCATTTCGTGTAGTCAAGTCATTAAGAGGTGATCATTAAAGATTAATTTGGCTTATTTCCCTACATACTGTAGAAATGCATTATGCTGCCTTGTACATTTGATCTAGTGCATACACTGATCTACATGGCATGGACATGTAAGAATAATAATAGAAAGTGGCATCACATAAGATCCTTTTGGACACATCAGAGGTTGCTTTTTACAAAAATGGTTACTTTCTTTGCTAGAAAGTATGCAAAAAGACAGTAAGGAAGATGGGTACTTAGTATTCATGATAAAACAATACACAAACAACATGGCGACATTTTGAAATCTGCAACAATTTGCTACTCAAACGTTGTTCCTTGACAACAAAGTGAATACATTGGATAGATTTTGCAACCGTTTATTAGTTTAGTGGATATTGATCAAAGAAATGCGGTGAAGAACAGAATGTAGAAAAACCATGAAAAAATTGTGATATGGAAAAATAATGCAGAGAACGTGTGAAGACTGATACGCTTCTATGTTCTTTAAAAGCTGAGTAGATCCGGATGCCCATTTAAACACATTAAAATGATTTGTCTCTGTTGGGGACATCTGTACCACCTTAAGGCCAATTTAAATGAAATCGTATTCTGAGCAATAACAGTGAACCATTAACTGACCCTGCCATGTTTACATGCATTCACTGCTAAGATATCTGGAGACTACCCTGAGGACATGGTTGTGTGTCTTACTGCATTGATGATGTGGTATTGTGAGGGCTTGTCCCAAATTTCAGTTAAATTACTAACCTTCCAGAATTAGATTTCCTCTGCCGTTTTTATCTTGAATTGTACCCTTGATGCCAAATAACAACGCAAACATATTTCTGTTTCCGGTATGAGGACGCTGTGCGCATTTGGCTGCCGCTTAATACTGGGCTGTTTGTTTTGTCTTCTCTTGTTTTAACTGTTTGTTATGTGTCTTACACACTTATAAATGGACTTCAACTTTTATCTGACTTTGAATGTACAATTCAATGTGCAGAGGTGGTGTGCCCCGCTACAGTATGTCGCTTGTTCTGGTGTTTCATCCTTACCTGAACCCGCTGGCCTGCATCCCTGGCCGGAGTTATTTCGCTTGTCGTTTGAGGTCTGCACTCCTCTGCGTGTTCCTGTATGCCACTTGGGGTCCTGGAGTTTGCACTCTGTAATGTTTGACTTGAGGCACAATTTGACGCAAGTTGTGTAGTGTGTCGCTCTATGAGGGACTACTTTAGTTGCTGCATTGTTGTTTTACTGTTCCTGCTCCAAAGACTTTTTGGTCAGATAATTCTATATTTCTCACGTTAGTACCATGATTGCTTGTGATGTTTGATATTTATATTGTATAACACTTTATTATTATTATTAAAATAACAAATGCAATGTTGTCGTGTATGCCACATGAATTGCCTGACTACCTAGCTTGCAATTCACATAGTGATAAAATGTAAGGCTGAATTCGTTGTTTGCTACCAAAGTCATAAACGCAAGTGACAAAGATTCTTTAAATGACACCGTTATACATTCATAGCAAATGAAATGGCATGTATCAGCCACACCTCAACCACAAATGTGGGTGTTAGGGGTGATGGTTCGTTGCTTATACATGTGCATGTCTGGGTGTGTCAAGTGTAGGCTCAGTTAAATGTCCCCACAAATGTTCTGGGACCAGCCAGAAGTCCCCAAGAAAAAAAAGTAAATAATGCTGATTTTAGTTAAATTTTAAATTTGAAAATTAGAAATGCTGAAATCAGAAATGCATTGGTTTTTGAGCAGAAATTCACTGCCAGGTTTATTTTTCAAAAGCTAATACAAGCTGGATTCTCATAAGATCGCTACAGGTAATAATTAATAATAATAAGTTTATTGATAATAAGTAATTAAATTAATTTAAGTTTAAAATAAACAGATATATTAACATTGGCAGCTAATATTGAAACATTTATCAAAAGTCTATTCAAATCCAGATGGGGTCAACTTTATATGCTATTAATACATTTTGTAAATCACTGGAGTGCAAATACAGAAAAATGTGCCCTCTTGGTGTATATAAGGCAAGTCTTTGCTGTGATGCAAAAGTAAAAAATCCTCTTATAAAAATCTGTCACTCTGGCCTAGTTTAACATGACAGATTTAATGTTATTCAAAAATGCCACTATTTTTAGCTACTATTTTCTCAGTATACTAAAATTAAATGTTTAAAAACTCTCAAATTTCAAAATAAAAATATTGTTTCTATTTGCATTTGTTTCCAGTAAATGAAAACTGGAGAATCAACTGAAAATAACATAAGATGGTCCTCAGATAAAAAAATTCACTATCAAGCAATACAACAGTTATATTTGTACATGTATTTAGGGGAACAAACATATGTACAGTTGAAAGAAGAAGTATGTGAACCCTTTGGGCTTACTTGGATTTCTTCATAAATTGGTCATAGAATGTGTTCTGATCTTCATCTAAGTCACAACAATAGAGAAACACAGTCTGCTTAAACTAATACCGCACAAACATTATACGTTTTCATGTTTTTATTGAACACAACATGTAAACATTCATAGTGTAGGGTGGAAAAAGTTTGTAAAACCCTAGGCTAATGACTTCTCCAAGAGCTAATTGGAGCCAGGAGTCAGCCAACCGGGGGTCCAATCAATGTGATGAGATTGGATGTGTTGATTAATGCTGGCCTGTCCAATAAAAAACACACCAGTTTTGAGTTTGGTGTTCTGAAGAAGCGTTGTCTGATGTGAAACATGCCTCGCACAAAAGACCTCTCAGAAGACCTACGATCAAGAATTGTTGACTTACATAAAGCTGGAAAGGGCTACAAAAGTATATCTAAAAGCCTTGATGTCCATGTGTCCACGGTAAGACAGATTGTCTACAAATGGAGAAAGTTCAGCACTGTTGCTACACTCACTAGGCGTGGTCGTCCTGTAAAGATGACTGCAAGAGCACAGCGCAGAATGCTCAATGAGGTGAAGAAGAATCCTAGAGTGTCAGCTAAACACTTACAGAAATCTCTGGCACATGCTAACATTTTTGTTGACAAATCTACAATAAGGAAAACATTAAACCAGAATGGACTTCATGGGAGGACACCACGGAGGAAGCCACTGCTGTCCAAAAAAAACATTGCAGCACGTTTGAAGTTTGCAAAAGAGAACCTGTATGTTCCACAGCACTACTGGCAAAACATTCTGTGGACAGATGAAACCAAAATTGAGTTGTTTGGAAAGAACACACAATGCTATGTGTTGGGAACAAAAGGCACAACACACCAACATCGAAACCTCATCCCAACTGTGAAATATTGTGGAGGGGGCATCATGGTTTGGGGCTGCTTTGCTGCCTCAGGCCCTGGACGGATAACTGTCATCGATGGAAAAATGAATTCCAAAGTTTATCAAGACATTTTGGAGGAAAACTTAAGACCATCTGTCCGCCAACTGAAGCTTAACAGAGGATGGACGATGCAACAGGACAACGACCCAAAGCATAGAAGTAAATCAACAACAGAATATCTTCAACAGAAGAAAATACGCCTTCTGGAGTGGCCCAGTCAGAGTCCTGACCTCAACCCGATTGAGATGCTGTGGCATGACCTCAAGACTCAACTCAACTCAACTTTATTTATATAGCGCTTTTTACAATTTTCATTGTTACAAAGCAGCTTAAGAGAGCGATCCACACCAGACATCCCAAGAATATTGCTGAACTGAAACACTTTTGTAAAGAGGAATGGTCCAAAATTTCTCCTGACCGTTGTGCAGGTCTGATCTGCAACTATAGGAAACGTTTGGTTGAGGTTATTGCTGGAGGGTCAACCAGTTATTAAACCCAAAGGTTCACATACTTTTTCCACCCTGCACTATGAATGTTTACATGTTGTGTTTGATAAAAACATGAAAACGTATAATGTTTGTGCGGTATTAGTTTAAGCAGACTGTGTTTCTCTATTGTTGTGACTTAGATGAAGATCAGAACACATTTTATGACCAATTTATGAAGAAATCCAAGTAAGCCCAAAGGGTTCACATACTTTTTCTTTCAACTGTATATGTGATAAACTTGATTTGTATCACAGTCTTTGCTGTCAGTCTTTCAGCATTTATACATTTATAACATTAATGAGGTTTGATTTTGTTAAAATTCAACAGACACTGGACTGAAATCAAAATCGCAATGCTCTTTAAATTTTGTTCATTGGCTATAGATATGATACATGTGCTCTATATCAGATGGGTCTATATGGGTTCATCTGCAACTGTTCTTTTTTAAATATATTTCCTATATGAACATTGCTGATTTTTGTTCGTTTGTTTAAAGAAATTGTCTTTTTTTGCACCCAATTCCAGGGTTTACTGTTCAGGACAAACTTGTGATAGATGTCTTATGCGGTCTCTGAATTTAAATGTTTTCTCTTGAGTTGCGTGAAGAGGCATAACTGTAAGGAACAATGATTTCTCTTTCCCATAAGCCATATGCTTGTTCCCTAGAGCACAAAACAATTTTGTGACGCACAAGCAAAGCAAAGAACATGCGACATCCTACAATCTCTGGAAGTCCAATATGTGCCTTATGCCATTTGATAAATCACACAAACAAGAGTGAATCATCTGAGCACAAGGCTGAACTCTGAGAGCTAAATTCAAACCCAAAACAATTTCATTTCAGCTCGAGTTGTCGCTGATAAGAGGAATGAGGTTGTTAAGGTTACATTCACACTTATGTGCTTGATGGATGTTTTTCTTTTAACCAAAGCAACATGGGACATTTATAAGAGTCAATTACTTAAACAGCTGAAGTCACTGTAATGTCATTTGAGTTCACATTTCAGACGATTCTTTTGAAAACCAGCGTGCATTGAAGCTCTCAGTAACCCAATCAAAATGACTGATTGAATATACTGTCCTGGACAAGACTATTTTAGAATCATAGCTACTATCTAACAAATGTTCACCCACAAACTAAATATTAACAATTTTAAAGCCATTAATGGAAAACTGTAATAAAGACATTAAAGGGATACTTCCCCCAAAATTCATTATTTACTCACCTTCGGGTTATTCCAAATCTGTATAAATTTATTTCTAACTTGTTATAACCTAACAGATCTTGTCCCCCATTGACTGCCATGAAAAATTACTTAATCTTTTTTGTCTGTTGATCACAAAAGAAGATATTTTGTAGAATGTAGAACAACAAATATTTCTGGGAAACGTAGGACTACCATTGTATTTTTCCTTCTATTGCAGTGTCATGATCCTGCCTCACCTAGTCATGCTTTTCTAGTCTTGTGGCAGGGTCATGACATTCCCATGTGTTTATTGTGAGTAGAGAGACATGGCATTGTTCCTTCTTCCTTGTGTCCGCCCTTCGTTTAGCTTCCCATCAGTGTTTGATTCCCCTCACCTGCCCCTTGTTAATTATCCTTAGTTTTTCCCCCATCTTTTTAATGCCCTTGTGTTTCCTGTCCTGTGATGTTTCCCTAGTGATGTGCTTTACTTACTGCTGATCCTTGTTCCTGTATAGGCCTACCTTGTCTTGTTCCTGCCTTGTTTCTAATTTATTTGATCCTAAAAACTGTTTTTGCCCCCTCGTGGGGAGTCTTTGTTTTACAGTCTTGTGTTTGAAGTTAGTATTGTTTAGTTTTCATTTTATCCCATCATGGGGTCTTTTATTTGATAAATATTGTTTTGTGTTTTACAACCGGTGTCTGCGCTTGGAACCTGCCTTCCCAGATCGTGACAGGTAGTGAATGGGTGTCTAAAGTTATTAATACAGATTTGGAACAACTCAAATTTGACTAAATGATGACAGAATGTTCAAGTATCCCTTTAAATCTTCAGCAGATCACATTTAATCCAACATTAAATGTCGGCAGTCGTTGCCTATTGGTTAGAGAGTCGGACTCTTAAGTTTGTCGGTTTGATTCTCAGGGCCGGCGGGTAATGACCGAGCTGCCCCTTGAGCAAGGCACCTTACCCCTACTTGCTCCCCGGGCGCTGCAGTGTTAGCTGCCCACTGCTCCGGATGTACGTGTGTTCACGACTTGCTGTGCGCGTGTTCACTACTCACTGGATGGGTTAAATGCAGAGGTCACATTTCGGGTATGGGTCACCATATCTGACAAATTGGTCACTTTCACTTCACTTTCACAGGTTGTCATGTGCGACTAAATTTAGGTAAGGTGAAAAAGACATTGACCTTTACTTTTTTATTGTTAGACCAATTTAATCATCTTCAGAGTAAAATATTTTTTCCCATTCTCTTATTACAAGAAGCTATTTCCATCCCCCTTGCATAACTTGACATTTTCATAACCATTTCTGTGTCATTTTGTCACTGTACGGCACTCACAGCATTCTAAAATGGGCTTTGTTCTGGTTTGTCAAATTTCCTGATTTACATGTAAAGATGAAAAGGAGAAATAAAAGAATGACAATGCAGTGCGTAAAAATACTAGATTTTATGTTTTGAGGCAATATGAATTTTAGGCTCTCTCAACATTTAATTTACACAAAAATGTTTTGCTGAGTGTGCTTCACGTGGTACCATCTAAACTAGCTGGTAAATTCAAGCATGATTAAATCAATGTTCAAATTAAAAACTCCCTTTAAGGTTTAGTAGAAAACAGATCCTTGTTACTATTTTCGACTGTGCCGTCTTTGGGCTTGTTTTAATCAGAAAGCCTGCTGTTTCATTAGAAAAAGCTTCACATGATATATAACAGCTGCATTTGTCTTTTTTTACTTTCCTCTGCCAACAATTGCTCCCATATTATCAGCACTGCAATCTTGCATCTTGGTCCATAGAACTAAATGCCTGCCTCTGGTCAAATGGTCCATTACCCTGTGTGCTACTCTCTGCTCTCCTGCATTAGTTATTATATCCCATTGGATCAGACCCAGCTCAGATACTGTGCCAAGGTCACACCGCTAATACAATTTAGTGATCCTCAAAACAGCACTTTCCCACTGGCAAAGAACTGCACTGTCAGGTGGTCTACAATAAGGCACCAAGGTTCCTCCGCTCTTAACACCAAAAATAAATAGTTGCAATTGAGTTTGGAAATCTGGGATGAAAACGATTGATACCATTAATGTGTTACAAAAGCTACAGAAACAGTGCAGAATTCACAAAGAAGGAATTGCGAGTAGCATTGGCGAAATAAGGCATGGATATAATAACCTTCCCCATCATTTACTCATCTTGTGATGAATAACTGCTGCTGTCATGATTGATACAACCTAATACATGGTACACAAACATCCCCTTTAAAAAAGTTCAGTTTACTGCCTGATTTCTGTGGGCGGTAATACCATAATGTTAACAGCCAAGAAGACAGCTTTTATGAATAAAGCTCAATCTATAGCAGGGTTATTTAAGTGCGGCTTGTGAACACGTCGTGAATATATTTCGTGAAATACCACATGCTTAACTTTCGCCCTGTAGTATATATTAAAGATTTTTTATTTACTTTTGCTGATGAAGGCGGTTAGTGATTGATTGATGGGAGTCAGCAGAGAGATGGAAGTCAATGGATCAACCCTCCATCCACAAGCCAATTAACCCTGTGGTTAGTCTGATCTGCTAAAAGTTGGGTTTAGTCTGGAGGTGGGTATATATTTAACACATTGATCTTTCTCTAGGGTCCAATCTCTGCCTACAAATAAGGTAATGAGATGCTTGGGTAATTATTTTGTTGGCTTTCTTCATTTCACAAAAGTAATCATGGCTGTACGGTTACAACTTCTGGCACAGGGAGTGTGTGATTGTTTTCTAGATGGGATTTGAGGTTTTCTAACAAATGAGAGCCTCATTACTCAACAATTTACTAAGAAATGCCTCTAAACTCCTGCATATTGTTTTGAATGGTGTATTGGTTACTTTGAAGCCATAAATTGTAAAGTAATGGCATTTCTATTTTCAAATGCCAACATACACATTTATTTACGCATTTAAAAATGGCCAGCAGCCTGGTATTATAACAATATATCACCATTCATTCACACTTGAACCGAACCCACACAAGAACTGCCTAGCCAAATGTAATTATGTTGTTTATCACCACCTGGAAGATTATTACCTTTTACATATGCATGCTGGTTTGTCAGATACCTGGATTGATGTTTGCCGGTGTTCGGCTCCTTCTGAAAATAATATTGTGTCAGGAGATATTATGAAATGAGTCACAGAACATGAGGTGAATTCATGAAGTCAATCTTTTGACCAAAGGCAAATTACTGAGCTATAACAAGCTGTAGAACATTTTTAAAATACTCCCAAATTATTATCAGTTTTTCTCAATTTACTAATTATAGGTTCGTATGTGTTTAATAAAATGCTCATTTGTTTCATTCCTTTGAACTAGTGACAACATTTTCTAAATTGGCAATAAAAACATTTTTGTGTGTATTTTAGAATTGTTAAAAAATTTCAACTTTCATATGTTTTTTCATTCTCTATGTCTTTCACATTTCTGTTGGATGACTTTATGTCATTCCTGAGGTTTGTTTCTTTAGAAATTCAACAGACACTGAACTGGAACGGCCTCAAAACTTGAGAGGTCCATTAAATCATAAAAGATCCTAAATATGTGCAACAAAAACATTATTGATCAAACATCATTTTCTGTCATGCCCTGTTTTTTTTATATGGGTTCTGTGTTATTTATGCCAATATAGTATGATTATTAGAAAACAGAGCAGTTAAATAACAAAAATGCCCTTCTATGATTATAAAACTAGTACAGCCTGAAGTTCTGAACACTTTACAGGTCAGGGATGCCTTGTTCAATCTGTTGGGTTATATGCCCCTTGGAATTTATTAAAGTCTTTATATTCACTTAGGTGAGCCAATCAAAGCTCTCACACAACATGAAGGAATACGTTTTACATCTTATCTTATTTTTATGTATCATCTGAAGTTTATCCAAAGGATGAGGATTTTTTATTATCTTTTTAAAGGGGGCGTGGAACAAAAATGCCCAAAGTTTCCAAAAACCTACTTTGATTTTCTGTTAATGACACATTCAGACACTGAAACTCAAATATATATATATATATATTCAAAGCATCCTTATTTGCTGAGGTAAGCAACATGCAGCTTCAACACTTCCAGAGTAACAGCCTTGACACAGAGTAAATTAAATATAAGTCATAATAACAAAAAAATACAGACAGCTTACTAACGCAATAAAACACAATAAAAACATCATAAGAAAAAAAACATGTTTGGAGTTATCTCATTTTGCAACCAAACTCTTCATTTCTTCATGAATGTAACAATCATGTGCTCATGTATTTTGATGCAAATGTTCCTGTAAATCATGCAGCATATTTAAATGTGGGTTATACCTCTGTGACGTGAGAAACCATAGAGGACTCCATTCTGCACCCTCCGGTCATTTGCATACAGGTGGAGACGTATTTCCGCTAAAATCTAAACCAGGCTGTTACATCTGGCAGCATAGGGACAATGGCATTTCGTTTCAAGACGCACATAGGATTACTATCAAACAACGTGCGTCTGATTATTCAAACACTTCGCCATAAGTCGGCAACCAAAAAGGAGAAGCACTTTCGCCTATCTATTTCAAGGTTCATTAACAAATAGAAAGAAAGCAAAGTGAACTTTTGCACTTATTAGAGACATGATCACAGAGGCACTTAACAATGTCCACCCGTAGTGCTGTAGGTTCAGCGAAATTTAAATGTCTTCCTACTAAACACATGGTTATCACTTAGCACCCTTAGTGCTATGAGAGCAGAAGTGACCTAGCTGGCTGAGATCTTAGCGGAAGTACTTCATTGTCCCGTGTGCATTTACCCATTCCAGTCAGACGTATGAAGTAGACATCCACCAAATGTCAATTTCTCTCTGACTCTACATTTCTTGAAGCTTAAAGGTTGCGCGCCAAACATCAAATGGCACAGCGCAGCCGCAGACTGCTCCACTTATTAAAGTACCGTGAGAGGGATCGTAAGCGACTTTTTCTAATCGCTCTCCCTGCACTTGGATGTCGTCGACAGGTCTGCTCAGCGCCATGAAGTCAACCACACATAAATTCAAGCACACCAACAGTATTTTTTGTTTTTTAAGCGTGCCTCTGTCATTGGCCAGGGGAAACAATGGCATTAAAGTACACGCGTCTTTGGAAGCGAATCAAAGCTTAAATAAACAGTATTATATTATAACAGTATTACCTGCTCTCCATTAGTTTCTCAGTTTAACATGCTGTACTCTTTTATTGTCTGAAAGAAGCAGTTTTTTGATGGAAACTGGAAATTGCCCCGATAAATCAAAGCTCTGCATTACCTGGGCAGGTGAGTTAAAGCGGTCCCTCACCATTACACAACAACCATTTAACTGAGCAGACTGCCTATCAGAGGGATTCCTAGATTTCGTTTCTGTGCCTGGATGGCCATACGTTCACAGCAGGGTGATCAATAAAAACAGTGAAGGTTTGACATAGAAAGAAATATGGATGAATGCACACTTCAGTACGCTTTACACTTTAAGGTCTTATCTCTAATACAGTTCCAGATTGCTTTGTGGCCTTTTGCCATCCACTTTGAATGTCTCTCTCTCTGTGCGTGTGAGTGCACGTGTGTATGCCTGTGCTGCTAGAGATGTACCTGGCAGCCGAACCCTAATCCATATGGAGTATTTAAAGCTACATGGTAATATTTTCCACGGATGAGCAGGTTGGCATTTTAATGTATTCTTCTACTACATCCATCAGTGATTATATGCTGAAGCAGACTGTCATAAACCAGTGGTTTTGACTGTTGGACCTTGGCATTCATACTGACCCAAACATGCTTTCATCCAAATCAACCAGTGTTCATTCTGATAGCCCACTGCATCAGATTGTGTATCATCTGTGCAATTTAGGTATCCCTGTTGCCATGGTAGCTGAGTCTCCTCGTGAGCTCTTGTCAATGAATGTGTAGGCCTCAAGTATTTGAGCAAATTTACCAGGTCACAAGATTCACAATGTCTGTTTACTCTTCATTGTCTTTAATGCCATGGCGGGTTTTCAGAAAAACGGGCAGATCAATTTATTGACAATTAGATGAAGTAGAGTTAAATAACAATGAGTGTTTACATTTCAATGTTTATAGTTTATATGAACAATTCCTATTGGGATTTATGTTGAACTTACAAAACATCTTCTGTCTTTATGTGGCGCCTATGGATCTATATTGCAGAATGATATGTTTCTCTTACTATTTCTTCCTAAAGTTTGACGGAGAAAAAATACAGATCAACTCACACTGCAGCTTATAAATTGCGACTTCACTTTATCTTTGTAGATTAATGATGGCACTTTCATGTCATCTTTCATAAACACCTACTCCATTATTCCCCTTTGCTTCTTGTTACAATTTCAAATCTGACATTTTACTTTTGTTTTTAGCAATTTCCTGCTCTAAATCCACTTCATCAGTTTCGTTGTGTTCCTCTCATTAATATACTTCATCAGCATATTTCTTGAGTAAGAAAATGGCATTAATCTACATCTAGTCAGAAAAGCTAATTATACTTGCAAATATACTTCGATGTGTTCAGTTGTTTATTTGCTTTGTTCATTAGACACTGTAAGATTCTTGGTTGCCATTTTCACATTATTTGAAGCTAAAATGTTATAATGTATAAAATGTTGGCAGGCTTATCAAGCTGGTTCATTTTAGTGAAGAGGCTCGTACTGACAGTTTCTTCAAATGAGTCAACGGAGAAAATGATTGACTGATTTATTTCAGTTGAAAGTATATTAAACACCTAGTGGTTTGCCATGTAGATAACCTAGTAGCTTCAATGTAGTTGAATAACAGCAACTTCTAAGTTACAAGTAGTGTAACAATAAAGGTGCTTCACGATGACTTTTTTGTAATGTTTCCATAAAGAATATATTTAACCTCTGAAGAATCTGTTTCACAATAGGTTCTTTGCGGCGAAAATGGTTCAGATTATCAAAAGGTAAGAAAATGAAAACCATTTACTGAATGGTATTTTGTGGAACGTAAAATGATTATTCCACGGCATAGCTGTGAAGTACCATTTGAGCACCTTTAATTTTAAAACTGTAGTATAAGAAGCTACAGCTTAAGTAGCTTCTCCAACAGAAGTGGGTGACTTTGAATGCCCTTTAGACTTTTTCTTGTCTGTTTCTGTGCATGTAAAGAAATTGAGCATTGTGTAAATTGATAACTATTTTTGTGACCTAATTAATATTGATGAGCCATGTCAGGGGTGTATTAGCTCTGGAGAGGCTTAACACAGTCTTGCTTGAAATTTATGTAGAATGTTCAAGCAGAAACAACATTTCCTGTTCCTAAAAATGAAACACAGCTGACATGTTAGCGGTTTCTTCAAAAAAAAATATTGTATAGAAAGTCCTACCATTGACTGGTGGATTATCCCACCAATGGAACAGAACATCCGAGAGTTAATTCTTTTAGAAGTCCCTGAAGGCTTGGTGCAGATGGTTGGGATCCAGTCTCAGATGGCTACACCATCTTGCAGGGAGGGCTACTCTGTTGTGACTGTTACTGCTTGTATTTTATTTGAAGTCTGTTGTCATAAGGCTCGGACATGTTGAGCTACAGTAGCGCAAAGTACACTGGAGATCTTGTCAAAGTGAACCTTAGAAAGAAACACTAATGTCAAGCCATCAGCTAGGGATTTTATGACAGTAAAAAAGATTGTTCAACATGACTGTATTCCCAGTCAAGCTTAGCTTTTTCAATGGCACTGCTGTGTAGCAAATGTAATCAAAAGGCCTGCACCCAGACTATTAATCCTTATTTTGAGATCTTCCAAATTTCTTCCAGTCCACCATCTTTCATGACATTTTAAAAAACTATTTAAAAATGTATCTTTTCCATGAATTCTTTGAAGGAACATGTTGACAGCTTTTCTGTGGATTAAAAAAAACGAATCCTCTCGTATAACAGGTGTTGTTCTATCATCTGGAAAAATTTTAAGCATGGACAATGTAAAGAGCGTTGTTTTTCTTCAGTAATATAAGACCCTCTGCTTCACGTTGGGCCCCGATCACAATGTGCGGTTTATAACTTGTTGTCATCATCCCGCTCATCACACTACTTACCTCATAAGTAAGTTATTGAACACGAATTCATTGATTCAAAATATATTATTAACTCTTTTTTAATGAATGCAGACATTTTAAGTTAAGACATGTCGTTCAAACGAAAGAAACAGGCAATTTTTTTATCATTTGTAAATAAAATAATATCTATGATATATTTATATTTCATTTTGTGTGAAATTAAATTGTGCCTGTCAAATGATTTGCAGCATCTAGGTTACCATGTGTTATTAGTTTTGAGTGGTGGAATATCAGAACTTGGAATGTCGCGGTTGGTAATTCAGAATCAGGTATTCCAGAGCTTGTAGTACTGACTCACTATGATATATTGCTGCATTATACATGTTTTGTAAGTCGCTTTGGAAAAACTGTCTGCTAAATGTAAATGTCAATGTTGATATGTCGAAAAAAAGCATCTGCTAAATGCCTATATGGAAATGTAAATATAATGTACTGTATTTCTTTATGAATGTATATCGCTATTCCCCCAAAAGTGCATGTTAAATATACAGCCTTGGAAAAGAACAGATTCCAAACTTTAATTTAATCCGCAGATCTAGATGTATTTTGGGGATTCCAGTCCAGTGTCTGTTGAATGTTCACAATATCAAACCTGACAAAAAGTAATCCAACAGCAATGTGAAAGACTGACAGTATGAAAAGACACATGAAAACTGTGATACAAATCAAGGTTGTCACATGCAATTTTATATTCAAACTTTCCCTAAATCCATGTATCCACATATTACTTAAATATACTTAAAAAATAATATATGATTTTGTTTTAAATGGTCTCTTAATTTTTTCTGCGACTGTATACATATAATACACGTGATCCTGCTTTAATTCCAATTGCTATATTTTCTATTTTCCACATTTAAAATCCTAAATTCATCAAAAAGTTGAAATAACACAAATTGCACAGTTGACCATTTTTTGACATTTTTGACATTAGAATACTGAACCCAGAACATTTTTCCACATTAAACATTTAATCATTGAGCACTGTATTTGACTGCAAAATGGTTGCTACTTCCCACATCACAGCTAATTCTTACAGTCAAATTGCTTTCAGACTGAACCTGCACTAGAACTGCTAGATATATATTTTTATGTCCTCAGTTGACACAGCAACAGTAGGTGTAAAAGGATAACACTTATTTTCTAAAATAAACATGGCTTCAATCATTTACAAAATTTCGCAATATGTTCTATATACGAAATGTGAGTCCAAAATACCGTGATACTAAAATACCCCAATGAAAATTGTTAGTACATTTTTAATTCTTGTAGAAATTCTTTTACATGAATGAGATTTTAAGGGATGTTTTATCATGGCAAATGAAACAAAACCACAGACAGAAAGAACACTTGCCTCCAGGACATTGTCGTGCACATTTACACATAATATTGAGTTACACTGGCAGCTGCTTCAAAAAAACCCTCTTTGAACAAAGCAGTGAGAATAGTATGAAAGAGTGAACACTAACCACACCTCATAAAGGAAAGACACCCCGCAGAGTACACTAATCAGATCCTATAAAATAAAGTTAATTAAGGTATTACCAGGTATTACTGTGCCTCCGGTGCCAGGCTGTGATTTACACGTTACACTGTATCCAGCTGAGTTTAACCGGCTCTGAAGTAATCTAATCACAATATTTTGAAAAAAAAACATTCAAACTGTTGAATTGCTTTGTTAAATGCTGCTTTGTTTTCTCATTCGAACTATTATCAAGTTTTTCTGAATAACGCTTTTGACACAATCTATAATGAGCTTATTTGTTTAAAATGACCATAACCGTGACCTCTGATTTAGTCTGATTTATTACAAACTGAACTTTATTGCAATGTTTGATTATGTTTTGTCACAGCAAGGCAAAATATGCACCAAAAGCATTAGCTTTTTTAATATATTCCCCCTTTAGAACAATAACCTGTCAGCTCATTTTCATTCTCCTTGAAAACAATTATCTTTTTTTCCGAGGGCTTACAGGTGAGACCAGTTTATTTGGCCAGATTAATTTGAGTTTTATTGCACCGGATGCTGGAAACTTGTTTTGTTATATGCGAAACCTGTCATCTGCTCTTGGTCCATGATAAAGCATCTTGCCTCAGGTTTAAGTGATAACAGGGAAGCCGCTAGGGCATAAAACCACATGCTCAGAGTCGCTAATCACAGCCATTTATCAGCACTACCTCATTTCCGTGGACCACAAGGTTCTTTCGCCCATAACTGCATTTTAAGCGCGGTCTTATTGGTACATGTAAGTCCTGGATGGCAGTAAAAAGTTTGAGACTCGGACACTTCTGTTGAAGTATATATTACGCTTTTTGAATACATTTAGGCAAAACTAAATGTTAAGGGATAGTTCACCCAAAGATGAAAATTCTGACATGATTTACTCACCCTCAAGTTCTTCCAAACCTGTGTGATTACTTTGTTCTAATTAACACAAAGAAAGATTTTTCGAAGAATGTTAGGAATTTTCAGTTATGGATCATCATTCACTACCACTACAAAACATAGCTGCATCTTTTTTTGTTCTGTTGAACATAAAAGCAAACCTTAAACTACTATTTACATTTTTCCTACTACGGTGGTAAATGATGTCCTGTTTCTTACTTTTGTCCAAAATATCTTCCTTTGTGTTGAGCAGAACAAAGAAATATATACAGGTTTGGAACAACTTGATAGTATTTAAATGATGTCAGAAATCGTATGATTTTTTGGGGTTAACTGTTCCTTTAAAAGATGCAAAACATCTATTTAGTCTAGAACAGCAATGTTGTCTTATCTCTCCACTTGATCTATTGAGCTACATACTATTTCTACTAAATTATTTATGAAGTGGTACAGATACATTCTATCATTATCTGTCTGGGGGAACCCGGGCTCTGTAAAGGTTGTACACACTTAATCTTCATGATTTTTGATCTGACAATGATTTATTTTCTGCAACATTAAAATTCACTTTGTGAAGACATTGACAAAAAAATGAAACACACATTTAGAAATATGTCTGTTTCAAAATGTTTGCACTTATAGCATTGCATTGGCTGAGGTATTACTGTATAAATCACAATGTCTGTGACAAGCACCTTGGACCAAAGCATCACTATAGGAATTACTAGATGTCTCTTCTTTTACGGTTCCAGAGCTAAAGTCAATTTCGCTTGCTTCCAATAACTGACTAACTTTTAACTCTTGGTACACACAACAAGTACATGTTCTGTCTAATGGCAACAAGCATTCTGCAACTTACTGGTTGACAGACAACACTATTGACAACCGAACCCTCTGAATTTTTAGCCAATAATAGATGTAATGAGATTGAGGTTTATAGATGATCCCCCTCCAGTGATTTTGCATATAGAGGCACTTCATGCCAGAGTGCTTCAAGACAGCATTATGGTGAAAACAGAAAAGCCCATTGTTCGCTTATTAAAAATGTGCTCTACTTGGATGCTCAAAGCACTAGTATTCATATCATTCATACGGGGTAGATGGAGAGCGCTGACAATACCCTGTTTAATACCTTCCCATTTCCTCATAGCATAATGCCTCACAGTGACACAACCTCCAAATGTAATGAGACAACAAGAGTAATGAATGATAGGTGATAGGAGATCATTGGTCTTCTATGAGACCGATAAATCAGAAGCACTTAACCTGACGCTCAGTTAAAAGTCATATACAAATGACTGCGCATCCATATAGTACCTTGCTAGAAAGACACATCTCACTGGATCCGGATGATAAATCACACAATGTTATATCAGAATTCTTGTGTTATTTAAAAGACAGCCTATATTCTTTTGACAAACAAAAGTGAAATAATGGTCAAATTCCTCAAGAAAATTGTTTTTTCAATTGTTTGTGGTTGGCAGATGACTTAAAAAAGCCTAGCCTGGTTTGCTTGTCTTAAAGTGATCGTTCACTCAAAAAGGATCATTCTTTCATCGTCATATCAAACCTGTATGACGTTCTTTCTTCTGCAGAACACCAAAGAAAACATTTTGAAGAACGCATGTAACCAAACAACATCAGACCTCATTGACTTGTCTGACTTGACATATCTTGTGTTCCACAGAACAAAAACCAAATAATACAGGTTTAGAATCAGAATACAGTTAGTCAATTATTCAAGAATATTTATTTTTGGGTGAATTATTCCTTTATAGTCTCTTTAAAGCAAACAGTCTAGTCTGGTTTTTCAAACACATGTCAGCTGGTCATACTAGGAGACCAGTTAGCCCACCAGCAGATACCCTCATACTGTTCATTTGGCTGTCTTCGGTATGATTTGTCTAAATCAAAATATTTCCAAGTGCTAAATCTGTATGACAAAACATCATACTTGATAGAATTTTGAAATTTGATAGAATGTTATTTCGGTGGCTCACCTGATATATTGCTCAACAGTGTGGCTGGACCCAAACTCCACAGAATGAAGATGAGAGCAGACTGTGTCGTGTGATGCAGGAGTTCAGTCTGGGGCTGCTTTGGGTACTCACTCTTTCAAAGACGACGCCTCTAAATTGAACACAGCTGCACGGTGCCATATTGTTTGGCGGACACACAACTCCCGTATCATCAACATAATATCACTTCACACCTTACAAACAGAAGCCATATTGGCAGTCAGCTTGCATTGTATTGTGAGTGTTTGTGAATGCTCACAAGTAATGAGCCATGATATGCATGCGCACATGTGGCATGTACCTTCACAGTCAGGAACACACACAGTCGTGCACGCGCACACAGGCATACAAAGCGTTTGTTTGACGGATGGGTTCAAAGGAAAATTGACCTAATAATAGATGCTAGCGAAAAACAGATACCAGGATACAATTATAAATGCGTTAGACCTGTGACTCTCAACCCAGTGTGTGTCTATCTCCGGAGGTTAACAAGCAGGGTAGTGAGGGGACTTGGCATGATTTTATTTTGACCTTGTTTGCTTATAAACCTATAGCTTTGTCAATTTGCACAGTAGCATGTGCAGCCACTGAAAAATTAAGAAACCGCTTTAAAATTATTTTCAGTTTTTCATAATCTACTATTTGTAGGCATGTGTTTGGGTAAAATTATCATTTTTGTTTCATTCTGTGAAATACTTACAATATTTCAACCAAATAAAAAAAAAATTGTGTCTATTTGCATTTGAAAATTGTATGTGATAACATTACATGTATCATGTGTCTTGTCATGCTGTCAGTCTTTCACGCTGCTGTTGGAAGGCCTCATGTCACTCTTGAAGTTTGATATATGGTGTAGACACTGTTTGAACTTATGTTTAATGCCCAGAGAAAGGTATTCACAACTATTACAATGCGGCTAATTTATATTAATTGTTTGAGGTGAATCATACAAACATATGATTCTTAAACAAGCAGATACTATATGTATACTACACTGATACTGTACTTCAGTACATAAATATATCATATCATATCATATCATATCCATCTCATAAAATATTTATTATTTGTTTTGAAATGGTGTTGAAATGCCCCATTTGAGATAGATTTGTAAATATATTCATCATTTTTCTCTGAGAAAGTTTGTCTTTGAATTTGCCACTGTCGAACAAGAAACAAGCTTAAGTGTCTCAGTAGTAAGATGAATCTGAGTTGTGAATCTGTTAAATACCCACAGTATCAATTGTTTCATAATGAATCACTGCAAGATAGCCATATTAATATATTACAATAATGTGGAATACTACTATTTACCTTACCTTAAGAGAAAGATATTTGAAAGAATGCTTGTAACCGAACAGTTCTTGCCCACCATTGACAACCATAGTAGGAGATATTGCTTTATAAATTTCTTTGTTCCGTTGAACAGAAAATAAGATATTTTGAAGAATGTAGGAAACAGTTCTGGGGCACTTTTGAGTTCCTTTGTCAATTTTGACAAATGTCAGTTTTCTTCCAAATATCTTTCTTTGTGTTTGACAGAACGAAGACTTACAGGTTTGAAACTACTTGCTGGAGTAATTCATGCCAGAATTTCTCCTTTTGGGTTAAGTATTCCTTTAAGTAGTTGTGGGATTAGCCTAAAAAGTAAATTGATTGAAATATTTCCTTTTACAATAAATGTATTTATTTATTTGCACATGAACCTTAAAATGTTTGTGGTATGTCCATGCTATGCTTACCACAAAACCAGTACTCCAAGATTTGCCCACATACACAACTTCTGAAAGTGTCTTACCTAAACATTTGTGCGATGGCATTACTTTGAGAGTCTAGCCCGCACCAATGACTCATATTACGCAGTGATATGGAGGATCGAGTCGAGCTTATTTAATCACCTGCTGTTAGTGGGCTGTCAACCGCAGTGCTCCAATCTTTACTGCAATCCCTCTGGTTTAAAGCATCAGGAAAATCCCGAATGGATATGACAGGGAATTAATTAAAAACTCTGCTGTAATTACAAAGCTTTAGTGAAAGCCTTCCTGTCCCAAGACCAAAATTACCAAGCACGTCCTTGATTCCATAGCAAAACTATGCCAAAATAGCAAAATAATACCAGTTCCAACAGATGCTGGTGTTCTCTTAAAGCTCTGTCTTCAAAAAGATACAGAACGCCCATATTATTTTCAATGTTGTTCTTTGTAAGAAGTCTCAAAGCATGTGTCCCCTGGCTGTAAGGCGGGGGATAGCAGAAGAAAGAGACGTGTAGCTTCAAGCACCCAGAGGAGGGGGATTAAAGAAGAAAGAGACGTGCAGCTTCAGGCACCCAGATACTTAGTGAATTTCCTCTCTGCTCTTCCTCTGCCACTGAAAGGTTGTGCCCTCACATGTGTATATCAAGCTCACAGCTCACTGGAGAACTGTGTCCACCCATGACAGAAAATGATGAGCAGGCTGATAAAGAATAAAGTGCCAGAAAGGGAGGACAGCCTTCTGCACTCTGCCATGCTCTAGTTCCTCTTTAGTAGTCTGATCCATTCAATGTTTTGACTTTTTCTTTATCTCCCTCACTCTCTCTCGCTCACACTTACACACAACCCCTTTCCCAAACACACACACAGACTTCCCTCACTCTCTTATTATATATATGCTCTATTTTTCCATTAGCATTACTCTGTTAACAATCATCTCATACTGATCTTGAATACCTAAAGAGTGGAAAATGCATACTTGGTATCTTCGAAGAGTATTTGGTTCGATCACATTTATAATAGATAGATACAGCTTAACTATTGATTCCAAAAACAAACGGCGCGTACGGAAGGGGTAGGCTCAACCAAAGCACTTGCGCACCCATTGTCAACAAAACACAGACATCAGTTTCACGCAGTTCATGTACGGTATCTTTTAGTGACGGCTTCATATATCAGTTTCAAAAGATCTCCAAATCCAGCTTTATATCTACAGTTTATATAACATTCATCAACCAATTGAGTGAAGAAACAAATACCTGAACTTCGCGAACGTATGCTCTCTCTCCTGCTTACAAGTGTAAGTGAGGTCTGCGCATGCTCCTTCTCCTGCTCTCCTTGCTGCCGTGTGATCGTGCCGCATACTTTTCCGGGAGAATTGTCCAATAAGGGACTAAGAAAAGTTGTTACTAAACAGTTTTATATGTTCGCAAAAAAACATTTTCAGAAATCACTGGGGGAGTGTGTCGATCACAGAAATACTACGTATTACGCCAAACTCGTTTTTTGATGAATTGACCATGTTAAGCATGAGGAGACAGCACGTTTAACATTGTAAAGAAGTCAGAATGCATGAAACATCGTTGCAGGGCCGCTTTAAAGGGATAGTTAACCCATTTTCATTTAACTGTGTTAACATGATGCCATTTTTCTGAAAACAAGTTAATACTGTTATGGTTCATGGTGGTCTCGGATTACAATTTACTTTTATTGCATGCACAAGGGTCAAATGTGAGCATTTGTTGTCTAAAAGAATAAAGAAAAGAAACAGTAATAGAATGATATGAACAATGCCTTAAAATGTATTTTTGCCCAAAGCACTAATTAAAAACAAATGTTACCTTGATTTATATTCCTTGTGTTTTTATGACTTCAAAGTAGAATGCACAATACTAAAATTATCCCAGTTAATAACGATGATCTGAAGAAACTTTGTGGGTCATCATTTTTGATAAACAAATATCGTAATTACACAGTGACTAGACCTTCCACACATAAAAAGATTGCTTTAGAAATTGGTCAGACAGACTGTGCTTTCAATTGCCTTGTTTGTTTTGATGTTAAATGTCTTCTAGATTTAGAAAAACACTTGAGTTTTATTTTTTAAGAGGGATTCTTAATAGCCGTCTGACAATGGTAAGGTTTTTAATGATTGACCATGTTCAGATTGTTGAATCATTTTACCAACATAATTAAGGATGCTCTTCTTTAGCTTCTACTTTATTGAAATGCAGTGCTCATAAGAAACTAAGAGTAGTTTTTTCAAATGGTCAATCGCAAGACCCATCTGTAATGTCTGTTCCTAATAAATGCTCTTTTATTTTACCCGAGCAGGTTACCTTATGGAAACATGCATATTAAAATCCCCTTACCAGCCAGACTGCTCACAATGCCTTGGTTTTACAGATGAACACTGAGTCTTTACTAAATACTGCACAGTGTACGTGATATATTGCCAACAAGAATCCATGAAGTGCATGTCATCTTGGAAAACATGTCACTTTGCATTTTTAATGAAATGTGGTGTATTTGACAGTCCGGTTGAATAATGCGTGAAGGGGATATGATGGTTGAAATACGTCTTGTTCATCCATCATATTGGAAATGAAAGGTCATGCTGAGCATGTTGCATTCTACAATTGACTAAAACATACTAACAGCTAACTGTGAAGGGTGTGTCAGTAGTATTGAATTCAGGTCTTTCTACAAAAACACCATGATGCAAATGAGTATATTAGAGCAAATTTAGAGAAAAAAACGGTGTATTTGATCATTTAGCTCCTTGGTGTATTGTCATTATCAGGGGAGAATTTACTTAAGATTGCAGAAAATTAGTTTCAATGTGCCAGACATGCTCAGCAGGAGGAACTTCCCTTTATTTGTTTTCACCTATTTATTTATTTCTTTATTTGTATTTTTGTATATTTATTTCATATGTGAATTCTCTCAGGTATTGCTGTTACCATGCACCCACAAATCAACGTCACCTTTTTAAGCATGGGATATTATAAATTATGAATCATTAATGTTGCAAACAATTCTAATCCTATTCTGGATTTCTTCCTTCAAGCAAGAAGTAGCTCTCTCCATGTTTCTCCATTACAAAAAGAAACACTCAAAAGACCCCTTGTGTTTTTCCATTCATCATCTACCTTGCTGTTTAAAGCAGTGCCATGGGAAGGTCTCCTTTTGAGCTGACAATCAAATCCCCCATAGCTCATGCTGCTTCTCTATAATAACCCTTACAAAGAATTATTCATTCTTGTTTTAAACTAAAAATATATGTTCAGTCCACTTTTCAACAATATACTTTATGTATTGTATGTCAGCTTTGGCGCCGTGGAATACCTTGGAGTAAAATGTGTTGAACTAACTCAATCTTCCTTGTACAAAGCGATAATAGGAATTTAAATCATGTGTATATTTCAAGGATAAGAATTAACACCTAGGAACATAATATCTGGCAGTTTGCAATGCTTAAAATAGTATACAGTACTTAAAGTGCTTACATGAGTCATTTTATATTAGTTTTGTGTTACAGTTTTTCTTAGTCGCTTAGGCACATTTCTCGATTCACTTTTAAATTTAGCCAAATATTGTGTTCATTTCTCAGAACAATTCGTACAAACTGCACAACATCATGTATTACCTGCAAAAGCATGTAACTTGTTCAAAATCCCTCAAACATATTTTTTTGGATCAGTCAACATGTCAGTCCCATCAAAATGGCAAGTCCTTGTGTCATTGTTTATGAACAAGACAGTCACAGTTATATGTGTCAGTATTTTCGGATCTTCGACCAGCCTCAGCCATTGAAAGGCTGTGATTGACAACATGGTCCACAATGGTGGGCCTGATTTTATCAGGAATGGACCTACGTCCTCTTCTACCTCTTCCTCTGTTTTATACCCTTCCACCACGCATTCGTAATCCTCTTCTTCCAGCCTGTGCATTTTCTTGTGCTTCTTCCATTGTCTGAAATAGACACAATTGTGTAGTGCCATGTCGAAATGTTCCTTATAGTTGAATGAGATGCACCTGTGAGCTATTCTGGAGAACTGCTTGATGATTGGCTGATCTAACACTTCACACATTCCCACTCATTAGTGAAAATCAAGAATTACATGAGAGCGATTTATCAAATCAGTTCACAATTAGCAAAGTCTAAAAGAAATCTATAGATAGCATGCTTATGAGATCATGACAAAAAGGTCACAAAAGGTCAACCACTTTTCACGTAATGGTTTAGGCAATGAACTCATGCCCAAATGTTTTGAGGTGTAAGACTATTTAACTGAAAACCGGTATAATGTATTTTGAAGAAAATGACTTAAGCGACTAAAAATGTAGGAAACTGCAGACAATTGTACATAATCATCTGCATGACTGTACAAAAGCATTTGCTATTTGGCCAAAACAATGAGAATTTGCTTTTATGTTGTACACAACTGACTTGATGATGTGGAGGTAGAACAATGTGTTGTGAAAAATGTGTCTCTTATCTGAGAAATGCCCCAAAGCCACTGATAAAAACTGTAAATAAATATAAGGGACAACAAAAGTTAAGTGGAAAGTATTAGTATAACAGTATTTAAGTCCACTTAAATAAACATACAAGTATACATGCATAAAGTATGAAACTAGTAGTTTGCTTTTAAGTAGGCTTTACTTTTATATACCAAAATAAAATACATAATAATAGTGAATATTGATATTAGTTCACATCTTCACATTATTCTAAAAGAAATATTCCTACTTTGTAATCATAATTGCTTTTACATACCCCATTGACCTGATTTAGGCATGTGAAAGCCAAAGTTTTGACCCAGACATGTAATGAGGTCCAATAAGCTGATTGTTTGCCGTGTTACAATGTGTCCAAGAGCAGCGTGCCACTCATCACCAGTGCATCTGTTTTTCAGAATCACTACCATGAAACCCTGGTGTGAAAGCTTTGGTGTAAAAATGAATTAACAAGCGATTCTGAAACCTTGAGGAAAGGTTGAGGGGGTTGTCAGGTAATCCAGATGGTGTTTTCGCTGGTAAGTGTGGAGACAGAATCAACACAACCTGCCTTTTCAGAAATACCTGGAAGTGTGAGGCTGGTAACAAGCAATTCTCAAGACTTACGGGAAACAATATGTGACCATGCCAGTCAAACAACAGACTGTCTGCTGCAGACTGAACTCTAGTTGCCCAGCGGGTCAAATGAGAGCTGCTCTGGGGAAATAGATCTGCTTTAATTATAAAGTAATCTTGTGGTTGATCTTATGGTGCTTGGGTTATGCTTTACACCTGATGGAGGAATCCTGATGTGTCGAACTGTATCATGAAAATTGTAAATACAACTGTAGCATGTTCTATTCAATAGGACTCCACATGGTCTGCAGGGGCTGCCTTAGGGAATGAGCAATTTCACACTCCAGAGCAGCCCTGCTCTTCTGTGTGCACAGAATGTGGATTATATCTGTGTGTGAGACAGAGACCATCTGATCCATTGTATGTTCCTGTCCTACATGGTAGATGGACAGATAGACACGGACAGACAGATGTATTGACGGACAGACAGACACATACATGCATACATATATACGGTAGATAGACAGACAGACAGAATGTTAGAGTAGATAGACAGATATACGGTGAGATGGAAGGATAAATATCGATAGACAGAAAGACAGGCAGATGGACAGACGGATAGACGTGCAGGCGGACGGAAAGACAGACAGATAGACAGACACATATGGTAGATAGAAAGACGGGCAAGCAGACAGAGAGACAGATGGATGGATAGACAGATAGATATGGTAGATAGACAGATAGATGAACGGACAGACAGAAAAACAGATGGATACATCCAAACGACAGACAGACAGACTGACACGGCATAGACAGAGACAGACAGAAGTGTAGACAGATAAATATAGATAGAACGGACAGAAGGAAGGACAGATGATGATGTAAAGTCATTTTTATTTTATTTTAACTGTTGAATTTTACTTAGCACAATGGCAGTTTAGTGTTTTGTACTTTACATATCTTGCATTCTATATTTATATATTGTTGTATTTTAATGTACACCCTTTCTGTGTTTTTTACTTTTTTTTTCGTAAAGTGCGACATTTTAGCACATTGCCCAATACAAATTTCCTTTCTGGGACAAATAAAGTTTACCCTTCCGTTACCCCTTATATCTTTATTTTTTCAAGCTCCCTTTAAATGGCAAAATGTATGCAAGGGGCACACATAAGTGCAGCCGTGTGATTATTCTGCCTTTTAACGGCTTGTAAATGAAGATGAATGTGCATTACTCCAATGCTAATGGCAATCCAAAGTGTAAGGAGATACAGGTTAAGATCAAGGTGAGTGACAGTATTCTGTGAGGAAAGAGAGTAATGATGACAGTAAGAAACCGGCTTTGACTTCCACACGTCAAGTGCAAGATAGATTGGCAAGCACTGGTGTAAGTCAGGGGAGTAAGACGGCTTTTCCAAGGACACTATTGTGTGAAGAGGCAGAGTGGCAGATAAGAACTGTCACGCTACGATGGCAAACATACTTTAATTGGTTTGTTGACTCAACTAAGTTTCTCTCAACGGTATATAAGACCCTTAACAGTGACAGAGTGTCTTGTAAAGATTTCAAGAGTAGCCTGACGTCTGGAATCGAATGTTATGACAGCAACTAAAAACTAAGGGGAAACTGATATTTGAGAGGTACAAAAGAAGCTAAATAGAGATCGAATGAGTTTTTCTCATCTGAAGGGGTTGTTTGGGTCAGTCATGATCGAGACAGGCTGATTGAAGCGAGACGTTAAGCCACCGAGATGGATTTAGAGCAACGTCTCCATTTACAACTGGCATTATCTGTTTGTACTGGACCTAGGGAATATTGACCATGACAGTCACTGACTTTCCAGCACCAGAATGAGAACCCCCGACCTTAACCTTTGCCACAAAGAAAACTCTATCATTTCCAGTAACTGTTGTCATGACCACCAGTGCTTTGTGGTGTAGGCTTCCTCTGAACGGTCCATAAATCTAGTGAGTGAGGGGGGTGGCGCGTTGACGCTGGTCTCAAGCAGAGATGAGGAATGGAACCAATGAGACTGATGGAAAGGAACTTGATTTGAGGACAAGGGTGATTAAAAAGCTTGCAGAGAAATGAAAAAGACTCCCGGGGGAAGTGGACGGATGACTCAGAGCTTTGCCATTATTAAGCAATATATTCGTCTTCTTGTGTGCTAGCAGGAATGTGCTAGATTCTTCAGTATGCTAATGCTGTCTCATAATCAAACGCAAAGTGTGAGTTTGTATTTGCGTGAGCAGGAATATCGCTTTCAACGCGTGGAGCAAACATGCTGACATATTCTAAATGTAAAAACACCGTTTTTTAGGAACATGTCTTGTGAGGATTTTTGTATGAGCAGTGTAATCTGTAGAAGACTCTTCATATACAGTATAGAGACAGAACTGCCTACATTTACATATTTGCTTTTATTCAAAGTGACTTACAATATATTGTTCTACACATTTTGTTTTCTGACTATATGCAATCCCCTGGGCTCGAAACCCATGACCTTGCATTGCTAGTGCCATGCTCTTACCACTGAGCCACAGGAAAGAGTACTTTACAATATGCATATTCTGATGTCAATAATAGACTACTGGAGTCTTAATATGCTGTAATAATATTTATAATATTTATTGGTCTTTTAACATTAGTACAATTTTACGCTTGCTTCATTTTTCCTTTTTTACCATTCTGCATAAGCTTAAACTGGCATCTGTCCAAATGTACTGCCCTTTTAAGAGGAGAGCCGAGTCAATTGCTTGGAATAATTTCATGCTGTGACCAGTTCCCAAAAACATATTCTCCTTGTTACAGCCAAATGACCATAGCTGTGATCCATCGGTCCATTTTACCATTCCAATATCACAAAAATGAAAAAATGCCAAACTGTGGGGAACGGGTTGTGTTGCATGGATATGGCTTTTTATTTTTTAGGTGTGGTGATGCCCTCTGGGGGAAATGCAACACATTGTTGCAAACTTAAAATTACAGTTGTATCCCACAAGTAAGCAATACAAGTGTTAAGAAATACAAGCATAAACATTTCCAAAAGACAATCATATTATGATAGTACTGTGTACCTTCCTGGTCACCATAACGTGCATATGAAGATAAAACTGTGCCCGTCCAATTACTAAGAAATTCATTTTTACTGTCAATACCCTAACCGGGGCTAAGAGAGGATGAATCACACAGTGCTTGGCATCAACTAGGTGGAGATGGAGTTTTAACCTTCCATCACTTAAATGAAACTGCTGCACTATGATACAAGAATCAATATTAATTTCAGTAAAGAACAGAGCCTTCAAATGAAGGGGCCTATCTGCTCGCTCTCATTGGTTCTTTTTATCAGCCGAAATAACACTTGCTCAGCAGGAATGAGATACAAGCTTTTCCCTTCCCGACAAAGGTGCATAAACTTATAAAGGTGTCTTTATTTAATTTTGTAGTTATTTTGTATTATTTTTTATAAAAATATACAAACGTCTCCCGTAGGAAAATATTACACAAGGTTGTTCTTTCATAGCTCAGGATTTGATGGAGTCTTTACTTAGGATAAATATCTGAGACTCAGGGATTTAAAGGACCAGTCAGTACAATTTAGCACCATCTAGGGGTCAGGTTGCGAACTGCAACCAACAGCTCACTCCACCGCTCACCCATCCTTTTGAAGCACTACGGTGGCTGACACAGGACAGACATGTCATCACGTTTTCACTTATTTGCCGAAGGAAATAACGTATTTACATTAACATTTATTCATTTAGCAGACGCTTTTATCCAAAGCGACTTACAGAGAGTTCAGGGAGCAATAAGCGATATGTCATACAGGAGCAATAATACAATAGATGCTAATAAAACGTTTCAACAAAAGCTTGTTTGCTGAACACAGGGTTCTTGAAGGGGTGTAGGAGGGTGGGAAAGTATGACAGTACGGATCCAGTGATAGTTCTGTAGGCAAGCATTAGTGACTCTGATACGGTCTTCAACCGGTAGACAGTGGAGAGAGATGTAGAGAGGTATCACATGAGCCCTTCGGGCTGTTGGAAGACAAGGCGTGCTGCTGCATTCTGAACCAGCTAGAGCGGTTTGATAGCCTTTACAGGAAGAACAGCAAGGGGAGCATTGCAGTAGTCAGTAGTCCTTTAGGTTACCAGGGCCTGGACAAGGAGTTGTGCCGCATGGTCGGTGAAATAGGGTCTAACCTTTCTAATGTTGAATAAGGCATATCAGAATGACTGTGTTGTCATTGCAATGTTATCATTGAAGGACAGCTGTTCTTCAAAGCTTACTCTGAGGTTCCTGGCTGTTTTGGAAGGAGTACAAGTATTTCTGTCTTCGTAGGGTTCAGCTGGAGGTGATACTCTTCATCCAAGCTGAGATGTCTTGTAGGCAGACTGTAATGCGAGCTGCTACAGTGGTATCGTCTGGGTGAAATGAGATGTAAATCTGGGTGTCGTCGGAATAACAGCGATAGGAGAAGCCATGTGCCGATATGATGGGTCCCAATGATGTTGTGTAGATGGAAAAAAGCTGTGGTCCAAGTACCGATCCCTGAGGGACCCCAGTGATTATGTGGTAAACAGTGGACAGCGAGCCCCTCCATGACACCCTGAAGGATCTTCCCGAGAGGTAGGATTTGAACCAGCGGAGAGGAGTGTCTGAGATTCCTAGAGATGACAGAGTTACTAGCAGTATCTGGTGATTGACAGTGGCGAACGCTGCAGATAAGTCTAGCAGTATCAGGACCGAGGATTTAGATTCAGCCTTGGCTAGCCGCAGTGCTTCTGTGACCGATAGCAGTGCAGTCTCAGTGGAGTGGTTTGTTTATATATTTATGTCCGTTTAGAGCCTCTATAGAAACAACATGGTGAATTCCATGTAAGGGGACCTGCGGGGTTTGTATATGGAAATAGCTCATTCAACGGTAAGAAAAACATAACGCTTCATCATGTAAGGTCTTTATACATCTCTGAAGACATAGCTATGTACAGTATATTATATTGCATTGCTGTCAATAGATCCTCCAAAAAATTACACACCAGTACTTCAAGAAAAATACCCTAAAGAGATATCATGTGGACTGCTTTTCAAAACTATAAAACAACCATGTTTTGTTAGGTTAAGACGGATTACTTCTACTCAAGATAAATGCCAGCAACTTAATATATTCCTCCTTCAAACTAATCTTTTGAATAAACCTGATGTCAAATTGTTCAAAACTTATTTTTTAAGAATGTGTTTGAGATTTTGAGGGCTGCTTAACCTGTTGTGTTATTCATAGGTATCCTCTTTTGGATATGCAGTATGGATGAAGGTAGCAGTGGTTTGAGCGCTCAATCAACACCCGTCCACCATACCCACAGTTGTCAAAATACCCTGACATGTTGTAATTATGTGCCATTCACACATCCAATGGTGTCATCTTAAATCATTCATATTGCATCAGAATGTCTTACAGCTTCTACATTACCAGCTACATTAAAAGTGTAAAAAAATCTCATACGCAGCTTTTGGTGTGATATTTGGGAAAGTGCTTGTCATCCTTTTTTGATAGCCTCTTGTTAGACCAAATAAAGATGTCGTTTATTAGCAGCGTTATATTTAAAAACTTTTCACACAGGCATCACGATTTTCCAGAATCCTGAGAACGCTTTCAGGCCACCTTTCTCAGAGAGTGCAAGAGAGAGCAGGGTGGGTAAGATTGGCTCATACATTGGATCCCGCATGGTTGGCAAAGAAACTTTTTAGTGACATATTTAGAGCAATGAATTGCAAGAGTGATTCAGGAGAGACTATCGTTTCCTTTAGAATTCATTTTGCGAAAACAATGCACTTGATGTGCAGGAAAGGGAATTGGAGGCCTTGTTATGAAGAAGGGAAGGAGAAAATAATCTCAAAAACACCCACGTGATGTAAGAAAAACGTCTCTCATGTTTATAATCATGACCTATTTATTACCTAACCAACCTAGACTATAGTTTAGGATTTCATTATACTAATGTACTACTGATATCCAAAAGACAAAGCTGAACCTGAAATAGTTGTTTACTCCAGTTTAACAGATGGCCTTTAATTGCTTAAGTATTCAACAAGGGCATTAAGTAGCTGTTTTAGTATTCTGATTATTTTATTCTGATTTAGTCATAATATATCGGTATTGACAATAACTGTGATAATAATAACTGTAATATTGTGTGAATTTCTAAACACAGCTAAACAACACTATCTGCTTGAAACTTCAACATATACTAGGTGGTGGTTTTGCATTTGTTTAAAGTAATAATTCACCCAATAAATTTTGAAAACGTTGGTAACCGAACAACACAGCAAGTGAATTTGATTTATAGCATTATATATTGTGGTAATATTGTTATAATGGATTATTTTGGCAACAATTATTGAGTTGTGAAACTCTGATATTGTGACTTTTTGGATTTGTTCTCTAAATTTGTGATGGAAAACGATATCTTACTGAATCAACCTCACAACAGTTATACTAGTCAATACCTTAGCAGAGGACCAATTCAACAAGATGTTGATACAGGACATCTACTCATGGGGTTCCTAGAAGAAGAACTGTCAAATGCTAAACTCATGCCAGCTCTGTTGAATTAAGATAACTTGCACAACACAATTAAAGTTCACACCTATATGTCTCATTACAAAAAAGACTTGGAACTTGACATTTAGAACGTGCTTGACATTTCTATCTGCGTTATTGGGTTCTAACACTGAAGGTAAGCCATCTTTTTCAACACTAGAATATGATGTCCTTTGGAAAAATAGGCTAGTGATAAAAGGGAAGAAATGGAAAAAGTGTAACATGATTAGGAAGAATAGCCATATGTGATCAACCAGTTGATTGTAAGAGAAGAGAGACAGAAATCTTGAAAGCTCATATATACAAAGTGTAGAAAAAAGTAATTTCCTTTGCTGTTTATCTTTCTCTACCCATGTAAACTATAAATAAGGCCTTCAATTTAATCTAGTATACACATATTAGAAATGAACAAATGTGGGATTCAAACATCATAACACCTAGACCCGACAATAAAAATACAAGGAACAAATTCTTCTTTAAATAAGGAAAAAGTGTAATGTTATCACAAACTAGGTTGTAGAATCTATAGATAAGAAGAGCTTTTATCACAAACATAACTTTATTGTCCAAAGTCTCCATTTCAGTTTCTTATACACAAGATATACGACATAATCAACTGTGACCAAGAGATTGTTCTTGGTCAGTGATTCACATTGTCTTTTTTTAGATTTTCACAAATTCTGTCAAGGAAACTCTGATATAAAATGGGTAAAAATAAACATTGTTCTGAATCGGCTGGCCAACGCAGAATCACTTGAATAAAAAAAATGCTGTAGTATAAACCAAATCTCTGATGAATTGCTGAAGGGTGAACTCAAGAGTGTTTGAAAAACTGTTATACAGGAAGATAACAGGGAGATAGAGCCTGTGAATATCAAGTGTATTGTAAGAGAACCGCAATACAAGGCCGGAGATATAAGGACTCCATTGGTATGGAAGAAGCCCGGGCAGGTGCTTTAAGTGAGGGCTTTTCAAACAATGTTCATGGACATTTGTAAAACTTTGATGCAATGCTCATCCTCACAGTATTTCTGTTAAATGCTAGTTAAAATGTCTGGAAAGAGGGTTTGCGGGGGTGGAGAGCTTTTTAACATGAAATGTTTATCTATATATCTCTTTCTGGTCCACTTTTGTAGCCAACGGTATATAGTTTGGGTCCAGACTTCACTTGGATCAAAGCGAATAACCATGTCAACAGTTGAAAGAGACAATAAAAGCAGTTCATGAGGCACTTATTCGTATCTCAGAATCCTGGAAAAAGGATTTTTGGTTCATTTACTTGGAGATTTATAAAACCAACTTTAAAATGCTATTTGACATGTTCTTCCAAATAGTGAACAGAAGAGTGAAAGTATGCACGAGGTATAGGAAAGGCACATAGCCAACCTTATCAAAGTGTCTTTTCCTAACCACAGAATTCTTTACGACTTAAAGGGACAGTTCACCTAAAAAATCATTTACACGCCCTCATGTCATTCCAAACAAGGCTTTCTTTCTCCTGCAGAACACAAAAGAAGATATTTTAAAGAACGTTAGTAACCAGACAACACTGGCCCCCATTGACTTCCATCGTGTAGACACAAAACCACTAGGAAATTTCTCAAAATATCTTCCTTTGTATACAAGTTTTTGAAGACATGAAGGTAAATAAAAGATGAGAGAATTGTTTATTTTTTGAGTGAACTATCCCTTTAAGGAACATGCCCGAAATAAATAAACACAGTTTTTCACACAGCATTCTTAAAAAAGCCATCAGTCGAGTCTCTCTTCAGTGTGTGGTCTAGTTTCGGAGTTCTCTGTGGTTTTAGACTCATGCTCTTTGAATATCCCGGCCAGTGTTTTGAAACGAGGACCCCAGCTTCTGTAATCCTCTTTGGAATCAAGCACCCAGGACTCGATGGAACTGAGAGATTCGGCAATCGAGCCCTCTCCCTCATAGGCATATGTAACAAGAGAGTCATAAGGAGGGTCTGAGTTGCTGATGGTGTCCTCATGGAGACAATGATGGATGTAGGCTCTGATGTCCTCGTCCTCTTCTGTCGACACGGCCACGCCACACTGATCATCCGATCTTATTTTTCGCGACTGCGCAGACTCGTCAATGCCTTTGGGATTGCGCAGCGTCCCGATGTCAAAGGCTTGAGTGTCTTCTTCACCACCGCCCTCGTCATCATAGTGGATCACATTGTCCCGTACATCCTCTTTGGACGACATCAGGGTGTCCTTCTTTTTGTCTCTTCTTACACCTATATAGAGCATCACCATGACTGCAAGACAACAGAAAAAAGTGCTTTCAATAACATGGGTTGCAGCAAAATAGACATTGACATGCAGTACATGCATACGCGACCCTTAAACAATAGGAGGATTTTGAAAAGGGTCAGTCGTGTGTTTTAGAGCCATTAGCTGATTTCCTTTTTTCTTCTGACGTGCGTATTCAAACTGGAACTAAAGAGGACGGCAGCCCGAGGGCAGCCGTAATGCAGTTCTGACATGCTGCCTGTCACCATCCTTGTGCCTCGCTCGTGCGAGACGAGGGTAGGTAGTTTTTCAGAGCTTTCATCTTCATCCTCAGAGGCAGTGGAGCTTGCTCGTTCCGTTACACTCAAAGAAAGAGAGAGAGGCACAGCTACAAGAATTTAAGATAAGTAAACCTAAAAAATGTACGCTAAAAATAAGCAGAGTGAAAAATGTACTAAATAAACCTGCATTTGTTTTAAAGGAAATATGTTATCAAGCTTTTATATTCCAGTCTTGAAGAATATAAGGGAAAAAGCTGAATATTTATTCTGATCATTAATTTTGCTTTTGCGCCCCCAAGTGGCTGCGGTATAAAAATCCAAATTTTCTGCCTGAATTGATTTTCTCTAGTATTTTTAAATGTTGGCAGGCAGATTTTGACATTCCCAACCCACCATTGATGCTTTTTTCTGTAAACCACATATACCTATATTAGTACATTATATCACTCGGACAACATGCTGTGTTTTATTGCCCACTTGTCTCATCATCTTTGTTAAAGTCCACATGAATTGCGCCGTATGTCTGGCTATAAGGACACAGTATGTGTGGCACACAGCATTTCGCTCACCCAGCAGAATGACAATGCACAGCAGTATGGCCATCACCGCTCCAGTACTGAGTCCCATGGGATAGAAGACCGCTTCCGCACTGCAGGAAAGCATCGAGCCGTCTGTGTCGCAGGCACACACCCGCACCAGCACCGTGCCCGTGCTGCTTCGGATCGGGTAGCCGCCGTCCTCCACCACTACCGGCACCAGGTACGCGTTCTGTTGCATTCTCCGAAACCCCCCTTGTCTTGTCACCAATCCAGCTGTGTTATCTGAAATGAGACCATTAAACCATCTGTGATATTTGCAGATACAGTGGAGTCTGTTAATTATTGTACTTAATGCAACATGATTACTGATAATCACAGACAGGTTGTCTTGATCTTAACTTGGCATCCCTGCATTTCTCCGTTCAAGAATATTATGCACTCACAAGTTTTATTCCAGGATTAAGAAGAGAAGAGCGTCGCTTTGAAGTGGAAATAAGTACAGAAAAGTGGTTCTGGTTAAGGGGATAACACGCAACTCTGGGGAAAAGCATGGCACACCTTTCTGAGAGGAGATTTAGATGCAGCTGGATCCCAAACAAAGCTAGGTTGCAAACACTTGAGGTTTTTAGAAATTGTTTTATGCACACTAGAGCATTTCTTACACTGACTATAATTTATAGTTTTAAACTATACATTAAACTATACATTCAATAAAATCCTCCTCGTCCCATCTAAGGCAAGCAGGACCACCCATTCTTATTCCTTGTCCAGCCAAGTGTTTCTTCTGATCCAAAGGAAATTGAAAAAGCTTTTAAATCAAACTTGAAAACATGGCGGTCAGGCGCCTGGTGGTCTTTCGCTGTGGCCTTTGCTTAGCGTTCGTCGATGTGTCAAAATGTGCTTGTCTTCGTCTGGAAGGTCGAACGACCCCGTCATCTGAGGTTTGTTACGCCTGAGCAAAACAGGGGATTTCTCTTGACAAGGTAGCAGCCATTAAAGTACACCTTGTGCCTGTATGGCTGCGTAGCCCTGAGTGACCCTGTCTCTGTGAATCACGGTTGATGATATTCATGTGCTGAGAACGCAAGGGACCGAGTTTGGGAGTGAGGCAGAGAGGCTGCAGGCATCTGTACAAATGGATCAGGCAGAGATGTGCAACTCTGGGACGCGAACGGTATCCACGGCACAGCACTCATTTAGTTATTATAGACAGATCCTGTCCTCACAGTGGCAACTGTAATGTTCTTATGAAGTGGGGCGTAGAAGCTATATCTTGACGTTGGTTCTAGAACAACACCACAGCTGTTAAGTACATTCATCAGCTGTTGCAGTGGAGTTCAACTGAGGGCAAGATAATAACTGAAAACTGACCGTCATAGAGCTTAATTGCAAAAATAATGGTTGTTTTTTCCCTACACATTCTTAGCACCCCATCTACCATTGCCGTCTAACCTATAACAGTTTATTACAGGTACTTTCTGTAAAGTTTTGAAACTATATAAATTAATAAAAAGCAGTAAGTGTGAATTGATGGTGGTCCCACCCCAAACGAATGCCAATAGTAAGCAATGTAAAGAACAAGAGTATGCATTCAGTAAGTAAATATGTCACAAACAATAATTGATGTATTGATAATCTATGCTTAAAATAAGTGTCGATGATTAATACTGATCCATTTATGTTCCCATACAAAACAAGTGTACTTTAAGTTAATTTCATTACGTATTCTCAAGTAAAGTTCAAGTATATTTTTAAGTATACTTTATAAGTGTGTCATCAATGTACTTAAAGTATTTCAATTAGTGGTGGGCATAGATTAATTTTTTTAATCTAGATTAATCTAGATTAATTCCAAGATTAATCTAGATTAATTCCAAGATTAATCTAGATTAATCTAGATTAAAATGGCTCATTTGAATTCTGCCGAAGGCATTCAGAATATGTGTGCTACCCAAATAATGACTAAAATTAAGTCTTTGAGAACGGGTTTCTCAAGCCAGGTGGCGCATTAGACCAGGGGCTCATCTCCTGTTTCCAAAATGCATCACAAACTGCTTGAGAAAGCTGTTCTACTATGATAATTGGTGATGAAAATTAAATTATGTTCAATAAGATGAACTTGTGTTTACTTCCGCATTAGCTAAGGGATGATTTCCGTTTAGGTGGTACTTGAGACTGGAAGAGCTCCTACAGTACATTTACATTTAGTCATTTAGCAGACGCTTTTATCCAAAGCGATTTACAAAGAGTGAGGGAGCAACAAGCGATATGTCATACAGGAGCCATAATACATTAGATCTCAATACAAAGTTACTGGTTTCAACTAAAGCTAGACCACTACCTGTTGAGAGAAAGTGTTTTTTTTTAAACCAATTCCGCATTGCACAAGGTGCCAACAACCTTAGTCTTGTCGATGTTTCTATTGGGAAGCTTCTTAAAAATTAATATTCCCTGAAGCAAACCCGGCGGCTTCATAGCTGCATCCATGTTAGCACGTCACGTTTGATGCGGTAATTTCACAGTAACGTTATGTTGTGTTCAGACCAAACGCGCGAATGAAGCCTTGCTTATGAGATGATGAGGCGGCGCTAAGGACGCGAATGAAGCCCTTATGAGGTGATGAGGCGGCTTCTGCTTCCGCGAATGACGCGAATCACGCGAGTTGAAAAATCTCGTTCTCGCCCCGTACAGTGCAGTTAAGCTGGTATACATCCGCGCTAAAATATCAAGGTGAAAGTCATCATAGCTTGCGTAGTATAGACCCAGCTGCCAACCCAACTTTGAGAATAGATTAAAGGCGACATTTTTTTTAACGCGCGATAAGAGTCTCACTGCGTTAACGGCGTTAACGGCGTTAACGGCCCACCACTAATTTCAATAATACTAACCACAAAATCTTGTGAACAGTTCCCCTTGGTTTTTAGAATTTCTACTACAATACTAAACTTAACTATTAAAAGCATAAAATGAGTATACTTTAAGTGTAACAGTAGTAAGTTTTGAGTACACAACTAGTCTACAACTGCATATTTTGTTTGCAACTATACTACAAGTGCACTTATAGGTATACTGATGGTTTAGTTCAATTTTAGATTACTACATTCTGTTTTTACACTCAAAGTAGTGCTTTGTTTTCTTTATGTGAACTTATATGCAATGTTTATTATATACTTATATTCACACTTTACTGTATCAACTTGAACAAGTCAGTTTAAAAAAACTGTATAAAACTATATGAAAGTATTTACTCAGTTAAAAGAGTAAACACAACTACAAGAAAACTATCCTTAGAATACTTCGTTATACTTTCAGATTTGATCAGATTTCCATCATCAAAATGTTGAGTGTACGGCAAATATACTATACTTTCTGTAAGTAAATATACATAAGCGTTAATATATTATACTGTGGTGACCCACAAGTAAGACTGAAAGAGACCTTCACCTAGGGACTGTACCTTCAAAGGAGAGGTGTTATGATTTGTGGAGTTCCGCGTTAATGCGAGGTGGCCGTTTTGACCTCACTCGCAGTTCAGTGTGATATATATAAAAGTGGAGAGTAAAGCTGACTCGACGCATCTCCGTCTCTTGTCTCCTCATTTATTGCACTCCACAATACTATATTTCCGATAAGTAAATAAAAAGTAGAGCGAAATTATACTTTTCTTCTGTTTATCTTATTAGAAGTACACTAACAGCATACTTCTTATTTTTTTGAAAATCATGAACATTTGTCAGTATGCTGTGGGCGGCAGCTTTAACTTTTACTTTAACGCCCAAAATGCACTATTTACCTTAAAATGGAACACTCTGGTAATTTAAAACCATAATACAAAATAAGTGTATTTACTGTAAATAGGTGTGGCTGAGTGATGTGTCATGCGCTTTCCAACTTACTTCCATAGTCCCTGATTGTGAAGTTTCTGTTTCTGATGTGCGAAGGGGATTTGAAATAGAACCTGTGTTGTACGGCGGGCACATCTCTGTCTGTGGCGCTGATGATCTGAATCACCTAGAGAACAGATAATGACAAGACGGTGATCTGAATAAACAGCCTGAAAAAACATGACGGAGAAGAGATTTTATGAAAGCATTTATAATGTTCAAAAAGACAGCAACAGGCTGTAAGACTGACAGAGTAGATGCGCTCGACTCATCGGGCCTCAGAGGAATCATGTGAGGTTGCTTGCTGCCTTTATGATGGAATAACATGGGAGCGTAGCTTATGACTCGAGCGCCGTCAGCTCTTTAGAGCTCTGATGACTAAAGCATGTCTGCTTAGTGAATAATAGCATGAGACAATTGTTGACAGTTTTTATAGAAATCACTGCTTCATCCGCTTAGTGGATTGTAAATTCGCACAAATACATTAACTATTGTTTCACTACGGTGACCAAACAGGTGAGCAAAAATAACAATGTTTTCATAAATCTTCTTTTGTTCTCTGTTAGCATGAGACACTGACATGCAGCATTTTGCGGGCAGTGGCTCTTTAAGCATGCAAGAAGAAGATCAAGGTACAGCTCACTCTTACATTAATTCACTCCAGCTCAAACAGGCCAAGAAGCTCACATGCACACTTACCTGGCCTACTTTTGCATTTTCACAAACAAATGTCGCGTATTCAAAGGCAAGTTCTGGAGGAAACTCGTTGACATCCAACACCTTGATTGTGACAGTGACTTTGCTGGACAGCAGGGGGTTGTCTGAAAGATCAAACGGGAGACTGTCTGTGATTCACATTCAGTGGATCAGTGGCAACATGTCAGTTGGAAAAGGAAAGAAAGGAGTATCTCATATAAGACTCAGGAAGCCTCTGGAATCTAATACAGCCGGTTGCGTTCATTATATAACAAGTCATTCTGTGGATTCTATTATAGCTATGTCAATAAATAAACTATTTTTTTGTTTTTTATTTAAAAAAAAAATCTATAAAACTCAAATCTGTAAAAGGTTGTTGTCATTAGGCATTGTCAATTTGACAATAATGGCATCTGTTTTTATATTTTATGTCATTGAGTGGGGCACTGCTGTATTTCCATTAATGTCCACTAGATGGGGATGTGTTCCTGGGTATATTTTTCCAAGCAAGTGGTTTTTGTGATATGTGTTTTCTACATAAAATCATCCGACATCATGTAAAACATTTTGTGAAAATATCACATGGATATTTTAATATTGACTAAGTAAACCAAGACAAACATTGAAATCATAGTGAAATTGATAGTTGAAATGAAACTTTGATTCCCATTATCGCATAAATTAGATTTTGAGCCTGGTTTTCCCATAATATGCATACCGTTGCTGTCATTCTGAAACATCATATGTCTAAATTAGATGGTTTTCTAGAAATTAAAAAACAAAGTACTTTTTTTTTTAAATGAGTGCATATTTGTTGACTAGTACTTTTTAATACTTTTTATTTGTTAGATATTTGCAAAACCCAGTGATAAACATAAAGAGTGACTAATAATCAAGAAAGTAAAAATAAATAAATATGGGAGATACGTGGATACTTATGCATGTCCACGCATGTCACTGTGTATCTGTATGTGAATGAAACTTTGAAATCATACTTACTAACTTTTGTTGCTACAACAGTGACGTTGTGTTCAGCATTTCTTTCTCTGTCCAGAGCATCATTGACTGATAGAGTACCCTCAATGGGATCAATGTCAAAGTGGTTTTCAGAGTTCGTTCTCCACTCAATAGAATACCTACAGATCAATACACCAAAGAAAACAGGGGGGTTTTCGAGCAAGAGGGATAGAGGCTGTTCTATGGTCGTGTTATTGTGATAGATCAGTAATGAAAACAAAATTTTGCTATACAAAACTAACCATCTGATATGGGTTCTGTGATATCTATGATCATTCTCTAATCATTTCTGTCAGAAATAGTAGACATGAAACGTTCTAAGTGGGGATAGTTAGTCATAAGTGTTTTTTTAATGATGAATAAGCATCTAGAGCCAGAACGATATAGGGCTTTCACACTTGAAATGGTTAACCCCGGGTTATTCTAAACCCCAGATAAACAGAATCCTGGTTTATGTTCACAGTGTTTATAATTTACCAGGGGTTAAGAGATTACCCTGGGTATTCACAACCTGATGTTTCACACTGTACATCACTAAACCCTGGGTTAACATTCTTATTTGCATATTTGCAATATCAACATTAATGCTTGGATAAATACTGAAGCGCCAAACTGACTGAATAAAAATAGTGTGTGGTTCCTTTAAACAACCGAAAACATTGTTTTTTCAGCATCCGGAAAAAAAGAACACCTCACAAATCCTTTTTGGCTGTTTTAAGCCTCCTAAAACGTTACTTAATTAAATAAAAAAAACTCAAAGGATTGTTTACACAGTGTGACTGTGCACACCTTGTGAAATGATGTAAGCGCTGTTCAGTTTTTGGTTGGGTGTCCATTGCGAAGCGTCTGGTCGTATCATTTTACCCCCGCTATATTTAAAACTGCACACTTTTGACACCGCATTGCAGGATTAACTGTGCTTTGGAACAGGGTTTCATAACCCCAGCTAAAATGTGTGGATAAACCCGCTTCAAAATCACAACTGTGAATTGTTTGTTTATCCAGGGTTAAAAGTGGGGTTTACAATGAAGATAACCCAGGGTTAAGCACAGTTAGAAAATCCCTTATCTCTTGTAGTGTAAAATTGTAGCATTATATGTTAAAATAATAACATTTATTGAAATATTTATGTCTGTAATATCACATTTTTCGTTCATATAAATACACCCTTGTATAATAAAAATATTCCATATGACTTTTGTGCTAGAGTATATTCAAACTATTCTGAATCCATAAAGACTGTGAAAATGAAAATTGCCTTGAAAATCTAGCTTGACAGATGGGTCGCTGTTTACTTTGTAAGTGGTGACTAGTAAAAGACTAAGTCACGTTCACAGATCTAGCCAAAAGGGTCTTTGATTCTTGAGTCTGGTTCAGTACTATTCGGTCAATAATTCAATCCAAATGTCATCCGGTGCTGACCCAGCTGAATCTTGTGTTTAGTCTTAACGAACTTCCTCTCTGGTTAACTACTCTCAAGTTTGTTTTCCTGAAAGAAAATTGCATTTACAAAGTAAACAGTGTATTTTTATTTACAGTATTTAGTTGATTTAGTTTAATTTGTGTTTTTTTTCATAGAACCCATGCCAACACAATGCTCAACCAATTGAGCCACAGGCAAACAGCAACACGACAGATATTGTTATGAGTTTTAAAAACACATGTTTAAAACAATGTAGACTACTGCATTTTGAAAAAGGTTACATGCGTATGGTCATAAGTAAGTTTATGGTATGGTTTATAAATTGTAAATTAGCAATTATGCACACCTAAACTGCAGATCAATGTATAATGCTTACAATGCAATTTCATAGCATGCCCCATTTGTTGCTAATGTCGTTCAGACAATGACCCTTACAGCATTACACCAAATGCAAATATCACAACATGACTATATAGACACTAGCATAAACATTTTTCCCGTTCACCCTGACATCAATTTTAGATTATTTTCAGAGGTCACCAAGTGACGTGACTTGTGACCTACACAACAGGCCAGGGCTTTGGAAATCCTTTGAGATCTTCTGTTGTCTTTTCCGGAAAAAATCTTTCATGGGTTGGATGGGTGGACGATTCATTGCTATCTGTCACTTTATGTATGAACAAGGCTCATTATTTCGTTTTTTAGGACAAGATGCTTCGATTCTGCTTTATTTCAATGGTTGTGGCTAGAAGGGATATAGCTACCTCCACTGGGAATGCGCACTTCAATACCACATATTTTTTTTATTAATGTAAGGTTAGGTTTAGGGATGGGGTATAGTTGTAGGCGGTAGCTTATGTAATTTAATTTAAGGCAAGATTTTGCATCACTTTGGCAGTAGCTGCATCCCTTCTATGCACAACCCCTTTCAACCTGTAAGTGTAATTGGAAACATTTTGACAACTGAAAAATAACCTTTCATCATGCCTGCTACCTTTCGGCCCCACTTTTGAGACCTGCAGAGACCCATGTCTCTTTAGCGCAGCAATAGCATGAGTGAAAACAGTCCTGTGGATCAGTGAAGCCAGAAGAATAGCAGCAGACCATTATCTGGGTTATACTCCTGTTATCCCGGGTGTATCTTCACCCCCTCGCCCTAGGTACTCTAGTAAAGTAAAGCCTCAGTGAGAGGCTCGAAGTGATTCTGCTACTAAGTGTTGCTGAGCTTCTCTTGTACACACAGAGATGGAGCTGGACGTCACAGACTGGATTCTCCTGTCAAATCACACTTTCATATCAAATTTCTGTTTATAAATTAAAACAACTCAACTTAAGATAGACTAAACAATGGTTTTCTCTGGCACTTTAACTCAATTTAATATATTTTTTTATAGCTTTGTGATTATGTTTTACATAATGTGTATAATAAGGTGGAAATGGCCAAAATAGACTCTAGTTGGTGACACGTTTTATATTTTTAAACCACAGGCGAAGAAAACCACATTATATATATGTATTAAATGCGCATAGCCTTTGGAGGCCATTTCATGGAAAAAAGATGGAAATCCTCTTCTGAGTTTGAACTCCACCCACCCTTGAAATGTACTCCTTGGACTTTGTATATATACAGCCACAGAAAAAAACAAGACAATTTCTAAGACCAATTTCAGTTTTTCTACTTACTATTTATAGGTATGTGTTTAGGTAAGATGATTATTTTTGTTTTATTCTGTTAACTACTAACAACATTTCTCCCAAACTAGAAACACAAAATATTGTTTCTATTTGCATTTCTTTGCAGAAAAACTGGAGAAACAGGTGGAAATAACAGAAATGATGGTCAGGATTTTTCAGACCTCAAATACTGCAAAGATAACAAGTTCAAGAAATATTTTTTATGTCATAACCTCAATTTTCATCACAGTTTGCAATGCGTCTTGTCAAATTGTCGTATTTAACAAAAGCATTCTCTTAAGAGATCCTGAATTGCAAATATTTTTATTTTGAATGCTCTCACATGCTTTTAACATCAACATTTTAACACTTTCAAAGACACTTAAATGAACCCCCTTCCCAAAAAAGCAAATGTGCCACATTACATGAAGTCAACACTTGCAAACTGCTACAGAAGTTTGTCAGAGTAGATTCAATCAAACCAATGCAAAACAAGATTGCCAAACCAGGTCCCAGACGCCAGAGAGAGGCAGACACCAAACCCACGGGAACGCGTTTGTTATTGGTTTATGTTGTCTATGTACACGTGGACCCATTCTCACAAAATAAATCTGAAAGGAATTCCCTGAGAGGGCTTGCGTATACACCCATGCATTTAAGTGTGAATACAAAGGTGAGTGTGCTGCCTGCATACCTTATAGGACTGTTGCCAACATCCAGGTCCTCGGCTGTAACCGCTCCTACGATAATGCCTACAGGCGTGTCCTCATACATCTCCATGCTATAGGACGGCCGGCTGAAGACAGGAGGCTCCTCCACATCCAGAACGTTCACTTTCACCGTGGCCGTGTCTTTAAAGGGTCCCAAATGTAGGAAGCGATGATCAAGAACAACGTTTGAAGCCTCGACTTTAAAGGTGTACGCCTTCCTGGTCTCGTAATCGAGACGCTGTGAAATGAATAATACGTCTTACATCAATCAATCAATCTTGAAGGGTTTAACTTAATTGCATTCATGTCTGTGAGATGTGAGGCTGTACACTGTTACAGAATAAGAAAACACAGCCAATTTCATTCAGGGTATAAAACTCAAAGTCAAGATCTAACTAGAATGCATCCACGACAGAGGGCTAATGCCAAGATCAAAACGTGAGGAGAACAATAAACAGCAGTCCACCCTGGACTCACATGGGAGAAGAAAAGAAATCAAGTGGGGAAAGTCTTTGGCCGGTAGCTCTTGCATCACTCTGCTCATTCAGTCTTGTAAAAGGCAGGATTTTATTCAGTCACACCTGAGACGCAGTGAGCTGGGACAGACCGCACACTTCAGAACTTCACAAGTGACTTGAAAGTGTCTAACAGATTTATTCACTTTCAATTAAATTGCGCCTGGGGCATAAGTGAATGGAACACATCCGATTTAATGAAATTAATGTATTAGGAATGGGATGACAAAGCAAAGGCCTCACAGAACACACAGAGAGCAAATTACCTCAATTACTCAAACCACTGCAGAACACACACAAATACATTTGTTGTGATAAATCTTGTCTTGTTTATTCACTAATGTTTGCCTGGTTGGGTATGTGAGACTGTGGCTTCTCTAAGCTTATAAAAATTTAAATTCAAGTGAGCCTATTATGCTTATTACAAAAACACTCCAGGACATCTCATTTTGCTCAGTAAAGTAGGCGTTTTAAAAACTAACATCATTTCGCAAAAACATTTTTGACACCACTGACAATAACAGATACTTTTGCCATTTTTTATAAAATAAGTGTTTCTGCAAAAACACGAATATTGAGGGGTTTCTTTTAACATGAAAGTAAAGAAAAATGTATTTTTTTTTAATGCTCTTTCTAGGTTTTCATTTGTGTTTAGTTTGAGCATCAAGTTGGTCTGATGTTTCTCTTTAAGTTACCTATGAGATACATGGGTAAAATAATCTGGATTTGTAAATGTTGGAGTTCATATTGAAATCTTGAGTAATGTTGACTTGACTGCAGGCTTAGCATATCTGAGCTCAGTTTTTAACATTGTTGATGTGATTATAAAAGTTGACCCAATATAAAGAAAATATTCTATCATTTACTCAAACTCATGTCATTGTAAACCTGTATGACATTCTTTCTTCCGCAGAACACAAACGAAGGTATTTTGAAGACAGTTGGTAACCAAACAGCGCTGGCACCAATTCACTTCTATTGTATGGACACAAAACCAGTGCAAGTCAATGGGTGCCGATTAACAACATTCTTCAAAATATCTTCTTTTGAAGTAAGTCGGACCGGTTTGAAATGACATGAGGGTGAGTAAATGATGACATTATTGTTACTTTTGGGTGAATCATTTTAAGATCTTTTATTAAATTCTATTGAAGAAATTTGTGAGATTTATTTTCCCCTTGAGACGGAGACTTTAGCAAAAGTTTCTACTTACTTTCATTTATTCTCATTGCCGTCAAGGAGAAACAGTTATCTCAGCTGTGATTTGTTCTTTATTACTTCATTGTGTTTGGTTCATAAGTACACTAAAAAAATGTTTTGCTGCTTGTTCAATTAACTTAACTTGCTCAAGTTAACACAACTTTTGAAAAATGTGGTCACAACATGATTGTTTTATGTTTAGTCAAATAACTGAATCCATTCATTTTTGGGACATTCATTTTGGTGTTGTCTTAACATTAGTCTAAACACTTGTTAGTGTTTAATGTTCATCTATCTTCAAGGTTTTGAAGAGTTTGTAATATTTGTGAGTTTTTTGAGTCATTTTTGAATTAGAATTTCTGTCAAGCTTGGTCAAGAGATAAAAGAAAATGTTGTGTCACATTAACTAAAAACGGTAATGTTGAGAACTTTTAATGAACATATGAAATGTTAACATATAAAAATCATGTTTTTTTAACGTTATTTTGTGTAGTAGGCATGGGAAGATAAAACATCGTTAACCTGACAAAATTATTTCTATTATGCATTGCATAACATTATTCAGTAGGTATGATACAAATTAATTTATTCAAGACTTCTAAAAATAAGTTTATACAACAAGATTATAAAGAATCGTTTCCAGCAAATGATATTGTATTGGAGAAATGATATTCAATTTCGTGGAAATGTTTTCCTAAATTTAATTAAGTTTTTTCAAAAACCTTTTTTTTGAGTGTATAGCTAAGTGTACATTTTATTTTACACTTTCTACCAGTAAACTTTTTACAAGTTTGTTATGAGCCTCAAACCGGAGCTTTGTATAATGAATATATCTGACCTTAAAACTTTGCAGATCAGCTCAGGTACAGTAATTTTACTAAAACACTTGACTGAAAACATGACTGAATGACAACTCTTTTTTTTTTTTCAGCACATTACTGTTCCTGCAGGAGTTCTCATCTTCAGTCAACATTGCAGAATAAGGTTTAGATATGTATGTGCAGTGATGTCTGGAGGCTGAGCTCATTATTGTGCTGACCATGCTGAAACAATAACATCCTCAGGCATAACAGAACAGCGATCCAGCTGGACCATCAGATGCACGCATTGGCCCCTGCGGCAACCTATGGCCATCATTAACCTTGATGTGGTTTAAAAAACTTTGCTTAGAAATTCTGACCTGAGAAGGAATGTAATAATGGTATAGTCTTTTCTATATCCAACAATAACATTCGGTTGAATTAGGAAATCGTTGAGGTATTTAATTGCCTTACCATAAATAGCGCACTGTCAGAAAAAAGGTACAAAAGGGGATGGTACTCTTTTATAAAGGAAACCTTTGCACCTAATGAGTGCATATAGTACATCAATGGTACCTTTTGGTATCAAATATACACACATCTGTACCTAAATGGTACATATTAGGACGTTTTGCACCTTTTTATCTGACAATGTGTGAATGTTTTAATTGCAAAACTATACATTTACTCAATTCTATTGTCGTCTAAACCTGTCCTGTTGCAGTTCTCTGTGTCCTTTGAACTTCTTCTTGCAACAAAGTAATGCTGGAAACCTTTAGATGGCAGTGTTTATCTAGTCCCAGTGTCTTCTGAGACCGTTCCATTGAGAATTAACACAAAGTCTCAGTTCTCCGGTTTGGATCCTCTCCACTCAAAAGAGAATGTTAATCAGATGCAGGCACATAGTTGTTTTGTTATTCAATACGCTGCACATAGCAAAATTTTAATTTATTCCCCTACTTATTGACATTTATTCATGAATTCTTAACGGCACTGTGGTTACAAGTTTGTAAGAAGTCAAAATCCATTCCAGGTTAGAAACGTTGAATTTCCGCTTACTTCAAGAAATGTAAAAGCATTTAAACTTATTTTCAGCCTCCCACACTAATAAACATTTGTCCTCTGAGCCAAGTAATCCCAGCAAAACCTAAAAAAGGAGCAGCAAGTTACAATTACCAAAACCTTCCTGGGTGTAGCTGCCTATTACTTAAAGGAACAGTCCACTTTATTTAATTTAATAAATTGAGTTCTACGGTTTTAGAATGTATTCTGTCGATCTCCGGGTCTGGCGCGATTAGACCAGTAGCATCGCGTTCAAAAATGACCAAAGAGTTTCGATATTTTTCCTATTTAAAACTTGACTCTTCTGTAGTTATCGTGTACTAAGACAGGCGGAAAATTAAAAGTTGCGATTTCCTAGGCGTTTTGATTAGTAACTATACTCCCACTCCAGCGTAATAATCAAGGAAGTTTGCTGCCGAAACATGGCTGTAGCAGGCGCAGGGTTATCATGGAGTGCATGTGCTAGGCTAACTTCTAAGTTACCGCGTGATAACACTGCGCCTGCTGTGGCCATGTTACGGCAGGAAATTAAAGAAGAATCAAATTTCTCTTTGGTCATTTTTGAACGCGATGCTACTGGTCTCATTTGATTCAACGATCTGTGCTAAGCAATGATGAAAGTGCTATCACCAGACCCGGAGACCGACAGAATACATTCTAAAACGGTAAACTCAACTCATTTACTCTTGGGAAGTGCAGTGAAAAAAAGTGTAGTGTTCCTTAAAGTCCCATAAATTGCAAGAGTCAAATCCACCTTATGTCATGGTGTTGACACAGAGACAATTATCTTCTCCAATTAACCCAGCTCATCCTCTTACCGCTCGAACCAGCGCTGATCCAATAAAGTCACGAGACCCCAAATGTTCAATCTCAGCGTTTCAGAAAAGTCCCAGTGAAGCGCAGCAGGGAAGTGATGGAGCGGCTCGACAAAGTGAAGTTAAAGCAGAGGGAATTCTGTTATTGAGAACGAAGGAAAGAAAGGCCATTGTCATTGACCCTCTTCCATGCCCCATGGTGAGGATGCCACATATCCATTTGCAGACGTTTTTTTGGGTCACCAGATATGGCACACCAATTTTGCAATGTAAGGACTATGTCACATTGCCGTGCACAGGGAATATAAAAAGGTGGAAAATAAAAGAGGGAGTGAAGGACGGGGAGAAAAATGATCGCCCTGGCTCTCGTGATCTACTGCAGTTAAACCGTTACATTATGAAACACGGCAAAGCCCCCAAAAATACGTTGACATTCTGTGGATGCCTCATCTGCAGCAGAAACAAAGTACAGCAGCAGTGTTCAGCGGCAGACTGTCATTACATTTCTACAGACTACACCAGCTTTGAGTAATGAAGGAGTAACCTCTCCACCCCCCAGAGAATAAGAACACTCCAAAAGCGTTTGTTTTAGCTTAGGGCTTATACCATGACCAGCTCATCTGCAACTGGCCGGGAGTCCAAGAGAATGTCTACTTATCACTTCACATCAGGAGGTAGACATTACAATGACCACAACATTCATATATTCATGCCCGCTAAATTCAAAAATATTGAGCTCATAATGGTTTTTGAAACTCCATTTCGAAATGTCAGCGTTATAGGTTTCGTTTTCATCCCCGCAATGTTGGCAAAACAGGAATGGAGAAGCAATGTTCTACGGACTACCACATCCACATAATGAATTGATAAATTCTGAGAGCAGATGTTGCATACTGTAGTGTGGGATAAGCGTAAGCACTTTCGTGGCTTAATACATTATTCATTCACAACGCTATGGATGGTCATCCAATAATAAGATACGAGTCACTTGAGGGTAAACACACACAAGCTCGTGAATGAAGGAGCACTGTGGGTTATTGCTATCTCCGTGAATTCACAGCTGTGTGAAAGCTTTGGAAATAACATTCTGATTTGCATCTGCCGTGGCACCCGGCCTTAGATAGGGTGGCAAAATATTTCAATATTGCATCCAAATGCCGGCAAAGAATTCAATGCAAATTGTTCAATGAAAACAATCACGCTAAATATGGAACAATGCAGCTAAATGTACCATTACAAATGTAATTGTATTATATTCACATCCTCTCACAAACTATCTCTACTGTTTATACAGGACATCTTTATTATTATTAAGATTTTATTAAAATGTATCATTACCTTGAGCTTATCCTCTTACATTCTACTACACAGATTCTAGATGCAGTAAAATCCATCTTAAAGAGATAGTTCCCCCAAAAATGTAAATTTTGTAATTTCAAACCTGTGTGACTTTCTTTCTTCTGCAAAACACAGAAGAAGATATTTGAAAGAATGTGGGGAACCGTACAACGGCGGTACCTATTTACTGATGATAGAATTTTCACTTTTGGGCGAACTACTTTAACTTGTATTGCTTATTCACTTTCATGCATCAATGAAACACTGCTCCCAAAACGCTAATTCCATCATCATTTGTTCACTCTCATGTCACGACTTTGTGCAGCACAAAAGATATTTATCAAACATGCATTCAAAAGGGTGGCGAGAACAGCAAACGTGATTTATGATCAGAGGTTTGTCAAGCTTGTAAACATACAAGAAGCACAAATCTAGACACAGCATAAAAGCAGCCCATCCGATATGACTGCTTTATGTGAGGATCAGATTAAAATTCAGGCTATTATTCACAGAAAATCGTCTGTGTAGTTCTCGAATCTCATTCGAATGTCTGCAAGCTTAACATCAATGATGCAAAATGTCACTGGATCTGAGGTTGGTTTAATAACCAGAATCACAACAAGCTAGATTTGAATAAGCATATATTTAATGCACAAATAAAACTTGAGAGGCACGGTGGAAAGGATAGTATCTTAATGGGGAATATTAAAATCCTCACACAAGGCACATAAGTCCTATGTTTAACATGACTTTTAATTTATATTCACACAGGTCTGTAATGGCATGAGCGCAAAGCAAATGAAGACCATTTTGTTGTTTTTCTGCAACCTATCCCTTCATTATAAACTGGGTCCAATAAGGCAACGCCACTGCATGAATAATGAATGACTTCAGCATGTACAGTAAATACAGTCAGACACCAAATCAGTTTTCAGCAGAGGCAGAAATGACAAAGGAACTCTGACTCTACCTTTCTCAGTATCACGGTTCCCTCCTGAGTGTGTTTATTGCTGTGAATATCGAACAGTGATCCTCCATCAGCAGGAAAAATGCTGTACTCCACATCAGCATTCTTCCCGGAGTCCAGATCATGAGCTCTGAGCCTCCCCACAGATGAGCCCACTGGTGAAGATTCAGGGACCCGCAGGTGAAAGATACCTGGATTCACAAACATCTGTATTAGTAATTATCAAGAAATTAGCTTAAAATTTTTTTGGATTTCTACAAACCCCAATTCCAATGAAGTTGGGACGTTGAGTAAAATGTAAATAAACCAGAATACAGTGACTTGTAAATTCTCTTGGACCCATATTTACTTGAATGCACCACAAAGATAAGCAGGGACGTCCCTGAAAAAGACGTTGCTTGAATGTCAGCATATTCTGCTCCAAAACCTGTATGTACCTTTCTGCATTAATGTTGCCTTCACAGATGTGTAAGGTACCCATGCCGCGGGCACTAAAACACCCCCATACCATCATAGAATCTGGCTTTTGAACTTGCGCTGATAGCAATCTGGATGGTCGTTTTCCTCTTTTGCCTGGAGGACACGACATCCATGATTTCTAACAACAATTTGAAATGTGGACTCATCCGACCACAGTACACTTTGACAGTTTGCATCAGTCCATCTAAGATGAGCTCGGCCTAGAGAAGCCGGCGGCACTTCTGGTTGCTGTTGATGTATGGTTTTTGCTTAGCATGGTATTGTTTTAACTTGCACTTGTAGATGCTACGACAAAGTGTGTTAACTAACAAGGGTTTTCCAAAGTGTTCCTGAGCCCACGTGGTAATATCCTCTACAGAATAATGTCACTTACATGCAGAGATTGTTCCAGATTCTCTGAATCTTTTGATGATATTATGGACTATAGATGAAGAAATACCTAAATACCTTGCAATTGCACATTGAGTAACGTTGTTCTGGAGTATTTGCTCCCGCTAGCAAAGCTCAACTTTCCCAATCTTTTGTTGCCATTGTCGGAGCTCATTTGGAACGTGTTGCAGGCATCGATTCAAAATGACTGAATATTTAGATAAAGATTATCAGTTTAAACATGACATGTCTTGTCTTTGTGGTGCATTCAATTAAATATGTGTCCAAAAGAATTTGCAAGTCACTATATTCTGCTTTTATTTAAATTTTACACAATGTCCCAACTTTATTGGAATTGGGGTTTCTAAATGTAGGAATCTTGTGGGTTCAACACTACATTCAAAACATTTGGATCATCACAGGAAGGAATTTTAATAAATATGAGGCTACGGTAGGTCACTTACAATAAAAGTAATACGCTCAACTGAGCCAAACATTAAAATGCAATCTGTATTTTACAAGTAAAACCCCAAGACCTAAACATTATGGGGCGGTTTCCCAATCGGGGATTAGGCTAAACCAAGGCTAGGCCTAAATTAAAATAGGATATTTAAGATTATTATTATTGGATTATTTTGGAGCACCCAATGGGTTAGTTTACGTAAAAATAAATTCTTTCATCAAATTATTCACCTTCTCGTCATTACAAACCTGTATGAGTTTTTTTTCTTTTTCAAAACACAAAAGAAGATATTTCGAAGAATATTGGTAACCAAACAACATTGGCCCCCATTGACTTCCATTGTATGGACACAAAATCATTTAGACATTTCTCAAAATATATTCTTTTGTGCTTCACAGATAAGTGTCATATACAGGTTTTGAACAACATGGCGATGAAATGAAAATGACTGGCTGAACTATGCCTTAAAGTGTAATGAGCATTATACCATAAATACACCATAACGTTCTCATAAGACCCTACATTTAAAAATCACTATGAGACTTAGTGAACAACAATCCTTCACTTATCACTTCAGCAGCTCTGAGTAGAAGTCCAGATATCCTAATCACATTTAGGAATACAACATTATTTAGTTGCACACAGAAGGAGCCCCAGGAGATCTTGATAGTGGCCAGTGGTAAATCTGAGATACTTTGCCATGCTGGGTCTTGCATAGTGTTTTTCCTGTTTCAAACAAAGCTCTTCTTTGCGATCAGTGCCTCCCATTAACTGAAATAAACAATCCAAATAACTACCATATGTTTAAGGTTTCCACAAATATGAAACCAGATCAAATTCACATTAGGGTAAACCCCAGGGATAAACGGCGGCTGATATAGAAACGCTGACTGTGTTAGCCTTGGTGCATTTGATATTGATTCCATGACTTCAGGAAACATTTGTTTATGGACTCACTTTTAGAAAATCGAGGTGGGTTGTCGTTGACATCCCGGAGAGTGATGTTGATGGTGGTTGTCCCAGCTAAGCCTCCAAGCTGACCGCCCATGTCTTTAGCCTGCATGACCACCTGGTACATTTCCTTAACCTCCCTATCCATGTTGGGTAAGGCAACTCTTATGACCCCTTAGTTAGAAAAAGTGAAAGAGATCAGATCAGATCAGTATAATGAATGAGGCATTTATATTGCACTTTATTGGGTATTGCTGTATACCCAAAGCGCTTTACAATCATATGAGGGGGGTCTCTCCTCAACAACCACCAGTGTGCAGCATGCACCTGGATGATGCGACGGCAGCCAAAGCACACACCAGCTATAGGTGGAGAAGAGAGAGATAGAGCCAATTCAGACTGTAAATTCATAATTGTAAATGTTTTGTCAGGTAAACTAACATGCTTCATTTGTAACGTCTAAAAAAGGTTTTAATACTCTACCATCTTTTTGAGGGTTTCATCCTTCATAACTATTTTTTATTGAGCATGTGCATAGATCAGTGATGAAAACTGGTTAACAACCCTTAGCTTGTAATACAGATTTATGCTGTAGTCAGATATTGTTAAAAAGTGGGTTAATGATGTGTTAAACCATGTGGTTTGACCAATTAGAACAATTAACATTATTAAACTAAAAATAAAATATTTAAATTTCTGAAATATAAATCACTGATACAGTGCGCTTAAGTGACTGGTATATAAAAACAAAAAAGATCAGTTGTATGTGATTTTTAGGACGAAAGAAACTCTAATATTATTAAACAAAATACAAGATAATTACTTAAAAAAGCTTAAAGTAATGCAAACACTTTTTTCCTAACTACTTTAAAACTCTAAAAAAACTCACTTTAAAAATATAATAATTTAAGATAAATCACAGTTGCACCAAATTACATTGTTTAACGCTATGGCCTATTCATATAGATAAAAGGCACTAAATTCACTTAATTTGAAGGTTTAAAATGCATTTATTTGTAAAACGCCATTCCTAATGCTTGAATATTTGCAATATATTTTTGTATTTTAAAATTGGCCTGTCGAAAATCATTTCTCGACAATTAAACAAGTATATAAAGCAATCTGCATTTTATGTTTCAAACAGAAGTAGGAAAAGTAACGCATTGCAGCATCAATGCCACTATAGATTGTTTCTACCTTCTGATACATTTAACAACCCCAGTCAACTCCAGTTTTTATTACTCTAAGGGCATGAAAATTCAGATTCATACTTTTTTACATATAATAAGCATATTCTGAAGTATAAAATGTCCACTTTAGTTCTATAGCGTCCCCTGTAGTCAAAAACATGTGCATACTGTACATGCAAGAAATGGCTTACAGATGTCCAACATACATTTGGGCTCTCGCAATATATTTAGATGAACTGTGATTTTATCGATACAGTGTTTAGTTTACACATTTGATGATATCGTAAATAATCACTTTTGCCTCAAAGTGATAGTTCACTGGTTTGGAACAACTTGGGGTGGGGGGGAATAATTCTTGACAGTATTCTTATTTTTAAGGTGGAGTATCCCTTTAAGACTTTTGCCTGTCTTTCCGTCTCACTACAATCGTACACTCTTAAAAATGAAGGTCCTTCAAAAGATTCAAAAGCCATGCCATAGAAGAACCATTTTTGAAACTACTCCTCCTTTAACGGTTCATTAGACGAAAAAGTTCCTTCTATCGCATTGCTGTGAAGAACCTTTCAAGCACCTTTATTTATAAAGAGTGTATCTTTTGTGTAATTCATTGACCAAAAGACCAAAAAAATGAAAGATCTTCTCTTAAAGCGGGCGTAACACAGGGTTTAAGCCAATCTCATATTAATCTTGTGAACCTATAGAGTAGTATTGCATAGTTCGTATCTTTGAAGAGTTTTTAGTTTGATCACATTTATGAAAGATAGATACAGCTTCATGATTGTTTTTGAAAACATATGGTGCATGCGGGGGGGAGGGGTAGGCTGAACCAAAGGACGTGCCCAGCCATTGCCAACAAAACACAGACATCAGTTTCACTCACTGCATGCCATTCATGTCAATAAATGTTTTAGAGCACTTACATTTACATTTAGTCATTTAGCAGGCAGATTTGAAAAAACATGAAGTTTGTTTTCGAAACACTCTTGTGGTACTTTGATGTCATCTGCCAGTCAGATCTTGCAGCGTCGCATCAAGTCGAACAAGTCTAATGCCCTTTCATAACATAAGCGAACATAATGACGCAACCAGACACGAGACATATATAGAGCCAATGCCATTTCACAATCGAACCTGACGTACCAGAGGCAATCTTTGAAATTGTACGCAACCGGAACCAGATCTTTGGGCTCGGAACACTTTTTTAAATAAATAGCATCTGTTGCCATATCTGCCTGTTATGTGTAGTGTTTTATATAATATGATATACAAACTTTTAGGTTAAGGTGTATGGGGTCGGCTTACGTCCTAAAATGCGCACAAAGTAAAAAACGTACAGAAAATACCATGTACACCAGTAACATGCCTAGAGGATGAAAAACGGGTTGGGTAGGGGCTAGTCCTGTTTTGTAAGGAGGTAGCAAAACTTGAAATGGTAGCAAAATTAGTCAGAACACCGGCATGTATATAACGCGCTTCGGCATGATACCGGGTTGTGCGATAATATCATTATTGTGAATTCCATGTAGTGAAAATCTTTAAACTGTAACAGCCCTAATATACATCAATTGGTTGAAAACCAGATGGACAGTAGATATATAATGTAAATAATCAGACCTTTTAGAATTCAGTAAACTTCTGATGGACATAAAGCACCTACAGCTAGATGAAGAATTCAACAGGCCTTCATTATTCAATGCTGTACAGCTTCTGAGAACTGTTTTAAAAAAGTCAGACCTTTGACAGCCTTCTAAAGGCTAATCAATCCTAATAGAGTCTCTCTCAGAGGAGCCACGTTTTGATCTGCGGATGACAGCATGGCTTAAGGTGAATAGAATGCCAAAGGCTAAGCTGCTGAATGGATGTGCTTTGCACAGAAAGCTATGCTGAACTCTGCATAATGCAAAAGATCAGGGGAAAATTAACAAAACAATTCAGTTTTACCAAGTGCTAAGTTGGCTTAAACTATACTGTGAGTCTTAAATTCAAGATACATGGTTCCTTTAAATAAAAAAATGATTACGTTTACATTTAGTCGACAAAAGCTTATTTTACAAAGAGGGAACATCAAAAGCGTTAGTTATTTACAAAATGCAGCATTACTTGCTTTGTGAAACTAACATTGCTCCATTACCACCCTCTCAAAGACAAATTTGGCTCGAAAGAGATCTTTTGTGTATATTCCGGCAATCACGTCAGAAGTAATCTATTTATACCATAACCCAATGATGATGAAATGATGGGAAAGAGCATTTTAATCGAGTATATAAAGAAGAAAATGCTGAAAGGACTCCGATTATGGAATTGATGCAATGTGCAGTCTACAACATTTTCAGGTCGTGGGCAGTGCTAGCTGCATTTGGTGAATTGTCTGGAAAGATCGCAGATTCAAAGTTTGCAGTTCAATCTGTCCTTGAACAGCACATACAAATAAAGAACGCTATCACCTGATTTATAACAATGTGCTGTCTCACCTGTTTTTGCATCAACTGAGAAGTAGGGCTGTCCATGCAGGATACTGTACACAATCCGTGCACTGTTTCCATATGTGGGATCATCAGCATCAGAGGCGGTTATCTGCGTCACATATGTGCCTGCTCGCAAACATCAAACACAAATAACACTAAAATGCCACATGCAACAAATGTAGATACATACAGAGCGTGTCGACACTTTCAAGTTTGTCTTAGAGAACCGTGTTAGTGATGGAAAGGGCCATGGGTTCAATTGTCCGGGAACACACATTAAGAAATACATTTACCGTTAATGCACTGTAAATTGCTTTGCATAAAATTGTCTGCCGAATGCATAAATGTAAATGTGCCAGTCAGAGCAAAGAAGGGCACCACTACCACTTTAAATACATATAGAATCTGAAGGATAGAGAGACACAAACCAAATGCACATATTGCATAAATGTTTTAGCATTTTAAGCACTTAAATTTACTTGCCATTAATTTGCTCTCATTATATGTTGCTTATTGATCTTTAACTAATTTCTCAGCTCAACATTTTCTGCTTTCTTGCAAATGTGTGTGCACTTTAAAAACATGTTGGCTTTACTGTTCTCTGCATGTTTGCTTATCGCCCTAAAGCAAAGAAACGAAACAAAATGCTGAAAAGCTTTGAATAGTTAAACAGGGTGCCATTCTTAAAAAAATAGGATTGGAAATCTATCAATTCAAGACATGGTTTAGGAAGACCCGCTAATGGAATGGCATAAAAAAGAGACATTGAGGTTTCCTAAGTGTAAATTTATAGGAATGGCAGATTGGGGTGAGACACTGTTAAGCAGCATTTGGTGTAAGACTAAGCTTTTGGGATTTGTTATCAGGCCATTCTGTTAAAGTAAGCTAAAGAGATAACAGTATGTCTACAGATGGTTTTGGGTTTCATCCATACAGGGATTGAGTGATTTTTTTATGTGTTCTTGTGTTGAATGCACACCATTGTTCAATAGTTTAGAGTCACTTGACAAAAATGTGTCTCATAATCAAAAAATCTCAAATGTTTGAATGTCTGTTACAAAATATAATTGTGCTGATTTAAAAATCAAATTTAAAAATCCCAATTTTAAATGCATGGTGTGGAATGAAATAAAGAGAAATAAGAGAAAAATAAAGAAATGTCAGACAGTAAAAGCCCCAACATTTAGCTGTTGTACTTCTGTAAGCTTGTTTTTCCATTTTTTTGTTTTTTATTTTTTCCCATACACTAATTCATTACTTTTAGTCACCCTTTATGTTTGTCACTGGGTTTTGCAAATATCGAACAATTTTTTTTAAAGTGCTTGTCAACTTTGACAATACAGTATATTTAATCATTTTAAAAGTACAGCGTATTATCCATTTCCTGAAAACCAGCGAGTTTGGATTTCAGAGGTTTCGGTTGGACAGTGACGATATATGGGAACCCTCTCAATACTGTTTAAAAAGCATCCCAGAGTGAGACACCGAGAAGCGGGTTGAAAACATGTTTGAAGAACATCTTTGCAGATTCTAGCCAAAGAAAACGGAAATGCTAAAACTCAACACACTTTATTTTGCATTTTCTTTTGTTTGGAAAAAATCCCAAAGTAACATTTGTGGTATTTTATAGTTTTGACAAGTTTAATACTTTTCTAAAGTTTAAGTGAATCTAAACTTTCAAACAGTATGTATGATGTATCTATAGTTCATATTAGGCAAAAACAAGCAGAGAAATGTTTTGAGAACTCCACAGAAAGAGATTACACTTTTTGTTCATTACTCTTGGATATGAGGAAGTGTTCAAATATATAAAAATGACACACTTGCTGTTTAATTACTATAAGCAAAATACTGATGCCTAATGGGATGTCACTAATGTTGAACATGGAGTAATGAGCTACAGTATTTAGTCAATACGTTAACTAGGCGAACAATCCAGAATACAGCCAGTAATTACGAACTACAAATCATTTATAATTGCTCTTACACAATGCCCCTAAAAACTGCCTGCCATCTGGGATATAAGGAGAGGTGAACTCACCGACAGGTGACATCTCTGGAACACTGGCTGTGTACGGGCCCTCCAGGAATCTTGGCTCATTGTCGTTGATGTCCTGAACTTTGATAATAAACTCAGACTGGGGTTCTAAGGGTCTGCCAGTGAGAACATCAACAGCCTGCGCTCTCAGCGTGTAATAAGGTTTTTCCTCTCTGTCCAGGCTCCTTAAGGCGTGAATGTCTCCTGTGCTTGGCTCAACAGTGAATATAGAGCCAACTCCTTCACCTGAGAGTGTGTATTTGACCATATTATCTCCCTTATCCAAGTCTGAGTGAAGCTGAAATATGGCAAAACGAAAAGCAGCGATGAGAATTTGCTTTTCATTCATTACTCATTCATATAATTTAGTTGTAAACATTTGAAAAATGAAATCAGAAACAATAGTCCAGGGTGTGTTGCAAGAAGTAATCATTTACAAAACGTAAATCTATCATATCCAAAGGGACATGGACAATTTATTTTAATCCATTTCAAATATACTTACAGTAAATCAGATTTACAAACCAATTTCATATCAGCATCAGATTATGTGACCACTTGTTGGCTATGGTGTGGGTGACATATCATTACTGATACAGTTTGAGTATGTCCAAAGAGGATTGATGTGGTATTACTTTTCAGGCGTTTGTAGGCTTGACAACATCATGATTTATGAACAGCATGGGTGTTCAACAGCTGAAAATATAATGGAGATTTTTCTGGAGATTTTATAAAACTCTGTTTTCAGATTGTAATATTTTTATACCACTATCTTCCATCTGAATGGAACTGTAGGGAACACTGCATGATTTTTAAGATCCTGTGACATTGAGTTTGATGCTCTTTCTGAAAGGAAAGGATTAAGTTAGAAGTTCTGGAATTAATATGCTGCAATAAAAACATCTCTGGTGTATTGTGAAAGGATGTGCGATGATCAAAACATTGAGGCAAAACTGTAATGCTAAATCCTGCCAAGTTCACGGGTAGCTAATAAAAAAGTTACATTAGTTGGATACAACAGGCCATCAAATCAAATACCGTTAGACTTTATGATCCACCACAGGGGCACACTTTAAGAGAGTAGATAATCCATGAGCTACTGTAAAAAGAGAATCTATGTCCAGCTTTTACACCACTAATCTGATATGAATGTAAATGAGGCAATAAACCTCAAACCAGAAGATTTTGCTTAAACGCCCAATTTGAATGTCCATATAGCAGCGCTCGGTTTCACAACTGCAACCCACAATGAGTCCAGGGTAAAGAGACCTAGTGTTCACAGTACAATAGCAAAAATGCCAGTGGTTTCGAGAAGAGTTATTTTCTAGTGAAAAGGTCATACGTGTAAAGAAAATGTGACAGTGGGGTAATATATCCTCACTGCAAAGGTCAAACAAGGAGTGTGCTTTGCTTCACAGGAAAAATAAGGACATGAGAAAACTTGTGGAAAAATTTGATAAAGTAAATTGGTCCATTTCTCAGTGTTAAATTTTCAAACTGTTACAGTCAATCACAAAAACACAGTTTAAGTTTGAATTTAAGACAATTTGGAATCAACATGTTTTTAATTGTTGGCATAATCAGCTGCATAATTGTAAATTATTTCCAAAATTATTCTCCAAAACCTTCCAATTAGAATCAAATTAAACAGTTCCTTATGACAACCTCAGAAACACCTTAAATCTAACCACAACCAGCAGACAAGCCAATCTAAATGCTAAACCAGAGTTAGCACAGTAAGCTACTACATGTTTTCCAAACGAATGGCGTTAACTGAGCATTGCAGCTGAGCATTTCATGACCAAGATTGTTAAACAGAACATCAGCAGTGTCATCCTTCTTATATCTATAGACCTATATGACACATCGTAAACGCAAATCAGAGGGAACTTTGTCTTCCATTACTGTTTCCCTTGCATGCTCACTTTAAAGATAATTCTTTGTCAAGCAACCCTTTGATGTGATATGTGATGTATGAGGACACTTTAATTGTGATGATGGCTCAAACAGGAGATGATGGAATGAGTTATAATTTCCCATGGTGCCGCCTCTGATCAAAGTCTCTCCCCACACATACCACAGAAATAAAGTGTATTGATCTGAAACACACTTTGTAGAAGACAGTTTCTGACTGGCCATACATAACAGTCTTAGTATGACATATATACTTAGAAAAGTCTGGGAATATCTAGTCAATTGCTACTAAACCTTTTGATCGAGATGATGTTTTCTATGTATACTTGGCTTTGATTGAGTAGTCTATTGAACTTTTTTTTTAAACTTAGGTTTCTACCGTCTTATAAACTTACATGTTCATGTTTATATAGCAACAAGTCAGATCTGTGGAAGAGTTAAGAGAAAATAAAACATGTGCGTAACTGCATCTGATCCTGTTTGTACAGTCATAATCGGAAATTTACCTAAATAAAGTATAAACCTGTAGTTTACTGACAATATACTTCAACATGTACTTTCATAAACTAAAGAGTGCTGCAAATATTGAGCTAAACTATCAGTTCACTTAAAGTATTGTTGTAGTAGAAATAAAAAATATGTCTGTAAAATAGTTTGCATTCAACGTGTACTTGCGTTAATGAATACTTCAAATATAATTTTTATTATCTAAATTTAGTCAATTTAATACCTTGCTTGTACTACTAAAATAGTACACTTGCAGCTATACTACTAGTACACTGATATTAGTATACTTAACTAGTACACTAATATCATGACGGTAAAGGAATAGTTCACCATCAAAATGAAAATTCTAGGGATGCACCGATATGCAAATTTTGTCCGATAGCGATAATCGATCATTCTTGAACATTGTAAGCCGATAACCGATATATTGGCCGATATGCAGTATCTCAATTTAAATATAACATCATATTCCAAGCCCACTTTACACTAATAAAAGATTATTTAACTTTTAAACTTTTCTGGTATAATGTTTATAACATAAACTAATTAAAGATGTTCTTCCAGAGCAACCCAGAAAGGTGTTGTCAACAGCAACAAGTCTAAGAGGTCTCAAGACATTCAGACAACAGACGACGTCAAGCGTTATGCTTTTGTTCCTTACACATTCATAAATATCTACATCCAACATCAAAAATGTTTCGCTAATAGCAGTAAGTGAATGATCATGACAGAAAGACAGTACAGTGCAGCTGAAGTGGTTCAACCAGAGGAAATTATATATAATTTATCAGCTATAATATATATCTACATCAGGCCTACATCTTATTATCGACCGATAACATTTAAAAATGATCATTTATAAGCCGATACCAATATAGACGATAATTTATCGTGCATCCCTTTGAAAATTTCACCTTATCATTTACTCACCCTGTTGTCATTTCAAACCTGTGTGATTATCTTTCTTCTGAAAAACACATAAGAAGATATGTTTTAAATGTTGGTAAGCATAAACCGTCCCCATTGACTTCTATTGTATGGACACAAAACTCATGCAAGTCAATGGGGACCAATGATTTTCTGTTACCGACATTTTACAAAATATCTTCTTTTGCATTCTGCAGAAGAAAGAAAGTCATACGGGTTTAGAAATGACAAGAGGGCGTGTAAATGATGACAGAATTTTAATTTTGAAGTTGAACTATTCCTGAAAAAAATGACTCTTTATACAGCAGCATGCCCATGTGATGTGGACGAAAGCATCACCCATGGATTTCATCAGTAGCCTGTGAGCCATCTTCCTCCAGTGACCTGTGTTAAACAGCCTAGACCCAACAAACCCTATTCATAAGGACAAGCCTACACGCTTGTTTGCAATTAAATTCTGCTTCTGCTGTTAGATAAATCAGAGGTAACAGGCAAGGCTCCATCATGTCAACTTGCCTTATCTTTGGCAAAGGAGACTGAGTTGTTTTATAATGCGGCGGCTCTACAGGAGCAGAGGTGGCAGGTGTTTGAGAACATGGCTGAGACAAGCCCCTGTCTCCCAGTTTACATCCGCTCAGACAGCACTCAGTTAGGCCACACTGATTGCACTGGCATTGACTGCAAACTATCCAATTTAACTCTGATCCCATTTAAGCTGGAAGTGCTCAATTCCAACCTTCTTTGTAAAGGACCTTGATGCTGGATTTTCAGTCAGGGACACATGGCGTTCTTTAAGACTTATCCCTGTGAATACTAATAAAAAGGGGTTTCAGATTGTAGTAGTCAGGTTTAGATTTTGACGTCAATGTTTTGACGTCAAGAGTTTTGGTGGATTCCAACGTGTTCAATAAACAAAAATGTGCAATAAACCATTGCATTTTAGTGTCCTCAGTAAATAGACGTGTACCACTATCAACTATTAACAAGATGTGCTTTTGCCATTCTGGGGAGGGAATGCAACGTTCATTATGACTGTTCTATTCGTCAATTGATATAGACTCACAATTCTTGAAGATGGGGCTCTAAAAAGAGGCGCCTGAGACCCACCTGAAGGGACCTCAAAATAAGGTGTTATTTTGTGCAATCTAAGCATTGGAAGCATAAGTTATGGTACAGTTAATGTCAGGTTTAATGGTTGGTCGGAAATATGCTATTTAACTGTGGTTTTTGCCAGCAATTTTAGAAATATCATCCCCCATTCAAGTAGACGGGACTGTAGTTTTGCTGTGACTGTAAAGGCTGACTGAAATAGGCATTCGAACTCTGCTGGTATTCAATTCTACCATTTACGGTGATAATAATTTGCACACGATTGTAATTGTGGGCAATTTAAAATATTGTGAATAATTCTAGATAGCGTATTAGCATAATTATATACATTGCTTTGAAAGCACTAGCTTATACAGTTGCAATGTAATACTTATTCATTGTTCAATTAAATATAAATCATATTTTATTTGTTAAATATTTTGATCATTTAGTCTCTTAAATGCTCCAGATAGATTACTTTTTAGATTACTTTTAAATATCAGCTGGTGTTCAAAAGTAACAAAAATCTCATTAAGAACAACAATGATTTAATGATTTAATGCAATACCAGGATAATATGGCACAATAAAAGGCTTGGCAATTGTTGTAACATTTCATAGCAGCAAATGCTAATGAGTAAAGTTTTGTAAAAAGGTCAATCTAAAGTAATTTGGACTTCTGTGACGTTGTGCTTACTCGGCTTATAAAACTATACAGGTTTTAACTAAAGATGCACCGATATATCGGCCAATAATCGATATCAGTCGATAAAAGCAAATTTTCATTGGTTTCAATAGTTTAAAAACAGCCAATGACCAATGTCAATCAAAAGAGGACGGAAAATGCAATGCCTTTTGTGCTTTGTAGAAAATGTTAAAAAACATCACCAGTTTGATGTTCAATATTAATAGTCATCATGATAATTAATATCATTTAGAAAGTTATTAATATTAATTTAGAAATATAAATTTAATATTCAGAATCAGAATCTGTATTGGCATTAGCAGATATCACTATGAATAATTTGCATTCGTGGAGTAATTCAGTATCGATGTATCTCTAGTTTTAACCATTTCTTATTTCTCTGCTTAAAACATGTTACATGTCACAATCATATAAAATATACCGCTTTAATCATTCTAAAGCTGACCACGAAAAAAGGAAGAAAAAGAAAAAATAGCATAGCCGGAAGGATTTCGTTACAAAGAGCAAGCACAAGCCTTTGAACTCCTCCACCTTCTTATTTACAGGCCCCAAAATATCAATAGCTTTGATTTAAAGCATGGCTTTAAGAATCTATAACATCTTACCTTCCCAACATACTGTGGATCGGATCCCATGTATTCCTCCAGGACGAAGAACTGATTCCACACCCATCCTCTCTTGACTCTGTGAGCTCCCATCATTCCATATTTCCTATGTGCCATGAGATTTCTGTGGTGCTCTTTCGCCATCCTGCTCTGGTTTGAGTGCAGGGGAGACACAAAGCTTTTGTCTAAGAGACACCAGAGGAAGAGCAGCAGGCAGTTCCCCATGAGCATTGGAACAAGCTGTAGGTGCACAGATCCTTTGCTGGACACAAGTCACTTGTATAGAGACGCCAGGGGTATGATGAATCCAATATGATGCCCTCCACAATGCCTTGGCTGCATGGAAGAACTAATATCCGTGGAACATCAGGGCAGTTCTTGACAATTTTGTTAACCACCTACAAGAGAAATGAAGTGACATTGTTTTAAATCAAAGAGATTAAAGGATTTTTAAAGTTGTCTGTATATCACACTGGAATTCAATAAATAGAAAAAGAAAGCCTACCCACTCATCTGATACATCTTCATCTTCTGAATATTAGTGTGTACATTTTTGTCAAGGCTATTAAATAATCTAGCTTAAAGGCTTTGCAAAAACAGGAGACATGAACAAATTGGCTCATTTGAGTTAATTTAGAACTGGAAGTTTGAATAAAGATTGCAAGAAAAGATTATGGTGGATATGCAATGCTGTGCACAAATGTATTGCATTAGAAGTAAAAATAAAGGTTAACCTGCTTAAAAAGTTATTTTTTCCAATTTGACTTAACAACACAAGAAGTAAACCAGGCCAGATGGTTAGGCTCACAAACGTAACTTAACTCTTAATCACTCTCTAAATAAACCTGTAAAAGTAGGTAGAAATGAATCTAATATCACACAAATAATTAAATAAGGGCGCATCACATCTGTCTGGCTATTGAAACAAAGTACTGAATATGCTTTTAAAGCAGGTGTCTTCAGCCTTTTTGCATTTTAATCCTGCTTAATGGTGGAAGAAAATGATACATTACATATCACATCACAAAAGAGTCCTCATTTATTCTTGATTAATCTTTTTATAAAAATATGAAAGACAAATTTTATAAGGACAGATTTTCCAGTCCCTGCACTGCAAAATAAGTGATCTTTTATACATTTTATATAATCCACTTTAGACATTTTACTGAAAGTAACTTTGAAATTACATGTCAACTAACTGTCAATAATTTGCATCTACATGTTAACAAACTCTCCTTGGATAATTACTATTAGTATTAGGTGATGGTTGGGTATAGAGTTTGGAGAATAAGTTGACATGTATCGTTACAAAGTTACTTATAGACAGCAGAATGATTTTGAGGGATTATAATAGTAAAGTATTAGCAGATGCAGGCAGACAGTCTACTAATACTCTTAATGTGCAAAGTTCTTTATAATTTGTAAAATATCTAAAGTGGACTATTAACCTGAACAGTTACCAAACCAAATCATCTGAGCAGTTAAAGGGATGAGATTTAAAAGACACCAACACAGGTTTCTGACACAGGTTTTCTTTGCTGATACGTAAATATACAGTGTGACTAGTAACTCAAATATGACTTTTTTTAATGAATCACTATTAAGATTCACCAGCACACAAGCATTGAATCAGTGTGACAAATCTATTAAATTAGATTAGTTACAGACTAAATAGTCTATGCAAAAAAAAGATGGATACTTTCAGTCACTTGTTTTCTCCAACTTGTTTCGGTAAGATTTGTATAAGTCTGGATCCCTGTTTCGTAACAGGGATCCTATTACTTTTATTGGGCAATTCTCCCAGAAACGCACGCCCAAGGCAAGGTGAAAGAAATAGCCTGCCAACGCGCTAACCGGCGAGCGATAGGAAAGCCAGCTTATCGAGAATGGCTCGCTGTGGGTTTGCAGCTACAGCTCGTTAATCTTGCAAGAGTGAGAGAAGTTGAGGTGTGTTTTTTTGTTCACGGTATTTCAGTGATGGATGTTATATAAACGGTGGATATAACCCTGGATTTGAAGATCATTTGGAACTGAAAAAAATGACGGAAATGAATGCACGTGGTAAGTCAAACTAAGTCATATGTCTTTGTTTTGTTGGCAAATGGCATGTTCATGCATAATGTAAACAACGAAGGGATAATGCGATATTCTGTGCTCGTGCTGTAGTATCGTCCCCCTTGCCTGCCTCCAGCATATCGTCTGTTTCCGGAAATAATCGTACAGCTGTATCTTTCTTTAATTCATTTGATCAAACAAAATAGTCTTCGAAGATACGACGTATGCAATACTACTGTATAGGTATCAAGATAAATATGAGATTGGCATAAACTGCATGTGTTGCCCCATCTTTAATTCAAGTGCCAAAATGAACAACTTGTTGTATGTACGAATATGAGAAATTAAGCGTTGTAGACCTGAAAGTGGTGTCATATTGCAACATGTAAAAATCAATTTAGATAAAGAGGACAAGACCACAAACAGGACAACTGCAACATTAATTGCTGGACAGCTCACCACATTGAGCAGATGATTGCAGTCCAGTCTCTGGAGACCTGTTATGCGCTATACTATGGTAGTGACATTATGTTTGGTAGGACATTGTGTTTCTGTAGCAATTTTCTCCATGGGAAAACCTCAGCATTTGTCACTACACTTAACAAGCTCAAAGATTTCCACTGTAGTGTACCCTGAAAGAGTCAGCGTGCCCAAAGGTTATCACATTTTAAAACTATGCCCTCATTATTTTTGACTTTTCATGTTTTTCTTGTTGATCTTGACTCTGTTGAATTGGTGTATTTTTCAACCAGTTGGTGTATTTTGGCTGACGTGACATGACACGATAGAAGCCAACTTTTAAAATGTTGCAGAGTAAACATGTTACTTTCTAGCATGCATCACCCAGCAGAGTCGCTGAACTTGCGCTGTCATGTCCTGTTAGACAATAAAAGAGTGCAGGAAGCGGAGGCTGAGGACAAGAAAAACAGAAACGGAAAGGTTGTCCGAGAAGAATAACAGGCAGCACACACACATACAGTAAATTCACAAAGCAATACTAGTGATGCCTTCAAAAAACGAATATTTACTATACGTCTAAACCGAGCACAAACAACTTGTGACATGAAGAACAGCAAAAGATGATTTACAGTTATGCGTTTGGCAGATGCTTATATGCTTATATATATCCTTGCAAATCGAACAGGCAACATGCAATCAGTTGAGGAGTGCCATCCCCCAAAGCACAAGATGGGCCCCTCCCACCAGCACTGATGTCATGTCAAACACCTGCTTTAACGGCATAGCCTACATATCTGTATTAATTAAACTTGACCTAGGTTTTAAAATTCGTGTCGCCATTTTGAGAGTGGCTACGCAAAACTGTACTGGAGCAGTGCCTCAACAGTCCCCCCTGCATTTTCCGTCACATAATCTTCAATCCCTGCTTTTGACACACCCGTCTAAATTAATTATCTTCATTATTTAACTTCCACTGCATGTTATGTAGCCTATGATTAGTGTATTTCCAACGTCATACATGTCCAAACGTCATACAACATTTGCTTTCCTCCAAGTTGATATTCCTCCAAGCTTTCCTGTAGCTCAGAGGTAAGAGCAACGCAAGGTTGTGGGTCCGATCACAGGGGATTGCACATACCTACGTATAAATGTATAGGTTACTACAATGTAAGTCGCTTTGGATAAAAGCATCTGCCAAATGCCAAATCCAATGCTATCTTTGAAATTGACACTTATAATAGTTAAAGTTGAGACAAAGATGAGCACCGGACGAAAACCACATCGCATCTACAACTCGCAGGTATTGTGCTCCGGACACGTATGCGTGAGCTCAAGTTGAAAGTCTACTCCTGATGGACAATGGGCAGGATTTAACTTTATTTTTACTCCGTTTTAGTTAAAAACGTTAATTTAAGGAATAGGCAGTGCGCAACTGACGCCCGCAGAGATGGATTACTTTGCGCAGTCAGTTAATGTCCGAATGTGCCGCATTTACAAGCATGATTTCGTTACTTAGTTGCTTATAGACCCCCCAAACATTACTGTTCGCCCTGGGGCCTCTGAATATTGGTTTACGTGGACCAATATAATATAAACCAATGCATAGATAAATTTGCGAAGGGGCCCATCTAAGGGGTGGGGCGACAAAACACTGCTAGGGGTGTGGGGTGTCCCATACGCCACTGCATTTAGGATACATGAGCAATTGATTGGTATTGTTATATTTGTGTGGAATTTTGCAATATTTGGCCCTCACATGTATTGCCAAAACCTGCACACACATCCACTTTTTAAGGACAAACCTTTAATTGAAAAGAGATATACATGCGCTCTTACATAAGTTTGGGTTCTGTTGAACACAACGAAAGAAATGCAAAAGCAGAAGATCATGTAATAAAATATTGAAACTTTGTTCAGCAATATAAACGTGTGAGTCCCAATGTGATTTAAAAGGAATCCAATTACCCGTCAAGTTAACTCCATAAATCTTATCCCATTCAAAGCCTGTCAATTTAAGACATAGGGCTTACACTACAGAGCAAAACTCTGTATATAGGCTTTAGCACTGAAGCAGATGGTCTTTCCGGGCAATGATCACTTAAATTATATAAAAATGTTAGTTTTAAAAGTAATTCGAATGATTTCATTTATCTGTAGATGGAAAATGGCTACCCATCTGTAACATGAAGAACACCCACTTTGCTTGCATGCTAAAAATGACTTGCAGAGAGGGATCAATGCTGAGGAACATTGACCTTGGATTGGCCAAGGTAGATTAAGGCATATTTAAATTAATACAAAGGAAAATTATGTTTTGAGGGACAGAAGTGCAGTCCGTTCAATTTCATTCGTATTTTGGTGCATCAACATTTTAGCTTGAAAAACAATAAAAGCATGTCTTCACAAATTAAAAATGTAAACAATGCAAAAACACCTATAATTCCACGCCAAACTGAGAAACCTGTAATTACCAAAATTCGATTTATCCCCGGATAGACGGTGTTATTCCACTAAAAACTATTTACGATATCTAAATCCATGGATTGTGTCCTAAAATCAGCACAAACGAGTCAAATTCTAGGTATAGGCATGATCTAGAGTCAGTGTCACTATGCTTATGAAGTGAAAGTGACCTATTTGTCAGGTATGTGACCTCTGCATTTAACCCATGCAGAGAGTGAACACATGCACAGCAAGTGTTGAACACACGTAGACCCGGAGCAGTGGCCAGCTGTCCCTGCAGCACCCAGGGAGCAAGAAGGGTAAGGTGCCTTGCACAAGGGCACCTCAGTCATAACACGCCTGCCCTGAGGATCAAACCGGCAACCTCGTGGTCAAAGTCTGATTCTCTTACCATCAGGCCATGACTGCCCCCCTTATTTCCATAATACAGTCATGTATTGGGCTTGCTGGTGCTTGACCTCCACAGCACATTAAAGTATGACCATTAATAACAGCTTTCAAATGTCTTCTGTTCAAGACACTTTTGACGTTATTAATTACAAAGATGTGTAAGGATGTGCAAGAGATGGAGATTTTATTATTAAATTAAAGGATCAGCGTTAGAAGTAAAACATTTAATTAACCCATGCTTCCAACCAGGACCATTTTTTCTTGCACCTTTCAACGGCACCCTTCAACCTTACAATTGTCCCTCACAGCGTTACTTTAATTGTTATCAAATTAAAGATGCAATCCACCCTGACTAAAGCCCACTGGTGCTTCATGTGTGTCGTATTAGGCGGACAATTTATTGAGAATATGTTGTATCCTTCTGAAGGTATCTTTGCTGATCTCAGCAATTTCCTTTCAGCCATTTCAATCTATTTTTATAATTCACATTGACTACCACATCCAAGACTTTGTTCACATCCACTTGTTTATAGCGTTGTGTTTTTATATAGTCTCCATGGCCTGATACCTGTGCATTTAAAGAGGATAGGTTTCTACAGGACTGCTTTGGGGCAACTGTTTTCTCAGAGAACACACTGAAATCTCTTTGTATAGCCAACAAACATGACAGACAAAGCAAAGCTCAACAGAACACAGAAGTTTACCTCACATGAAGTCTGATTCTCAGGGCATTTGTTTGTGTCGAAAACAGATACAGGTGTGTGGGCATGTACAGTAAATTGTGTACAGTATTTCATGACAGAACATGGGACTCTGGACTTCACTCTTGGAAGGGTTGGCAAACATTGTATGGCACCGGGAAGCTTTTAATCAATGACAAGTATTTGTATCTAAATTACTGTAGTTCATTTGAATGATTATAATCCTATTGATGTTAAACAAAAAACAGTGTTAAACAAAAACAGTGTTAACAACATTATAGCAAACATTAGACTCTACACTATTGCTATGAAACCTAACAGTGAAGATTTTAGAGGCTGCATCCATTGCATCTCTTAGCAATGTGAATAATACGAATACACGTTTTGATAGGTGAAAAAATTATGACATTTTAGACGATGGTTCTCCAAAACAAAAACGTTCAACCTCAAAACGTAGCACCATTCCAGGAAAGATCATAAAATGATGCAGTGTGACACTATAAAAAGCTTTATATGGGTTAATTTAAACAATTATTTTTAAAGATTTTATCAATCCTTAATTATTCATTGTCTTTATCAATGCATCATGTGCTTGGAAAGTGAATACTATGTGTTCACCCACAATGCTTTTTCAATTCATCATCCAACAGAGGGTTAAAGGAACAGTTCACCCAAAAAAAAATCTGTCATCCTTTACTGACCCTCAAGTTGTTCCTAATCTCTATTCATTTCTTTGTTCTGATGAACAGAGAAATATCCTTGAAAGAATGCTTGTAACCAAACAGTTCTTGGCCACAAGTGACTACGAAAGTAGGGAAAATGTCTTTATACATTTCTTTGTTCTGTTATGCACGAGATATTTTGAAGAATGTAGGGTAGCAAACAGTTCTGTGGCACTTCTGAGTACTATTGTATTATTTCCTACTATGGTAGTCAATGGTGGCCACAAACTGTTTAGTTATAAGCATTCTTACAAATATTTTATGTGAATACAAATTAGGATCAATTTTAGGGTCAGTAAAGGGGTGAACTGTTCCTTTAACCCTCCATTGGAATGTGTTTTTAGTAACAAAGACATTTATACAGATTTGGAACTTGTGGCGATCAACCTCAAAGGATTGTGACTATTCCTAACTATAATGATGAAAGGCAAACCACTGGATGACAGGATAGACCAATCAGAATTGAGTATTCAAGAGAGCAGGGTAATAAATTGTGATGATGACCTAATAAATCTTACTGCTTAAAATGCTTTTTACTGCTGCTCATGTTTCTTTCTAAAATTATGTCCTACTCCTAAAAAGCATATGTTTTTCTCCCCAAGGCAGAATCATTTTCCGCACCCACACACAGAAGTATTTTATAGGAGCTGCAATATTTTGATCATCCTATTTCTTTGATTATCTATGTTTACTATTATGTGGTAGATGAAGGCATATTTTTTATGTCTTACAATAACCCAAAATGTGTAGGCCTATATATAATTCTATTACATAGATATAATCTAAATTTTCTTTCTATTAAAACAAGTATAAACAGTGAGGGAAATAAGTATTTGATCCCCTGCTGATTTTGTTAGTCTGCCTGCTTACAAGGAAATGAAGGGTCTATAATTTTTATGGTGGGTTTATTTTAACTGATAGAGACAGAATAAAAAAATCAGGGAAAAATATGTTAAATATAGGTTATAAATTGATTTGCATTTCAGTCAGTGAAATAAGTATTTGATCCCCGTGCAAAACATAACTTTGTACTTGGTGGAGAAACCCATATGGGCAAGCACAGAGGTAAAACATTTCTGATAGTTGGTCACCAGGTTTGCATATGTGTCGGGATACATTTTAGTCCACTTCTCTGTCAATATTTAAGGTTTGTTGTAGGCATATGATAGTTATTTTGTATTTCTTCCATTTCCAACTCGCATCAACAGTTGTCTCCTTCTCACCAAGCTTCTGTCTGTAGCCTATTCAAGGTTTGTGCAGGTCTACAATTTTGTCCCTGACATCCTTTAAAACCTATTTGGTCTTGACAATGGTGGTGGAGAGGTTGAATGGAAGATACAGATTCTGTTGGCAGGCATCTTTTATATACATAACAAGCTGATTTAGGAGTACTGTCTTAAACTGACAGGACTAATCTGTGGTCCATATAGGCACATAACCAGTCTGTGGAGCCAGAATTCTTGCTAGTTGGTAGGGGATCAATTCATTATTTCACTGACTGAACTGCAAATGAATTTATAACCTTTATATAACATTTTTCCCCTGTTTTTTTATATTCTGTCTCTATCAGTATTAATAAACCTATATTAAAAAAAATATTATAGACCCTTCCTTTCTTTGTAAGCAGGCAAACTTACAAAATCAGCAGGGGATCAAATACTTATTTCCCTCACTGTATACATGTTCTGAATACTGAATAAAACAGATCATTATTTTTTAATCATTATTTAGAGAAAGTATCTCCATAAAACAGTCGCTCACTTTATACATGTTATGAATACTGAATAAAAAAGATTATTATTATTTTTAATCATTTTTTAGAGAAAGTATCTCCATAAAACAGTCGCTCACTGTATACATGTTCTGAATACTGAATAAAAAAGATTATTATTATTTTTTAATCGTTATTTAGAGAAAGTATCTCCATAAATCATATCATATGGACTTTTGGCATTAAAAAAATATTTTTGGGGGATTTTAGTATTTTCTGTGTCTAGTACTTGTGTATACTGCCCTCCACTCCAGTATAAAAGTGTGGATATTAGACATGAACAAAAAATCACTAATTCAAAATTTTACATAATAATTTTAACATACTACTCAAAAACTAAAAAAATACATTACTTATATTAAAATAATGAGATATGTTCCAAGAACAATATGAACATACCAAAAAAATCGTAAAATAAGGGCTTGTGTGCTGGATTTTTTTAATATTTGACATACAGAAACAGGCTTCAATAGTAAGGACATCCATGGCTTTTCAAAGCTATTTGCTCCACACACACCCTGGAGGGCGTCATGAAGATTTCTCATTCGATTGTGTTTAGGATAGTAGAGCGATTTATCATATCTTGAGTTTAATGGCCAATATTGAATTCTAAATCCAGACCAGTTTAGTGGTTCAGCTGGAAATGTTACACATCTAAAGTACTTCCTGTTTCAGTTTATTTATTTATTTAAATCACATATAAAATTTAAATATTTAAAATATGTTCATTGAAGACTTTGATTCACTTCTAAATGTTCTGTTGGTTGTATTATTGTTCTAACATTTGTATTGTGTTTAAAACTGAAACAGTGCTTGGGGTTTACTTGTTTTGTAAATATTGAATCCCTATTTTCTCCATCGGTCCGTCTTTGTTATTCTATATTTAGGCACTAAAATAATGAAGCCTGTGGAAAATAAAGAGATGTGTTTAATTGTGTAGCCCTGTCCTCCTGAGTCTGACATGTAATGGAACGTTGAGACTAATCTCATATTCACAGAGCTATTGGCCCATCCAGAAGAAGCCCAAGAGAACAGCCTGGATGCTGATGTTCCAGCGTTTGAATGTCTGAACGCACACAACCAAGGCTGAGTGTTGAGACCATGAATAATGCCTTCTATGTGGGCTATTATCAGCTGAGGTGAAATGTTGAAAGCTAAGCCATTGGGAAATGGAAGACAAATGTTATTGTGTGTTAATTTGGCCGGTAAAGAATAAGGAATCAATTCCTTTGCAAATTACGAATGTGTCCATTACAAATGGGCAGTGTTTAATACACACAACAACCTATTTACACACACACCAACATTGTTTTGGTATATTTGTGGGGGACTTGTCATAGACTGCTATTTCTCTTTAACTGAATTGTGTTTTCTATCCCCTATCACCAACCACACCCCTAAACCTAACATTCAAAGAAACATTTCTGCAGTTTTACATTGTCAAATAAGAATCATTTAATATGTGTTTTTATTCATTTCCCTTGTGGGGAGCAGATTTGGGGTATTATTTAGTAGGCTACACCTGTACACACACATACCAAAATTCAAAATCATTATACTTTTTATCAATTATTTTACGTACAGAATCACCCATCATTCTGATGCCCAGACAGACAATTTAATTGAGAATGACTGAAGCTTTCACTCTGGCTTAGTTATTCAGGGGATCTGTCTGCATAGCTTTCTCCTCCTCGCTATTTGCAGTGTCATTATTTGTTTGGTGAACTTCCCTGTTTGGTACCTGACAACAAGGTTATGCGGTGACAGCCTGCTTTGTTAGTCTGTGTATCACAGGGAATGCAAGTTTCACTGCCAATGTATTTGAAATATATGAAAAAAATAGTCCGGTGCTCTTTAAAACCAAAAACAACATTTGCACTGCATCCATCTTTTTTGCACATTTAATAAGATGATACTTTAAAAATAAAGTATGTAGACATATTGATTTAAACACTTGAGAAATTCCTTCTGAGCCTTTTACAATGCATGTCTTATTCATTACTGTACTCACATGGGATAAATATTTTACCTATCACAGGTGCATTAGGGAGTGACCCCTGGTGGTGCTTACCGACCTCACGCATCCCGTCACATACTTCAGAGTTACAGTAGACATCAATAACACTCTCACGCATTATGCATGTCTCCAACAGTGCCTACAGGATTTGCTTGACTAAGATCCTCATGCATTTCAAAGCACTAATAGGAAAAGTGTTTTTTGACTGACATGTGGGTTAAAGAAACAAGAATGATGATCCATCAACTTATAAAGATAATAATGCACTTTTACTACGCCATAACCTAAAATGTATTTTATATTTGAACATAATACAATATGTTTCCATTTTGTTAATAATCAGTAAAATATGTGATATGGCTGATGTATTAATAACCGATGTCAATACTGTGTCTTTCAAAACGAAAGGTCTGATCAAGTAAAAATAATAATTGAACGTGGTTTTAGTTTTACAAGGCAAATATCGATACTTTTTCTAGGTCTAACTGCACGAACCATATCCACCAAAAAGACACGTTACTTCACTTTTACGATAGTAAAACCACGGATCAATTTCCTAAGCTTCGTCCGCGCGTTTTCACTTTTCTCACCTATTCACTATAGTTCGCCGATCGATTCCCCTTAATAGGTTGCGGTTCTGCAAAATGCAGTTCTCTGACCGCTTTCTAAAAAGCGCCACGTACCTCCCAAATGTCCCACAGTCTCCGGAGAAATTAAAGCGTTGTAATCCAGACCTCCAGCCGCGATCCCTATAAACTCATCGGCACACGCTCTCTTCTCTTCAATCACTCCGTGTAATGCGCTCGCCCTCTCACTCCCTCTTTAACTCGCCCTCGCGCTATCTCTCCCTCTCTCATCTGAGCATTGTGCAGAGCTCTGTGAAAACAGAATGAGGGGGAGAGCAAAGCGCTCAGCTGAATTCAGTATTCACCCCTGCAGTGTCAAGGGGACAGAGCAGAGAGAGAAAGAGAGAGAGAGGGGCTTCAATCAGGCTCTATGATGTCGGGCGCTGTAATGTATACGCGCTCCCTCAGAACTGTCCTTACATCCCTAGCAGAGATTGGCTCTCCTCTCCGCTTAAATTGCGAGATAAATGCGGGTCCCATCAGTGCTTAACATAGTCCACGTAGCCAGCTTTGCTTTGTTAACCTCAAGGGATTCATGTCACATGCAGATATTTTCAACTCGCATGCAAATGTTGACTGAGATTACTGGCTTCTCGAAGTCTAAGTGTTTTTTGGTAAAGCTTGGTGATACGCAACCCGTTCTCATGTCGTTAATTCACCTTTTCCTCAGTGTAAGTATTATTTTTAATGGAAACACCATCTGTTGAACAATTATTGTCTTTTGATGTGAATCCCATGGTTGTGGATTGACCTAATTTAAAAGAGACATTTGATGTATTTGTGCAAGTCTTAGAAAGTGGTTTTGTGCCACAGAATAAATGTTGTTACCTGGCTAGAAAACCAATAAAAGTGGTGTAACATTATTCAGCTGTAAACCTTTAATGCATTCATTACGTGATATATCCTTTCAAAATAGAGAACATCAGATATTTTAACATAATATAATACATGACTTTTTTATTTACATACTTTAAATTGTGTATTTTTGCAGTAAGGAAAATATTGTGCAGGTAGGGTTGATGCATTTTAGGCATGATAAATAGAATTGTTATGAATTTAAGCCTTGTGTGGGGTTCGGGTCTGTGGAACACGTTTTGAATATAGAAAATAAGTTACATTTTTCCAACCTCAGACAATATTTTTTCAAGATGCTGAAACAATTTCTTTTATGTACATCATGAATTGTTTTGCATAAATGTGACATTTATTCCACATACAGTTGAAAGAAAAAGTATGTGAACCCTTTGGGCTTACTTGGATTTCTTCATAAATTGGTCATAAAATGTGTTCTGATCTTCATCTAAGTCACAACAATAGAGAAACACAGTCTGCTTAAACTAATACCGCACAAACATTATACGTTTTCATGTTTTTATTGAACATAACATGTAAACATTCATAGTGCAGGGTGGAAAAAGTATGTGAATCTTTGGGTTTAATAACTGGTTGACCCTCCTTTGGCAGCAATAACCTCAACCAAACGTTTCCTATAGTTGCAGATCAGACCTGCACAACGGTCAGGAGAAATTTTGGACCATTCCTCTTTACAAAAGTGTTTCAGTTCAGCAAAATTCTTGGGATGTCTGGTGTGAATCGCTCTCTTGAGGTCATGCCACAGCATCTCAATCGGGTTGAGGTCAGGACCATTCTGTTGATGATTTACTTCTATGCTTTGGGTCGTTGTCCTGTTGCATCGTCCATCCTCTGTTAAGCTTCAGTTGGCGGACAGATGGTCTTAAGTTTTCCTGCAAAATGTCTTGATAAACTTTGGAATTCATTTTTCCATCGATGACAGTAATCCGTCCAGGCCCTGAGGCAGCAAAGCAGCCCCAAACCATGATGCCCCCTCCACCATATTTCACAGTTGGGATGAGGTTTTGATGTTGGTGTGCTGTGCCTTTTGTTCTCCACACATAGTGTTGTGTGTTCTTTCCAAACAACTCAATTTTGGTTTCATCTGTCCACAGAATGTTTTGCCAGTAGTGCTGTGGAACATCCAGGTGCTCTTTCGCAAACTTCAAACGTGCTGCAATGTTTTTTTTGGACAGCAGTGGCTTCCTCCGTGGTGTCCTCCCATGAAGTCCATTCTTTTTTAATGTTTTCCTTATTGTAGATTTGTCAACAAAAATGTTAGCATGTGCCAGAGATTTCTGTAAGTGTTTAGCTGACACTCTAGGATTCTTCTTCACCTCATTGAGCATTCTGCGCTGTGCTCTTGCAGTCAGCTTTACAGGACGACCACGCCTAGTGAGTGTAGCAACAGTGCTGAACTTTCTCCATTTGTAGACAATCTGTCTTACCGTGGACACATGGACATCAAGGCTTTTAGATATACTTTTGTAGCCCTTTCCAGCTTTATGTAAGTCAACAATTCTTGATCGTAGGTCTTCTGAGAGCTCTTTTGTGTGAGACATGTTTCACATCAGACAACGCTTCTTCAGAACAGCAAACTCAAAACTGGTGTGTTTTTTATTGGACAGGCCAGCTTTAATCAACACATCCAATCTCATCACATTGATTGGACCCCAGGTTGGCTGACTCCTGGCTCCAATTAGCTCTTGGAGACGTCATTAGGCTAGGGTTTCACAAACTTTTTCCACCCTGCACTTTGAATGTTTACTATGAATGTTTAATGTTGTGTTCAATAAAAACATGAAAACGGATAATGTTTGTGCGGTATTAGTTTAAGCAGACTGTGTTTCTCTATTGTTGTGACTAAGATGAAGATCAGAACACATTTTATGACCAATTTATGAAGAAATCCAAGTAAGCCCAAAGGGTTCACACACTTTTTCTTTCAACTGTATATGGGATACAGTGAAACCAACATTTATTCAGACACCTACCAAACATCCCACATGACCAGTTTGTTCAATATGGTTTAGAAAATGGTATAAAATATGACAAGAACTCAGAGTTAAACTGTGTCAGAAGAAATTCTTCTTGATAATGTCGGAAAACTTTATAGAAAGGTGGATTAGGCTGAAAAGATGTCAGCTGTTAAATAGAATTACAAAGTTAGATAATACCAATATATCAAAAAATTATATCTTGTGTCTGAATAATATAGATTTGACTGTATGCTGTCTATCTTTTGTTTACAACTAGGAAGTAAACATCTGTATTTTTATGGCTGTATATAATGCTTTAAGTCTACAAGACCCATCAACATTGGCTACGTAACAAAAACGGCATAGAAGGGTTACTTTGCGTTACAATAAACTCTTTCATACTTGTTTTTAGTGGAAACACCATACAAGCACATCCACAAAGAGATAACAACAGTCCGGTATAGGCATGGATCACAAATTTCAGTGTGAATATGCACGTCTCTTCAACATGTCTCTTTGTATTGCACATTCAGCGGTGAAAACCCCTGCAGCTTTTCTGAAACCAGTGGTCCATCTGAAGCAACTCACATCACTTCAGTTTTTAGAATCAACCACTCATGCTCAAGACAATTTCAATGAACCTCAGAAGCATTCAGCCTGAGCAGACAGGCTTAATAAGAAGTGCTTGAGGTAGACTGATTAGTCTTTAAACAGCTAAATGAGTTTTAAAGCCATCTATTCCTAATGGAGTAAAAGTGTGATGACTCTGGGCAGTTTTAGGCTGAGGTCCAGCACAATCAAACAACATGCATACATGCACAGGCTCTAAACACATCACAGTAAGCACTAAAATAAGGTACGATCATCTTCTAATTGGACCATTGACCGAGTCTCTGATCCTGGTCATGCCTGACATTTACTTACAACCATATGCAAAGCCATTGAACACACACTAATGGCGTTGCTGAAACAAGTTAAGGCACAAGGGTGATACGGAGTGGGGTTATATGCGTTTCAGGGATTTCTCATTGCAAACACTGTACCTCAATTTACTGGTGGTCAGACATCGGCATCAATCCCTGAGTCTGATCATCCTCCGAGCAGATGGCATGGCAAGCTTCCATTCTGAGTTAGACTAGGAGATACTCCGCAGAGCACATGGTGGGCTGTAATGAAAAGACTAGTTTTTGGAGGTGGGGGAGTCCAAGCTAGGGGGTGGAACGTTGTGAAGGTCCAGAAAGCCAATAGATCAAGGTGAGTTCATAAAGCCGTCCAGGTGGGAGTCAAGCTTACTGGACACTGCATGTAATCCCCTTACCTTCTTTGGGCATTAGATCTCAAATGATAAGTACTAAATATAAAAATAAAGTTACACAGCGTGCAATGCATTTCGAAGTCCGGAAGAAATGCTCTGTATTTTTCAGGCATCAAATACTGCAAAGAAAACAGGTTCATATTCACTTTCAAGGAATACAACAAAATTTGTACACGTATTTAGGAGAAGTTCGAATAGTTTTTTATTTGACCTTGATTTTTTTTCCTATATCTCAACATGACAAACAAAATACAACTCTTGAAAGTTGATTCTGGAAACATCAATAATAACAGATGGATGTAAACATTTCAGATGGGTTCCGTTCAAGATAAATTATCTGTGAAACAAGTAGGCGTTCATGATTTTGAATGTTTCATTTGATTTTTTAACTCTTTCCCTGCCAGTCTTATTTAAAAAATGATGCCAGCCTACACCAGCGTTTTTAAACATTAGCACCAAACTTTAAAAGCTCACAATACATTTTCTGTAAAGAATATATGGACAAACAATATGTCCAATGAAAGAATAGAGTCTCTGCTTTTAAACAAAATAAACCGTATTCTTCTATCTTCATTTGTTCTTTTTTATCACTGCTTAGATGTGGACAGGTTTCTTCAAAAATGCATCACTTTGATTAAACAGTCGAGATGATTAACGCAATTTTGTCAAAGATTCCACCCAGATTCCACTCAGAACAATGATTAAAAACTGATAAGAAATATACTTCTAGGTTCTGGGATTCTGTACTTTTTCCCAAAGTTGTGTAACAGCGCCACCTGCTGTACAACAGTACAAACACTCATTGCCGTAATAACTCGTCTTTGGCACGGAACCGTTCTTTTTTAAATGACATGATAACTTGTCAATGGCGGTGAAAGAGTTAATGGAAAACAAGACAGACATACAGATGAAGAAAACAATATGCAGTGAATGTGGACGTAATAGTGAGTGATGAAGTTTTGGGGCCCCCTATTGGCTACAAGCGGTAAAATCATTTGACGCTTGATTTAGACACTGAGGTTGCGTCCAAATACCCTCACTTGCGGTCTTGGCCACTTGAGAGCGCGTGCATGTGACAGGAAGGAAGAGCGTAAGTGTGTCCAATGTCTTAAAAAAGCCAAAGGGCTGTGCGTTTTAACGCACACTAAACCCATACTAGCTTGAAGTTTGGAGCGGTATTAAGGCTAGGTGTATCCCATCATGCATCATGTTCTGGATATATATCATGAGACATTTTGCACGGCTCTCGCGAGATGTTGCGGAAAGCTTTCCAGTGTATGTTAATACTACTTTTTAAGTTTATATTTTGATTTATTCTATGTGTGGCTAATATGTGATTCTCTTTTTTTATGGGTACAGCTGCTTTGATACAAATAAAGCGCTCTAAAAATAAATCTGATTTGACTTGACTATATAATTAGATGGTACATATACAAAAAACAGGAAATACTTCATGAAAGTAGTCAAGTGATCAAGTGCAAAGACCGTAAGTGGGGGTATTTGGACCTAGTCTCAGATGTACGCAATGAAGCACACGTATCAAAGCGGTGCTCAAAAACGAAAAAAGCAAAATAAAAGAAATCGAATAAAACAATTTTACTAAAAAAGCAAAACAATACTACCAAAAGAAGCATGAAAAGAATAATCTTGCACCTTTTACTTCCTTATACTGCAGCTAAAAGCATTCTGTAGTATTCAGAAAATAAAGGACACTTTTTCAATTCCGAAACCAAGAAGGATAATTCAAATAACAAACTGTAGAGAATTTTGTGCTGTTATGTGGTTCAACGTAAAATAAATTCAGTTTATATTTGTTTGTATATATGTCTCATTAATTCAATGTAATCAATACTGCTGTGCAATTCAAACAAAAATGGTAGGCAATGTGTGGGGGGCCTCAGGTCTTGTCTTTGCTTAGGGCCCCAAAAATTGTAAACACGCCCCTGTTAGCACAGTTTGGGGGTGTGCGTGTATATGAGTTTTGCTAAGAGAATAGAGCGGGGCTCAGAGCTCAACAGCCACAATAACAAGTCTCTGGCTACCGTCTTCATGCATTTACTTATTAATACACATTATTAAACACTTTGTTGTAAAGCAAAGGCTTCAATGTCAGAAATGCTTTGCTGCACTCGCATTGGGGGTTTCAGCATGAAGTTATGACAGATGGGTTGGGATATCATCTGTATGAGGTCATTTGAAAGACAATCCATTGCATTGGTGATGAAAAACCACAAGTAATTTATCAAACAGCAGAGGGAAACACACAGTCATTTCAATATTTCCCCTGTGCTCAATGCATCAGATGGTAACTGACAACATTGGTTCATTTCTCCGGTGAGCGGAGATGCATAAGGAGCGTGCTGTTATTCAGCTCCTTTGAGAGAGGAACGGGCTAAGAGTCCAAGCATGCTATCTGAGAGTCACAGGAAGAGGGGAGGAGACCACCTTCAGACCCCATCAACCCAGCTGTGCATGCAGACTGGTAAAGTCTGCAACCAATGTAGTCATTTGACCACTCTGGAACCATCATTGAAATGCATGAGAGAACTCTTAATTTCTCTGCCAGTCTCCCTTGCTTCTCTTTATGTCAAGAGCTCTTTAATTTGTTTCGGGCTTGGTTGTTTCACACACAGGCCGCATCAATTCAGTCTCATTAGACATTCAACTACATCACTTGACCATGGCCGCTTGACTGTCTTTTGTGAGGTAAGGTACCTCCTAAGTCTCACAACCCGATTCGCTAGAATTCGGCATGTTCTCCCCACTCATGCGAGGTAAAGTAGTCTTTGTAGAGGAAGAGATTTCACCTGACCTCATTTCTGCCCATATACTTGGCTTATGGGATTAGATGGCAGGCCGAAATCCCTTCAGCTCCATTCAGTGTTATTTTACATGACAGGCACCTGAGAGGAAACTGTAATTTTTGAAAAAAAAACATTTCTTAAATGTGTTTATGAGGCGGAGGATATGTCAGAGCATATAATTGTGTGTCACCGGCATCGCTTGTCAGAACAAGCTATTTTTATAGTTCAGTCAGCACACGGAAATATTAATGTGTCGACGTCTGACATTCACTGTGACGAGGCTTGGAAATGGGTAAAAGTCTCTTTCCTCTTTGAGGTGAAACCAATATAATACATTATAAAGATGTGAAATGGACCCACACAGCAAGAGCTCAGCCTTCAAAAGGTTCCCTAATGGATTGGTAGACGTTGTACGTAGGCTATAGAGGTTATAGATGTATGGATGTAGACTGGAGACCTGGTGAGTCAGGCTGCTGGGATGTGACTTGATTTATACTAAGAATAGAACGCTGACTACTCTGAGGCAAAGCTTCATGACATAATCTTTCATCGAAACATATGAAACCCCTGCAGCAGTCAAGCAAAACAATAAAGCCGAGTATTACAGAGACTTAACACAGTTTATGGTGCAGGACAGTGAAGGCCTGGCTATTTGCGAATAGAGGCCTGAAAAGATGTCATTCTTAAAAAATGGGGTGCTCGAAAATAATAAAAAATGCACTGGATTTAAAATCCATTCATTGCTTCAGAAACAATATGGTGAGACCGAAATGCCCCACAGGTTTTTCTTCTTTACTTGCAGCTCAGTCTTGTGACAGATACCCAGGTGGATGCAGTTGAGTGAATGCTTTCCTTCTCCCGACATGATGCCTCTAGGAAAAGTGAGAACTGCAGAAGGGGTAAAATGTTGAGTAACCAAGCATGGCCTGTTTTTCTTTCTTCATTCCTTCCTTCTTTCTCTCCTAACTTCAGAAAGAATTCATTTTAAACTCGCACTCTATGATACATCTACACTTTTGCAGTATAAATGCATTGACTCAAATCAAACGCACAAGTTTAGGATTGTTAGCGCAGTGATCTACCAGTTGAGCTACAAAAACACTGAATACTGATGAAGTGAAACAAAGCTTTACACACACTAAGCATGAATACTAAAGATGTGAAACAAAGCTATACACACGCTTAACATAATTATGAGGCAGCTGCAGAAAACAAATCTAAAACAGGTTTATTAGAATTCAGTCGCAGTGGGCGATTGTTAAATTCAGGTGGCGTATCCTGCGGCATTGAGATGTCAGGTTGATGATGGTACAATGATTCTAACACACACAGCACGTCAGGCTGACCAGAGTGACAAACAGTGAAGACAAACAGTCTCTTTCAGCCGATGCATTTAGCTGATGCATCATGCATCCCAACGAGCCATGCAAGAATTGAAACAGCGTATAACTTACTGCACATCATCTTCATGTTGAACTCATCTTTCGTCAATGTATTTGCGTGACGTGTTGCGAAACGGTCAAAGAACATCCAAAGCAAACAGGGGAACTGTTCACGGCGAGAGGGAAAATTGTAAGCATGCGGCTAAGCATAGATAATTGCCTCAGGCTGGCTACAAAATAAGAACACATCGGATACCGGGGGGGACGTTGCGGCCACTATGCAATAAAAATCTGTACTCTCGTCACCCTTTTGTTCCTGTGCTTAACACATCAGATGACCTTACGTTGTGCAACATGTGGTCTGAAAAGGGGTTTGTTGTGCGTTTTTTTGTGGCATCTCGGCTACTGACTAAGATAAATGGGCAGCAGAAGAACGAATGAGGGTCTGAGAGCTGATTTCGTTCAATGCTGTGATTCAATAGCCAAATTAACCTTATTGCTGTGGAAAAACACTGTTACGGTTGCTGCAGACATCGTTACACTATGGTTGGTCTGATAGTGTCATCAAAGTGGATGTCGGCTCATTCAGTTGGGTAAATATTGCAGCTGGATGGTTGCACGGAGGCCCAATTATAAGCAGTAGATGGAATGACCTGATTCCCTGCTATACTGTAGGTAATGATCCAGGCCACACTGGAGTGTGAGATGAAGAGATAAGGACAAGGAAAATGAAAATTCCCTTTTTCCTATCTTTTTTTAATAGGAAGGAACAAAACCTTGGAAGAAACCGAGTATGATAGGGAAACCATTCTTCAGGTCATACCAGAGGTTGTGTTGACCTTAAATTTGTGTAGTGGATGGTGATAAAAAGAAGTGTGAAGTATTAAGGCGTTATCACAGAAAATAACATGTTGTTGAAGCTACTCATAAGTAGATAAAGTAATGGTTCACCCAAAAAGAAAAATTTGGTCATCATTAACTCACCTTCTTGTCATTTCAAACCTGTATGACATTCTTTCTTCCGCAGAACACAAAAGAGAATATTTAGAATAATGTTGTCAACTGGACCGCATTCACTTGCATTTTTTTCTTGTCCAGTAGTCCAGTGCTGTTCGTTTACCGACTTTCTTCAAAATATATTATTTGTTCTGCAGAAGAAAGTGATAAGGATTTTGGAGTGAACTATCACTTTAATATACAATTAAGATAGTCTGAAGAAGTAAATGGCTATATTGAAACATTTAAATTTTACAATAACATTGTTTCCCATATAAATGCATTGTGGTATACTAAACAGTGATACTGTAAATGTTTATATTTGTAGATACACTCTGGGTTAATACTGGGTTATTTTCAAAAGGGTGTACAAACTCAGCAGGTTGAAAAAGCATGAACCCAGAGGTTGGGTTAAAATAACCAAGAAAAAGGTTTATATTTGACCAAACAATAGGTTAAAAGACCAACATTTTGAGAAGAAACAACCCAGCAGTTTAACAGTTGGTTTCGCTCATTTTTTGACCAGACCCTGGGTTGAAAACAACACCATTTTTTTGTACTACTGTGTCTTTGAAACTTACCACAGTAGATGTTAAAGTATATTAATGGATTTATTACACTATCAATTCACTATAGTTAAAGTTCCAGTATATGAAATTTGTTAAACTGCAACTAAACGCTCACTCCGCAGCTTGCTCTTCCCTTTTGAAGCAATACGGTGGCTGACACAGAGCAATGATGTTGTCACGTTTTTGCTTATTTTCTGAAGGAGATAACGTATTAACGAAAAGGTCTGTAGAGCAGTTTTTCCGTTTAGGGCTACTGTAGAAACAACATAGCGAATTCCATGTAAGTGGACCTGCGGTGTATGTAGATTAAAATAGATCATCTAAACCATCATCTAAACCATCACAGGGAAAAATATAGGCGTCAAATTCTTTATTTAAGAGCAACACAACATTTTTAAGTCACATTCCTTTAGTTGTCCTGTTGTGTATAAATCTTCCCTCTCATAGGTATTGCTCACATATCGTTTTTTTCAAGTTGTTTTCCCTCATAAAAAGGGCCATACAGAATCCGTAGACTTATTGTTAATTCCACCCTGAAATTTGAGAAAAACCTCCAGAAATCCACAGAATAGCTTTAAATGTGTTTACATATGTACACAAATATAAATGTGTGTAAAAGTTTTCGAACAGTCATTTTAAATGCAGTTAACAGCAGATTTCGTTCTGCTTATTTAAAAAGAGACAAAGTGTTGTTGATTGATGACTGATTAAACTCTGAATACACCGGACCAAATTACTACTAAATTTTAACCAACAGAAAAGGTGCATGTCAAGACCATTCGTATTTATATATTACACTATAGGAAAAGTATGTATTTGATTGTTTAAAGAGTTTAAAGCAAAACAAACGGGCTTGTTAGGTTATTGTGTAAATTTTTTTTGTAATAATTACACTTTTCCACATGTTCACAACACAACGGAAATATATCTTCACATAAAACTTAAGAGAATTTTCCTGTCGTTCATTCTTGCTGTGAACGGATTTGAAATGATCCAGTGGTGTCTTACAGATCCCTGAACTCAAATATCATATTGTTCGTCCTCAGGGTCATCACAGCAAAAAAAATGCATACTAGTAACATGCTCACGTTATGCGGGTCTTCTTGTAAATAACAAGAGGAAGTACAGAGTTTTCTGCGTAGATCTGCGGGCACTTATTATGTGCTGCTTCATACCATTGCTACACGGAGTGTGGGAAAACGGAGAGCAAGAGCGCTGAACGTACGGGAAGAAGCCCAGCTTCTGGTGTAACTATGGCTGGGAATCAATTCCAAGGCATTGAGAATCGAAAGTCGATTCCAAAGGTCGGAATCTATTCCATTAAGGGAACTCCTCTTTAAGAGCCTTTATAGGCACAAGCCTCCCTTAGCCGATATCACCGGATGACTAAATCACATTAGTTTCTTGTCCAAAACATGGATGAAGTCTGTGGAATGACATAAAATATCCATGCAAAAGCTTTGTTTGCACACACAATGCATACTGTATGTGATTTCATGTATCCACACATTTAACAAATCAAATAAGTACGTTTGTTTTTTTAGAGGGACTGTAAGCGTCTTCTCTTACTCTTTACCGATTAGCTCAGTATGTGCGTGAAGAGAGTTGCATGTAATGTAAAGCTGTAAAAAAACATATTTACTTTGACATCTGTTTAAAGCTTTTAAAGTTGGACAGAGCTTTTCCAACACCTGTCTGCACTATTTGCATTTAACATTAAATGAGAAGATTAGAAAGAGAATTGGCAAAAAAATGAAAAATAAAGCTACTTATTATCTGTTCTCTAGAGATGTGTCTGTCATTTACATATGCAAGACAAGATCGACATATTTTTTAAGGTTTATATTATAGAAACAATAAATGATTAATACATGTAAAAAGTGACAGCTTAGAAAATTGTATTGAATTAAAAATGTATACATTTTTTGATTACAAATAAAAATCTCTAGTAAAAAAAGGAATTGAGCAGGAATCGAAAACAGTAGCTTTCGATTCCCAAACCAGGAAATGGAATCGACTCCAAAAAGATCTGTATCGAACAGCCCTAGGTGTAACCAGTCACTCACACGCTCTGATGCTAGACCCCCTCTTGAGGTCGGGAATTACACCTTTCCTGAGGTCTCTCTCGCTGGCCTGCCGTATCTTTTTAAGTGCAGTGCATCCATTGAAAACGAGTAAATTTGCATGGTCCCCAAGCCAGATCTCTGCAAAAATATCAGTCGCAAATTAATATTTTTGGTCACAAATGCGACTGTTTTAGGCGCAGTCTGGAGCCCTGCTCATTCTAATGTAATAAAAACATAACGCTTCATTATGTAAGGTCTTTATACACCTCTGAAGACATAGTTATGTAAATTATATTGTATTTCTGTCAATACATCCTCCAAGAAATTACGCACTGGACATTTGATACTACACAATACTAGTATACAGTACATTAACAAAGTGCGTATTTATTATACCGTACAACAGTAAACAATTTACTACTTTATTATAGTAAATACTACAAAAAACTACAGTGTTTTTGTCAAATGGGATTTTCTTGTATGTATTTTACAGCGAACCTTAAAGCCGCAATACATTCAACAATAGATGGCAGTACTAAATGATTTTAGTTTGCTATCTAGTAAGACAGTGATGCTTCAGTGCATTGCTGGTTTATCATAAACCAAAAATGCATTTTTACTCACGTTACACTGCAACTTGCTGTAAAAGGTATTTAACTACTGGAAACATGATATTGTTTTAAAAGAAATTGAGCTACCGTCAAGTTCCTGAAAAATATAGTTAAATTAGTGGCGTTGTACTTGTAGTTGCTGCAACTGCTCCCTGATAAAAAAAGTCTGATTTTCCCTAAGAAGGTCAAGGGGGCTTCCTAACACATTTCAGATGAAACCATAATTGACAGAATACAAAAAAAACATACGTCTAATGATAACTGGTAATGGAAACATGGCATTGTGCATTGAGAAAATGGTTACTGTGACACAAAAGGATGCAAAAGCCATTTGTATTCAAGCAGTCTTGGGCAGATCTGTGAGCCATACAGTGATGGGAAATGCCTGCTGCTAAGCATGAGCTCACCTGTCATGTATGAGTCGTAGCCCACCTTCTTACTGCATATCCACCTGTCTCTTACCCCGTTGCCCAGGATATAGGTCAAAAGTATCAATTTAAATACATAGAGGGCCACCCATTCCTGCAGAATATAGCTCCAACCCTAATGGAACACACCTGAACAAGCTAGAACAAATAAAAGGTCATTTCTTCAGGATTACTTGACAATTTCAGTCAGGTGTGTTGAAGCAAAATTGGAGCTAAACTCTGCACTTGGATACCCCTGATCAAGGTCATCTGCACTTTACCTATGTGTATATGACAGAAAGACAAATAACAGACTGTCATTGGAGCACTGCAGATGTTTCCTCCTACGCTAAACAAAGAAGTTGAAAACAGAACGAGCAGGAACACAAAGCTGAGTTCAAGCCTTCTCTGCAGGAATGATAATTGCCCTTTGGAGCAACATCTCGACCGGCATAAGAGACTTAAACTGGCACTGATCAATGCACAAATCACACGGTGACCTTATTACAGTTAAACCCCCCTTTGATATTGTATCCACATCGGAAAAATACTATTTTGAAGCCCTTATGGCATGTAAATTGTGAAATGTCAATGTATGGGTTCATCTCATCCATCAAAATCTCTTGGTCACATTTGTATATTCATTAATTTCATAAAACGTATGATGGGTATTGCATTTGTGCACTACACAGATGATTCAAAAGGCCGATAGCAATTGCTTTATCATTATAAACCCTATTTTTTTTCTTCCTGGCAGAAATGAAATTAAAAGGAGATTAAATGGAGACTTGCATTTCAAATATTTCTCCTGCAAAATTTTTTGAAACTTTACAAGTAAAGTTTCCTTAAGGATCTGTCAACATTTATTGATAAACAAACACAAATATTTTCCATAAACTATATCGATTGACTATCTTGACTTTAGAAGAATTAAATTTATATTTCTCATGCAATTTAATGTTTGAATTTCATAATGGAATTACATGAATTTCAATACCCCTATCATTAAATACTTCTGTAACGACAATTTTAAGCAAGAACAAGAATGAAGTATTCACATTCAACATGCATAGGCAAAGGCACATAAAGGCTGTCGAACCAATACAGCATCACACCAAAAAGATAAAAAAAAACATATATATCACATTACCTCCAATGCATTGGCCTCAATGTTCCGCAGAAGATCACTAGATTCCTCTGACATTTCATTTTTTCTCACATAGGTTGGAAAAACTGTTAGAATTTTAAATGTGATTGATGTGGTCCAATCACCATAAAAATAGGAGCGCAAACATAATGGAATACTGAGGGACACAAAGCACATCCACCAAGGTCAGGAACTCCTCTCATGCTACCCCCTCATTTTAAAAGAGCAGCTGCTTTCAAACCAAATGCAATTGCACTACATTAAAGCTGTACCAATCATCATCTGCTGCCGTGCTTAATATATTCATACAAATGAATTTGTAAAAGATACGATTTGTCAGTCACTGCAAATGGCCGAATGAGATCTACTTTGCATTTTAAATGGGATCATAATATTGTGATGTACATTCAAACCTTTCGAATGCCCGTGAGGCCTCACATACATCATGAAAGATCCATTTGCAAGCGTTCTACATTTCGTTTACAGCAATATATACAGTAACCCTTTCAGAATTTGATCTGATGAAGCAAAAGAGTGCCTTATTCACCTGCATTCCATACAGAGCAGAATCTCTATTTAACAAATTCTCTATTTTACTTTCAATAGTTATGCTGTTATATAACTGATAAACCATAAAAATTCAGTTACGTTTTATATACAGTAGATCATATCCTTATAAATAAATGGCTAAAGCTAAGTTTTCCATCAATTTTGAAGACAAAACTACTTAAAATTAGGAGCACTATACTTGAATCTTCTCTGGGAGAGCAGGGATAAGGTATTTCAAAGACCTCTTTCATTTTTTAGGATACTTTTCCGTTAATTCATCAGATCGATCAGAAAACACAACCAGAGAAATGAAAGACTTAAATGCATCCAGTGTTAGATTCCGTCATCATATGCAAACCTCACTTTTTCTGTGTTTAAGTGCTATTATTGGGTCTCAGGTGCATCTAGCAACCCAGAAAACTTGAAAAATAAGAACCCAGTAAGTTTGTTTTGGTGTTCCTTTCCCTGCAAGCATGTGAGAAATTGAGCTGTTCAGATTTCGCTCCGGTTGTGATGTCCAAAGCGGATTTTATTATAATGTTACCGCCCCTTATTCTACACAGTTCCACCCACGGGCTCCACCATTGTTGTTTTCAAGTGACAGCGGTGTACGTGACGCCATGGCTAAAGTTCTTGGACAACATGCAATGTAGTCGCTGCACAGAGTCCAAACCTAGGAGGAGACAGCAGTGGATTTATTTTATTTTTAGTGGAAATCCCTCAAAAAACATATGTAAAACCCTTGCGCGAATCACTTCAAACCTGAGCGCTTTTTAAACCTGGGACAGCACAAGCAGGATTAGGTTCAAAGTTGTTCCTCAAGAGGGATCGAGATCGTCTGAACGAGACAAAACTGCCGATGTGAGTAATATTCACTCAACAGTCTGAATTGACGATAATGTACCCTATATGTAGGAGGATAACGTTAGCATATGATAGCGAAGGGAGCTAAGTCAGTCACGGCCTAAATAGAACATTCAAAGCCAGATAAATTTAGTCAATATAAGTGCAGATGGACACTTGAAATTAACTCTATGAATATTAATACATTATGTGCGTTAATATGTTTAGCTGTGTCAAGCTGTTTCTTTTGCTAACGAAAAGGGGCGAACACTGCAGATTAGTTTCGTATTAATCATCTCTTATCATTCGTTCTTAGGCTGAAAAATGATAAATCATTCACAGTTTACTAGTTATGCTTTCACATTGTGTTTGTAACAGTTAACGTTATAACTTGTCAATGACAAGTGCTTAAATACACTATATTCCGCTGAGATCTCAGGTGCGCAATCCGTAGAGTTTAGGCAAGCATACACTCACAACGTGTGCGCTGTTTGCTGTGACAGATTCTTTTGTCTCCGGACGAATGATATGAGACGTTTAAGAAAAAAATATCTGCAGAGAAATTCTAAACATAATTTAGCTAAACCGTTGCCATGGCAGTAGTATGCGTATGTAATGTTGACAAGCCGGACCGAAGAGGGGTGGGGTGCGCTGCAACTCATTATCATTTAAAGAGAGATGCACTAAAACGGGTTGCTGTGGGCAGAGCTGTTTTTGACGAGGCAAGAAGGGTTTTGTCTACACAGCTATTGAGGGTTTTTAATCAAAATATGTTCCCGACATGTCATGAAGACCCTGATAAATCATACCAACTTGTTGAAAGTGGTGGAATGAGGCGACCATTAAGCCCCTTTGCTTCTTGGGAAAATGCTTTGGATATCTGTCTACCTGCTGGATCGGCATTATAAGTTAGTACAACGCATGAGGTTTAGAATCTTTCCATTAGGCATTAACTCAAAGAATCAAATGACAATGCATTGACTATACAGTAGATTTGGTAGAGAGCAGAATGATTTCCAGAAGCCAATGTACAGTATGTGTTAATGACCTGCTTTAGCAAAAAAATGGGAAAATAGAATTTTAGGTACAAAAAATGTAGTTACAATAAATAGAGGAGATTAGAAAAGCAGTCGCTCTATTGAGAGATTTGTCATCTTTAAAAGACAAAAAAATGTCCACGTTATCAGTATCATCCTGGACATCTTGAAAGAGGACATCAGCAAGAGCCAACTAATACAGGATCGGCGCCAAAGACCACTTGTGGTGTTTTAGGGTTCATCAGCGGGAACCAAATGGGTCTGAAAGTGATCACAACATTAAAGTTCCTCTACGTTCTTATCAATATAGTTGTGGTGTGAAAGCTACTTTTCTACTAAATTTACTAAATGAATAGTGTGAACAACCTTTTAAAGGTTATGTCAGTTGTTAATGAGCAGAATTAAGACTTTGAACTATCAGACATGGAGGAAAAGCTCATAGTTGGCTGCGGAACCTGCAGCATTGCTTACCAGGACCTACAACGGATAGTAAACAGCATCCCCAGAAGCTGAAAAAGCTGTTAGAAAACTGAATTAGATATGACGTCATACAAGAACTCCAATAAGTCACACAGCACACAGCTCTTGTGTAAAACGTCCCAATATTCCCAGGCTGCCCATAAATATGCATGTGGGGATGTGACATCTCATCAGCTTGGTGCTGAGGATCTGAATCTAGCTCTTATCTCTCTCAAATGCCCAGTTGCTGGCAACTAGAGTGCTTTTCAGATGCTAATACTGGAAATATTTTGCTCACATCACAGACCGGTTGCCTCTGCATGTCAATCTAAAAGCAATTTAAAGAGTAAATTGTTTTGATTACGGGAGCCAGTGTCGTTTCTCTGGTACTTCTCTTCAAAGCTGAGAAAATGTTTTTGCGAAAATCATAAATGGATATTAGCTGGATGTCATACTGGAAACTTACTATGAAGTAGTAACTGTGAAGTCACTTTCTGCGGGCTGCAAATTGTGTTGTACACAAATATGAACAAGGCTAGGGGGCATTAAGCTCACACGCACTGTACATATCAGACTGGCCTTACTTAATGCTAAAGAGTACACACAGTTTGCGTGTCTGCGCAGCCCGTGTTGTATAAAGTAGATGCGTGTCTGTGCAGCTGCATTTTATAAAGAAGACGCGCCTCACTTTTTATCTTTTTGTTTTATATAACATCAAAACAACTATACAATTAAGCCTCACTTTAAAACTGAAGCTTACGCTGTACAGAAGACACATGCCTGAATTTATAACTGCCCAGAACGCTCTGTATAAAGATATTTCTCTGCTCAGTTCATATGCGCCTCACTTTACAACGCTGCCCAACCCTATACCAACTTTTCCTCCAATTTATCAACTTCTAAACCTTAAAATGAATGGCATTCTAAAATAATAATTTACACAACATAAGAACTATACACAATTTGTCATTGAAAAAATTTGATATCATAAAATCTGTCTTATAGTAAAAAAGACACACCACAACCGTTAAGAGTCTTCATGAACCTATTCATGTTGAAAAAGTTGTAAAATTAACACTTTTTTATATTTGCATTGACTCTCACAATTTTACAGCCAGACTTTCACACTTTAGCTAACACAAAGACAGACGCCCTTATGGAGGAATACCAACTCAATCACTATTCATCCAGAGATAAAACTTTGAAAAGTGTTTATGCAAGTGGCAATAACCCTCTTATCATGGAATTCTCACAGTAGTAATACTTAAAGGCCTTTTCTAGGTCCCTGATCACATTGACTCTGCAATGCTTTAGGTTTAAAAATAAGCAAAGGTTAATGACCCACAACACTCATCTGTGTGAGTTTAACAGTCATGATGAGCATGTATAAAATAAAAATATTGTAACTCATAATGTAAATATGTAAATGATTTCATACTGCATATAAAGGTTTTACTGCACATTTGAATAATTCACAGATTAATTGCTTATTCTTTCATCGTTTTAAATACCACTTTGTGACCTTTATTGTTCCTATCAAGAATTAATTTCCAGAGATAATGCTGCCTGTTCATGATATTGTGGATGTAGTATATCACTTAATACATCTACAGTATGGTGCCTTGGTAACTCTCCATAGAAGAAAGGACATAATCGACCGTTGTATTGTTGCTTTGACCGTATTGTTAATTCTTTCAAACAATGGCTATAATATGGCCTCCAAATTAAACATAAAATAGCAAGAAATGTCAGGAGAAATTGAAAATGTGTTGAAGGTGACTGCCCTTATAGGACACATTGAGACAAACCTTTGTTGTTGCCAGCTCATCTAAATCCCTTTGGATATAACTAAGTTTTTTATATAAATAAGTTTTTTTCAGCGTTAAAGGAGAAAAGAATCATGGCAGAGCTTACTGCGATGTGTTCCGGAGGATCTGTATTTCCTTTTTAATTTTTTCTGTTTGAATTAATTCGACCAGGTGCTTGTTATACAACATACCAGGGATGCTAGGTCATTCGAGCTAGTCTCATAAAACATTGACTCCGACCTGACTGGAGTGGTTATTTTTACCTTTGAAAACAAGCCAGAAAATATGAAACTATCTCATGCATATTTCATGCAGGTAATTTCAGCCTCCCTCTTGGAGATTTTAGACTTCAAGACAGATTACATGTAGTTCAAATCAAAATGCACCAGTCCTCTGACATGTTTTGCTTTTCTAACCAGACGTTGCGATTATATCAGACACAAGGGGATAGGGCTAATTTACACGTGGGGTTAGCTATGGACAAATTCACTTATTACAGCCAACATAGAGGAGAAACCATCTTAGGGGGATTGGTCAGTTTTGTTTTTCTTAAACAATACAATCTTTGATCGATGGTTGCACTTTTTTGGAGCTTCAAAAACTTGCCTCCCATTCACTCCCATTTTACCGCTTGGAAGAAAAACGATATGTGGTATTATAACTCCAACCACATTATTCTTCAAGAAAAAGTCATATTCAGTCAGGATGCCTTGAGGGTGAGTAAACATGGGGAAATTTAGTTTTGCCTATGAACTATCGCTTTAAAACTTTAACGTAACTTTTGGAATTTTCTAAAATTACAGAATTATTGCAATCCATTGCGATATTCATATTGTGATATACACATTTGTGATACTTTGAACATGTCGTTATATTGTGCAAAAATCTTATTGTAAAGTGTTGACTATGGTCTTTAAGAATTCATTACAAGAACATTTTATGTCTATCATTTTTCACATTCATTTAGCTAAACATGCCTTCACAAATGACTAAACAATTGCATGGCTAATAAAGCTCACATTGTATCCGTGCAAATCCATGAAACCATGTACTTGTAATCAACTGTTAAACTCAAACTGGGGAAATTCCATCTTTGTAAATGATACTGAGCAGAGCAATGTCAACAGTGTCCAAGAGGTGATGGTCTATCAAGAGAGCAGCGGGCCCAAATGTCACCAAGAAAACATGTGACTAATAACACTCTTGGTCTTTTCAGATAAGTTTCGGCAGAGAGGCAGGTCATTTAAACCAGCGGTGAAGCATGACAATAACCTTTAGCATTATCAATGACACAAGTATTATTCACAAAGACAGAGTGTCTGTGTGATGCACCTCCACTATTACTAGAGTGGAGTGAGTGTCCTCACTTTCATATCACACAGATATTCAAGCTGAGTTGCTGGAGATGTGAAGTAGAGCGCATTCTGAAAGATTTAAAATGTATTAAAAATTGTGGCTGTGTAATTTAAATATATGTAATGCTTTTTAATAACATTATTTAAAGTTCGGGGCCTAGTAAGAACATTGCGAAAACAACAATTCATCTACCAGAATAAAATCTCAGCTTAATTCCTTTTCTTCTATTATTTTAGGCAGACAGATAACATAATCTATTTACCATTTGTAATGAATATTAAAATGAGCTGTAATATGGGGTGTAAGGTATCCCTTTATATCTGCTGTTTGGTAATGCACCTTAGCCAATTGTAACTATACAAATGCAACATACAGTAAGTACTGTCTACTGTGCAAGGACTCTGCTGAAATTAATGATTTATATTGGTTACATTTTTACGTTGATCATTTTTTTAAGAAGTCTAATTAATGCACTATAGGAACTATACAAGACTTTGATTGTTGGAAAGACATCATCATTTCTCTCTAAACACTCGGGTGTATTCTTAGTGGAGCAGTCGTGAAGAAAGATAAATTACTTGTAGCAAATAAATGAATAAATCTGCCACAAAGCTCACTGGAACAACATGTTTGCACAAATCTGTGTTCTCCTTTAATTAAGTTAGTGTCTGTATCCTGCAGGCTTTCTTCAGCGGTGCATACCCTGAATCAATACATTCTCACTTCAGGAAACACATTTTTCACAACATACTTTTATTTCTGAGATTCCCATCCCTGTCCATCAACATGTCACCACGGGGCTAAAGCCAGCTCTAATTATCACAGGACTAAAGCTTTGGTTGGGCTGTTGCTTTCATGAAGTGAAAGTCTAATATTAATATGTCTTGTCTTGTGCCAAACCTTGTGCCACAATCTCCCAGTTAAATAAGCACATGCAGCGAGTAGAACAAAATATCTGTTAAAATAATCAAACGTTTGAAAAAAGTAATCATCTATACCATTATGTATATATTACAACATGAGCACATGATTATTTCTATTTATGTTTTAATTATTGAAATGGACTCCAATTGTGCAGAACCCTCCTGGATAATACAGCCACAGTGCACCAAAACGTCATTCACTACATACTAGGCTAGCTATATGGTGGTGGACAGAAGATAGAGCAGTACAGACAGTTACTGTAAATGGGGATTATTAGAAGGCCATGATGACCGTTTTTACGTCAATGGGGAGATTTGGTCAAGACACCAAGGTTACATGTTTATTTCATTCAGGAAGCACCCTGAGATTTTTGTGATGACCACTGAGGACCTCAGAAATACAACGAATGGTGCCTTTTAAACATTATAGTGTCTTCATATTTTGGTGCATTAGGATGGACTCACACAACCTGCAGGATGGGCACCCCCTGCTGGACTGTTACACAACTATTACAGTAGCAAAGTTTGTTGATCACATGAGCTCTTCTAATCCAGAAGTCAGAGCCTAAATCGAGTGTTACATCATTTGTTATTCTTTATAAACAGAAGCTTGAACAGTCACATATAATGATTATATTTTTCTTTTAATTACTGTAATAATGTGAAATTCCACACAGAAAAGTGAATTATTCTTGAATATGCTTGAAATGGGCTCAACATAATATAGCTCCTATGAAGTAAGACTGCCATCTAGCGTCCACGTAAAAACATTCAGTTTTAAAATTGAAAAGTAGGCCAGTCTTTACTGCCCTCTGTTAATGTGTAACAGAGTGTCACTGTCAAAGCAGTACATTTTATTTCTTATGATAAATGACCTACTAATATTGCTTGTTATATTTCCACACTCTTAAAGAAATGGCAGAATGATGGCAGGCACCTTTCACTGTTTCCTAAAAGAACACACGAGAGCAACAGTGAACTCTCATTTGAGGGTCTGGGAGCAAAGTGCAATAACATCTCTTGAATAAACAACAGTAAATAGTTTTCCAACTAAACAACATGCTTTACAAGTTTATATTCTAATCACTTCTGAATAGCCTACTGAGGTTTTTCTATATTACAGTCTAGAGCTGTGATTCTTGCCAAACTTTTAATGTAGAATATGTTCATATTTTACCAACCCTGCATGACATTCATCCTTCTGCAAAATAAGATATTTTGAAGAACGCTGGAACCCATTGACTTGAATTGTACCCACATAAAACCACTGAGACTTTTCAAAATCTGTTTTCTGTGTTAAACAGAAGAAAGAAAATCATACAGGTTTGTAATGAGATGAGGGTGAATAAATGAAAGAATTTTCATTCCAAACCATTTAAGAGCCGGCAATAAGCATATACACACAGCTCCATTTAAGTAGGCAATGTAATGAAGCTACGAAAGTCTCTCAGGTCTCTCCTTAAAATAAAGCAATATCATCCTTGGACAGGAGTATATGATTTTTTTTAAACGTTTCTAAATCATACCTTCAGTTACCCAGGAGTGGAAGAAATAATATTTCCAAAATTACCCAAATGAAATGCAAGAGTTTCCTATCCACTACCTGTTGTCTGAAAAAGCATTATAAGCAGAACATGTATTATTACTCAACTTCTTTTTAAATTCAAGAATGAATAATTGCAAGGGGAAAATAATGGCATTGCTTTTTATGCTTTACTTTATCCAGTTTACCTCCAACTCATTTTTTGCTTTTACCTTTACCATTTCGCAAATTAAAAGTTAAGTTCACCATATGATAACAGCATTGTGCTTGGAGACGTAGCTTGTGTTGAAAGTTTGTCAAGGACACTTCATACAGCGGGCTGAAGTGTATTATTTATGGAGCATCGTTTCAAAGAGAGTGAGGTCCATTCCTCCTACAGTCCCTCAATTACTGCATGTTCCTGCCTACATGCAGTACAGTACAGATGTTATCCACGGATATTCGAAATGATCCTACTTTAAAAAGCTTAGTAAAATGTTGCATTGCTTTAAACTAAGTGCTCATTAGGATTTCAAGAGCAACACACAGTACTTTATAATCACATAGTGCTACAGTAACTTTTTGTAACCCATTAATGTAGATTATGCAACATGTTCTGTCTTTGTAGACCATTTTTTTAGTTTCAGGCTTTCTGTCAGAATAACAGATTAATCAGACTAAACTTCAATTAATTAACAGAACACAACTATATGAAACTCGTTAAGACTTGTATTTTTCAGTCTAAACAACTGTAACGTTTGTTTAAACACAGGGAACAAAACGTGAGGTAGAAAATGTACCTAGTAAATGATAGAAAACCTGAAAATATCTTTTGCCAGTTCCGAGCTTTCCTGTGAGTTTTTACTCGTCAAATTTGGACAGCGATTTTGAATAAGACGTCATATGACAAGCATGCCAAACAGCGTCGCGTATAGGACACAGTCATTCTCGACGCATGATAATCAAGGTGGGTGATTTAACTTTAGGCATTTGAAGATACTCTTTATGAAGTAGGTAACACATCTATATGAAAACTAAAATTTTGAGCGGAACAACTGGTAAAATTAGACGATTATGCAATTTCTCCCTATGTTACCTGGATTGTTCTGTATAACCTCGAAACAAACTTGTTGTAAAAAATGGTCTGTACACAACATATATTTCCTAGTTCTTTGGCTAAGGTCCAGAGTGAGGGATGGCACGTAATATTGAGCATGGTACAAATAAAGAGATACTGTTTATCCAGGGGCGGCCAGAAATTCTGGGCCCTATGGAAACCAAAATTTCTGGGCCCCCTACAAATAGGAAAATAAAAAGGGGGTCTGCTCTTCTGGGCCCTATATCAGCCTGGGCCCTTAGAATCGTCCTAACCTTCCACCCCTTTACGACGCCCATGTGTGTATCTGTTTAACATATTTAAAACCTTGAAACCGTCAACTGCTAGCTACTGTGTCACGTCATTTTGCTAAAGTAAATTTTTTTAAAGTATGTACATTTATTAAAAGTAAGTTAGCCTACATCTTAATGAGGCCAAGGGCACGGTGAACTTGTCTGCTCTGCAAGGAAGATTATGTAAATTTGCAGTGAGTAATTATTCTTTTTTATTATTATGTCACCATGTACATGTACAACATGAAAAATTATAAGTGGAAAACAGACAAAACCAAATAGCCTGTCGTTTGTGTTCATAAGGCAGAGATATGTGCCAGCAAAGGGTGGATGATTGTTGATGCCTGTTCATGGTTGATATAAATGGTCTTAAAATTAATGCCGTGTCAACATTCCCATGCTATAATATGAAACGACATCCAGCATGAGAGATTTCAGGAGGGAGGCCTCATGAGGGATGCTGCATACAAGACAATCGGGCTGAATTTGGGCATTTGTACCGATTATTTTATATGATTTTGTTGAAGGTGTGTAAAGAGGGGTGGGCAAACCTGGTCCTGGAAGGCCACAGCTCTGCAGAGTTTAGCTCCAACCTGCTCCATATGTCATCATTTACTCCCCCTCTTGTCATTTCAAACCTGTATGACTTCCTTCTTCACACAAAAGAATATATTTTGAAGACTGTTGGTAACCGAACAGCACTGGACCCCATTCACTTCAATTGTATGGACACAAAACCATGGTCAACCAACCAAGTGAATTTCATAGACATTCTTCAAAATATCTTTTTTTGTGTTCTGCGAAGAGAGGAAGTCATTTGGAATGACAAAAGGGGTGTAAATGATGACAGGATTTTTATTTTTGGGTGAACTTTCACTTTAAGAGTGATTGAATCTCCTCCAAAGCATGTTGGGGCTGCTCCGATCAATATGATGGATATTTACGATGAGAAATTCAGTTTTTTGTTGGGCACCCACGAGGACAAAAGCTGTAACTTGTCACGTTGCACGAAATGATAACCATGTTGAAAGTGAGCTGATGAAAGACAGAATCATAACAACCCCAGTGATGGCGCAGCCTGTCATCTTTATGCCCATCACAGTGTTCAGAGTAATCAGCATTCATAGAGTTTACCTGCAGTAATCTGGGATACATTTTTTATGACCTTTGACAATATAAATGAAGCACAGAGTAAAAGATGGCAGCAGTGCATTCATGTTTTTTATTAAAATATATACTTAAAAAATGTGAATATAAAACACTTGGATTTAACATTCATTCACACAAGTTCAGTGAGCTGCAGCTTTGTAATCTGCATGTTCTGCAAATCAAGCAAATTTCACACAAGCAAATGAAGTCGAGGAGAACTACCTTTCATCCAGATTTGAAAACGCTCCCCTGTTCCTCTGTGAGCGTTTCAGTTCTGTAAAGATAATGTTGCAATAATTTTTCAACAAGAGAGCACTTCAAAGATGTGCAGAGAAGCTACATCTGTATGCAATGAAACATTCAGCGCATCTACACTCTTTCAAACTGAAATCCTTCTGTAGCCCTATTCAGAGAGTAATTGTTTTACAGGGGAACATAAGTGACTCTTGCAATTACAGGCGATACAGAAGTGGTGTGTTTTTGCCTTATAAAGAGTCTTTCTTCCACCAGGTACAATGAACTGTAACCTTATATTTTGCGTTAACCTTGTTTCCTTGAATTTCCACATTTTAAAAATGATGTCTGTGATGTTTAAAGACAAAATGCAGAGGAAACTAGGGGGGTAATGATAAATTGCATATCATGATACAAAGGTTTACGATATGATGTCTGTTTAATTCTATAGGTTAAGCTGCACACATGTGACATGGAGGTTTAAGAAGTTCTCTCTAATGCCAAGTTCACACTACATGATTTTAAGCCCGATTTGCAAGTCGTTGAGCTCACCGACAGGTCGGGGTGTGATCGGATGCAAAACAGCGTGCGATCAGCTCGTGTGAACTAGTAAACGACTCATGAAAGAGGCTCCATGACGCGTTGCTAATGCCTCGCACACACCATACAAATATCTGGCATGAAAAATATCTGGAGATGTCATCCGACTTGACATATTGTGATGTCAAGTGAAGGGAGGAGCCACAGCCGATGACAGCAAGCCATGGGTTGAGGTCACCGAAACTGACCCCGTATGCTGTTCCATTCCTTCCCCCATATCCTTTGTTTTTTCTTTTTCCAGGGTTTTCCTAGTTGATGATCAAGGAAACAGCTTGAAGCGAAAATGTCTTTCCGACGTCCATTTTGACATAAACAATTCCCATTTCGCAATTTTTTTCGTGTCCTTTTCCGTCCCATTTCTCACATTTTTTTGTGACAAAACGTGGTTTGGGGACCAGACTGAGTCGCTGGGTTACAGAATTGTTCACAGCTCGTGTAGTGTTTCACCCACTGTTGCGGATCATTTACGAAGTGTCACGTAGTGTGAACACTTTAACAACTTAAAGACTTCACAGATAGCAAGTCATGTAGTCTGAACAGCTCAGCGATCGACCGACGTTTAAAGTTGTGTAATGTGAACTTGGTTTAAGGGCCAGTTTCCTGACAGGGATTAGTTTAAATCAGGATTAGGCCTTGGTTAAATTAGGATATTTAAATTGTCATACTTTACAAAAAACATTACTGATGGGCATGGGATATGTTTTAAGACAGTGGAAATTTTGATTAAGACACCTCTAACATTTAAATTAGTCTGGGACAAGGCTTAAACCCAGTCTGTGAAACTGCCCCAATGGGTTTAGCTTTCTAATTTTATTTTTTGGTGAAAATTTATTTTATTTTTCAGTGACAGATCTGTTGATTTTTTATTAATTTACATACAAAATGTTCAATTAAACCTTGAATATTGTAAATTCTCTAACATTCTCTCAAATATTTGTATCTGTTAAAATTTCATATTTTATAGCTTTGTTCATAATATTGTGATACAATTGTAATTGTCAAACCAATACCGTTACGTGTCATATCGTATTATATAATTTATCATGAGATGAGTGTATCATTACCCCCCTAAAGGAAAGCGTTCAAATAATTTAACATTAATTTTCTTTGTAGCCATTTTAATGTATGACTTGAGAGCCTTCTCTTTTTTCTGTCTCCCTTATGCTGTTTTATGCCTTGCAAAACATTGTAACATAGTATATATGTATCTGGCATACTGTTTGTAATTCTGGTTTTGGGACATCGCACTAAAAAACTAGAGGAACAGGGAGTCCCGTGTAATCTGTCAAGATGTAGGAAGTCCTGTCAGTTTTTTTTTTTCGTTTTTTTCGCAAAATTATTATTTCTCTCAGTCTTATTTTTTCTGCCATTGAACAAAAAACAAAATCATCATCACAAAATCACCTTACCACGACAACGTCCACGAAAAATCCATCATAAAAGGGAAATTCAGCTAATGTTGTAGGAAACAAGGATAAATTCTTCCTTTTTTTCCCTTTGTCTTTTTTCTATTTCCTTTACGTCTCGCAGCCCAGAACGACAGCCAAGTTTACATATAGAGAAAAAGAAGGTTCATTGAATGGCATCTTAATTGGCAACTCCCGTATCCTTCCCGATGTACATGTCAGCAAGCTTTTTAAACTGCGGGCCCCAGTTAGACAGGTAATCATATTCATGGTCTCCCTCAGTCGCAGACGACTCCAGAGAACTCAGTGACTCAGCAATTGATCCATTGCCCTCATAAGCATATGTGGCGAGGGAGTCATAGGGAGGTGCAAAAGGGTCTGTGTCATTTTCTTGCAGTCTGCTAATAATGAAATCTCTGACATCCGCACACTCCTTCATGGGTGAAGGTCTGTGATATGGAAACAGCATTTCGGGGATGATGTCACGTCTTAACTTGTTGCTCTCGATCACCTCTGGGTGCCGCAGCGTGCCGATGTCAAAGGCTTGTGTGTCCTCCTCACCACCACCTTCGTCATTATAGCTGACAACGTTATCCCTTACGTCCTCTTTGGAGATGATCAGCGGTTCCTTTCTTCTCTGCTTCTTTAGAGCCGAGAACAGGACCACGATCACTGAGAAGAAAAGAGTAAACAGAAACTTTATTTATTTTAAATTTGGAACATAAAATGGTTGGTGGTTTTTAGCTGGTCCAAGATGGTCCTAACTATTTATTTTAAAACCATCTTTACTAGGGCTGTGCAAAAAATATCAAGCAGGAGTGAGCACGTAAACTTCTACTTAGACCATCTCCACATTAATACGTTTTCACTTTAAAGAGAATTTCCTCCAACGTCCTGAAAACAATAAGCCTATATCCATGTACTGCACATGAGTAAAACATAAGACACTTCGACCCTGTATAATTTCTGTCAGGGCCTTTTTACCAATGCCTTATGTCAGTGCAATGTAGAGGAAAGGCACGGAGGCTCAGATTCGGCACAAGACTATAAAGTTGCAAGACATAAGTGAACTATCCTCACGCTCCACTGACAATCAATAACTACGAGTTATTAAATATTCTGTCACCTAAAATGCAATCTACAGTGCACAAACTGACATTACAACTTTCATACTCGAGAGCAACCAAAAGCACCTTGCTCAAAAACAATAAAACCCTGACCAAAACCCATCTATGTATCGTATCGCAAGGCCCATGCCCATGCACAGCCCTAATGTTTACCTGGTTTTGAGAGCTGGTTTGAAGTTGTTAAAAGGTGGTTCAACAGCTTAGACTTGAAACCACATACTCTGTTCCAGACACTGTGTGGGTGATTCTCATGAAATCTTGTTTTTAAGATGTCAAACATGATTTGCAACTAATTCTATTGGTTGAGTTGCCAACTTGTGATCTGCAGCTTTAAGAAGTTCTCTCTAAGGGTTTAGCTTTCTTAATTCTTTTCTTTAAATTTTTATGTTAAAATTGAGTTTTATCTTTCAGTGAAAGATCTATTTGTTTTTTAACTAAACCTTGAATATTGTCAATTCTGTAACATTTTCTCAAACATTTGAATCTCTTAAAAGTTTTAGTTTTTTAAGCTTTGTTCATAAAATTGTGATACAATTGTAATCGTAAAACCAGAACCGTATCGTACAGTATCGTGTCATATGATATAATTTATTATGAGATGAGTGTATCATTACCCCCTCATGGAAAAAATTCTAATAATTGAACATTAATTTTCTTTATAATCATTTTAATGTATGTGGTATATGTCTCTATAATCTTCTCTCTTTCTGTCTCTCTTATTAATTTAGTGCCTTGTTAAACAATGTAACATATCATATCTGTAATACTGTTTGTAATTCTGGCGTTGGGATATGGTCCCATAAAAGTAGAGGTACAGGGAGTTCCGTGTAATCGGTCATAAAATGAAGCTAGACCTGTCATGGTTTCTTTTTCCTTTGTCACAAAATCATCCATACATTTTGCTCTCAATCTCGTTTTTTTATGCTAGTGAACAAAAAACAATATCATCATCTAAAAATCACTCTACCATGAAAGCGTCCACGAATCCATCATAAAAGTGAAATTCAACTCATGTTGTAGAAAACAAGGAGAAAGACTTCAGTTGAAGCACCTCCTTTTTTCCCTTTCTGTCTTTTTTCTGTTTAATTTACAACTCGTAGCCAAGAAGGATAAATAGAGAAAATGAAGGTTCATTGAATGGCATCAAAATTGGCAACAACTGTATCCTTTCCGATGTACATGTCAGAGAGCTTTATAAACTGCGAGCCCCAGTAAGAGAGGTGATCATATTCATGGTCTTTCCATAACAGAAATTTCCTCTCTATCCATTAAAAACAATATATGAGATGTTCTTTTACTAACAGTTTAACATAATTTTGAAAAGTAAAGTTAAAAGGAAAATCTTTTTACTGTAACCATCTAAAAAACTATATTTTCTACATATTTTTATTGTCATTTGAAAACATCTAGGAGAATATGTGCGTAGTAATCTTTTTCACAAAATTTTAATTTGAATCCATTTAAAATACAACAAAAAATATAATACATCAAATCTGGACATGTTACGGTAATGATAATTTTCAGCAGAAATAGCAATAAAATACAAAAATAATTCATTTTTATGTCAAGATTATGCTTTGTGTAAGGATTTACAGATTTTTTCTTAGTATGATCATTTTTTGTGTAACTGAATAGCCTATGTTTGAGAATCTTCAGTGGTTTAGTGAGAATAACCCATACAGCTCTGGCCTAATGTCAAGGTATCATACTTGCATAAAAGACAGTAGATGTTGCACATTGTGCTGTGGCTTTTACCTAAAACCTCAATGGGATTACACCGTACACTAGTCTGACAGGGAACAGTAACACGGTTGTTAAGAAGCATGCAAATTGTACAGTGTGTATCTGGCTTAAGCTGGCATCTCCAGCAGACTTGTTTTTGTTTTCTCATTATAAATTGATGTGTTATGGGTTATAAAAGCAAATCTGGGGCATCACTGAGATAATGGTTATTGCATCCGAGCATATGGTGAATATAAACTCACTAAGCAGGATAAGGATGCAGAGGAGTATTGCCACTAGCGCTCCAGTGCTCAGGCCAGCAGAGAGCAGTAATGCATCAACGCTGCAGGAACGCATGTTGCCGGTGGCGTCACAGCTACACACACGAATCATCAACGTGCTGGTACTACTCTGGATGGGGTAGTCGCTGTCGGAGATAACAACTGGCAGATAGTAGACACTCATTTCACGCCTGTTAAATCCACTTCTTCTGGTCAGAATTCTGGCTGTGTTATCTGGGGGGAGGAAGGTGTTAAGAAAACATTCAAACAGCAAGAGCTGAAGATATTATCTTATGCTGAGTCAAACAACAAAACATTCAAATCTATTGTTCCTTAAGCCAAAAAAAGAAAAAAATTAAGAGCATGAATTGAACAAAAGCTTCAAGATTTATACGTCAAAGGAAAGATTTATTCACCTTCATTATCAAAGATGGTGAAATTTGTATTCGGGGAACTCAGACTGAATACAAATTTGTGACCCACAAGAGGTTCATCCGTGTCAATGGCACTGATTGTCTGTATGAGCTGGAAAGATAGACATAACATAGAAAGATATTTTAAACCAAAAAAATGGCGCCTACTCTTTAAAGCACAAAATAATAACATAAAAGTGTAGTTATAAATACCTGTCCAGCTTTTACATTCTCGCACACAAATGTCTCATAAATCATGGCAAACTCCGGAGCATTATCATTTACATCCAAAACCTTTATTAAGACAGGAACACGGCTTCTTTGGTGAGGGTTATCTAGAGGAATAATGCAAAGAATATAGCCAGAACACATTTTATCAATTTGTTTACAGCCGTCTGTCTGTATGTTAATATTCGCACTGCATTGCATTGAGCTTTAGGGTACACTCTTAAAAATATAGATGCTTAAAAGGTTCTTCACAGCAATCCCATAGAATAACCATTTTTGGTTCCAGAAAGAACCATCTCTTTCTTACTTTTTTATAATCTGAAGAACCTTTTTTGAAACAGAACTGTCCTTCAGATGTTAACGGTTGTACCAAAAGATGGAACCAAAAGCTTCTCCTACGGCATCGAAGAAGCTTTTGAAGTGCCTTTTTTTGCAACAGACGTATCCATAAAATGAATGTGAAATGCCATGTCAGAAAATTACAAGTATGTTTTCGTTTGTTTTTTTCGTATCCTTTTTTTAGTGTATTTCATGCATTGTGTATTCACATACTCATCTCGCTCGCCAGGATGGACAGGTTGTGCCACTTTGACACCTCCCTGTCAAGAGACCTCAGAATAGTGATGGATCCATTCTTGGGGTTGATGTGGTAAAGCCTCTCAGGGTCTGAGTGCTGATCTATTGCGTATCTATGGGAGGGTGTGAGAAAGATATGAAAGAGACGTTCATAGTCATATTAGATTCACTTAACAGTTGCACCGTTTTTTATTCAAAAACCATGAAATCGAGTTTTTTGCCTTAGTGCCTTATTTAAAAAGTCCCAATTTACATTTAACTATTACGGAATGTAAACAGAATGTTGTTTAAAGAGACATTTGTGTACATTTTCTAAATGATGGAGAAGAGCCTCATAACGGGAATACATCCAGACACACTTAGCAGTCGAGCATACTTTCCATATTTTATAGAGCCAATTGTGGTGCAAATACAGTGGTGGAGTGATGGTATACAGTCCTTGTAAATTATGCTAGATTGCCGTAATCTGCTGCAACATTCCAAACCAGAACTCAGAGCGGGCCTACAAGATGGGGAATTGCGCCGTGCAAATTGCATTCGGCACTAATTGTTGAACGTGCTCACAGCGTTACCTCATTTGCATAATTACTTCAGTGAATCGGGTCCCTGAAACAATACAGACGGCGCATGCAAATAAACAACACTATCAGCATGGCGCAATTCATTTTTAGTGCATGTCCGTCCCCAGACACTGTAATAACTGAATATATCAAATCCTTACAGGATTGGGTAATCTGTAGCGTCGGGGTCCCAGGCTGTAATGGTTCCAATTGCAGTGCCTTTTGGTGTATCCTCATTGACCTCGAAGGCATACTGAAGCCTGCTGAAGACAGGTGGCTCGTCCACGTCTTTGGCTGCGACCTTGACGATGGCTGTGTCTGAGAACGGCCCCAGATGAAAGAAGTTGGGGTCCTGGTGCGAGTTAGACACCTCCACTTTAACAGTGTACACTCGCTTGCTTTCATAGTCCAGTTTCTACGTGAAGGTAAAGAAGAGTGGTTGTACGTATTTGTATGTTGCAAATGAGAATCGTAAACAACAGTAGAGTGTTTTACCTTTTTGACAACAATAACACCCTCTTGGGTTAAGTCATCTGTAATTATGTCAAGGTATTCTCTGCCATCTCCATCCAAAATTCTGTATTTCATTTCAGCGTTCTCTCCCTCATCCCCATCATTGGCTTTGATGCGCCCCACTGTTGACCCAATATCAGCTGACTCATAGGTGCTTAGGTGGTAAGAACCTTTCAAAGAAAATTGATTATGTTGGTTTAAGGCATACGGGTCACACCATTTACGCAATCTAAATTTAAAAGTTATCTTGTTATTGACTCACTCTTTTAATGCTGTTCTATACCCAAAAGACTTTCTTCTTTCAAACCAATACTGTATATGCACACAGGAAGATGACGTACTTCCGCTAAAATCGCTGCCAGCTAGGTCACTTCCTCTAGGTCACTTGTTTAGTAAGAAAACATTTAAATTTCGGCTAAACAACAGCACTACGGGTGAACATTGTTAAGTGCCTCTGTGATCATGCCTCTAGTAAGTGGAAAAGTTTACTTAGCTTTTTTTCATATTTGTCGATGTACCTTGAAACGGATAGCCTGAAGTGCTTCACCTATTTGGTCGTCGACGTATGGCGAAGTGTTTGAATAATTAGACTTTGTTCATCTTAATCCTATGTGCAACCTGAAGCGAACACCCTTGATCCCTATGGGACCGGATTTAACAGAGCTGGCAGAGATTTTAGCGGAATGACGTCAATGCTCTGTGTGCATATACCCCGTTACTGAATCTCTCAATCACTATAATTCGGTTTTACGTATTTTTTTGTGTTTCTGTGTAGGTTTGGAACAGCATATGCGGGTGAATACATAATAACAACCCTTGCAAAATATTGATGTCGTACTGTAAGCAAAACGTGGTGGACTGTCATTAACATCCGTTAAGGTGACGTTGACAATGGCGGTTCCAGATAGACCACCCATCTGTCCTGCCATGTCTTTAGCTTGTATAACCACCTGGTACTCATTTCTCACTTCCCGATCCATGTTAGACAGGGCTATCCTAACAATTCCTGCATAGGAAAACAGAGTTTATCATTGACATAATCACACAGGCTAACACAAAGGAAGCCAGACATGGAAATAAACTCATTTACTCATGTTGATAATAACATATATGATGCACAAAAGAATATATTTGAAAGAAAGTCATGTTTGGTCAATTCAGTAAATGAAAACAAATTTTTCAATTCTGCAGTGTCATGTAGGCACAATTTTACTGTAAAATGATTAGGTTGTTTTTAAATTAAAATCGTTTAACTGAAACTGAAATGTTCAGCAGGTAGTGTATAGATTTTGCTGACATTCTTGGATGCTTTAAATGTGTTAAAATGAGTCATATTGCCATTGTTTTGAACTCACTCAACTGGATATTCATTCAATTCTCAGCTTTTGTGTTATACAGAGGAAAGAAAGTCATACAGCATCTCTGAACGACATGAGAGTGAGAAGATGTCATTTTTTAGTTAATGGATTTGCATTCTTTATACTGTATGTTATTACTAGATTTATCAAACTACACTTCCAGGAAAGGTTTTGCTGTTATTTTATAGAAATGACATATTACTCTTAATGTTAAATACATGGCCTAATAAGTAGTTCCATTACTAGTTTATTATTGGTAGTAAATAGTATACTATTTGTGTGTGATCTTTGTTTCAAACATACAGGAACAGTGAAGTTCACCTTCCTCACCCCTCAAAAGGCACAAGCAAAAAATCAGAATAGTGTGTCGGCGGTGAATATATTTTTAGCCATATGTTTGGAAGACTCACCTGTCTCAGGCTCCACTGAGAAGTATGGTTGGCCCTGCAGGATGCTGTACACAAGTTTAGCACTGTTCCCATATGTGGCATCATCTGCATCGGTGGCATTCACTTCGATCACAAAAGTACCTGTAAAATCCCAAACAAGTCTCTTTAATCTCTTAGTTGTTTCTTTTAAACAGAAGAGAAGTGAGCCGATAACTGATATATTGACCGAAGTACCGTGTCTAATATTAATATAGAATTCCCTCATTAAATAAATAAATTACAGATTCTTCCAGAGCAACCCAGAAAATGTATAATAACCACACGTCGAACAGGTCTCGAGACAGAAAGCATTTAGACAGCAGTCTGATTCAAACAATATGCTTTTGTTCCTACAATTTACACATTCATAAATACTGTATCTACGTACTGTACCTACATCAACAACAAAAAATTCCATCAATTCCAGAGAGTATGATTTATGATTAAACGGGTACAATATAACGGCCTACATTTTATTATCAACCGATAGGATAACATTGAAAATGACCATTTATCAGCCGATGCCGATATGGCCGATCATTTATTGTACATTCCAAATTTGAACAATGTACCAAATTTTGGTTTGATTAGATAGGAAATGTTTTCTTTTGGATTCAATATTTATTTCTGCGTTTCCTTTTTAGCATAATTATTTGAGTAAAGTCAATATCCAAATCATAAATGAGAAAAATCTCCAGCAAAATAGCATCCTTTCAGAAATACTCATTATCTCTAGGTAGAGTGGCGGATCTATATAATACATTTTGTCTAAGTAAGGAGTACATTTTTTTAAACAGTGTTTCCTTGCTTAACATAATACTGCGACAATAACATTTCTTAGCCGTGCCATCAATACATTCATTTTCATGATTACTGTTTTGAAAAGGAAAAAAAATGTTTCTTGTTGTTTTGTTTTTAAAACTGCACTATTAGCATTCATTATATGGTTCAAAGACTAGTGCCTCTAACCCAGATTTATTTCCGTTCCTTAAATTAATAAACACAGATGGAATTGCTTTTGGCCTAGGGTTATGTGTCAGAAGGTAACCATAATGATGCCTTGTAATATGACTCTCTCCTTGATTGAGGGCAATAATTTCATAAATAAGCTGTACATTCTCTTATATTAGATTTCAGAGGAACACGGGAGCCTGTATGAGAGAAGGAAGAGCATCATTACATTTTCTTTGGGGAGCTGATACCAAACAGACTGCTGCACTGCTTGAGGACTGACTTGATTGGAAACAGGACAACCAGAGGTTATTATGATATTACTGAGAAGCAGTGTGATGTCCCTGAATATTCATGCACTGTGAATATGTATGGTGGCATGTCACCGCTAGAACAGAGCCACTGATTGTGAGAGACAGTGCTGATGATGTGGGAATGGGAATTAGATGTAAATAGAAAATGTGATAAGATGAACAAATAGAATCTCCTCCATCAGGCGCTACATCAGGGCTCGGGGGAGACGATGCCTTGTGGGCATTGCTATATTCGTTTATATTTGCATATGACTACCTGTGAATCATCTTGTAAATCGTTTCAAAAGGTGCTTTGTAAATAATGCTTCACTCACTCATTATGGAAGAAATAGTGTGACTATTCATAAATAAAACAAAGCTTTAGTAATACGGTTGTTCCTATTTATTAGTAGGATGCCCCAATGGGTTTATATATACTACAAGCTCTCCAACTCTTTCCAAAAACATCTTTAAAAATGTCTTGTGTTGGACAATAACACAATGCATGGGGAAAAAAATACTAGAAATAAAATGATATACGACAACGTGCGAACATGACTGACTCTTATTTTGTAACCACGAAATGGAATACACTTTTCAATTACCACATGAGACCGAGTATAAAGAACAAACAGAAAAAAATGGAAAACCCAATAACACAGCCATTCTTGACCTCGAAATACCGCAGTGACAGAAATATCACACCTCTTTGCAGTATCCTCGCATGACACGTAAATGCACTTCAAATAGCAACAACAGGAGAAAAAGTCATTTTCATTCACTCACCGACGTCTGACATTTCAGGTACACTGGCACTGTAGACAGCCTGGGTAAATTTGGGCTCATTGTCATTGATGTCATGTATCTTGACAATGAATTCGGTGGCAGGCTCCAGAGGGAGGCCGGTGATCTTGTTGAAAGCTTGAGCCTGCAGTGTGTAAGAGGCCTTTTCCTCTCTGTCCAGTCTCTGAGCAGCATGTAAATCCCCAGACTTCTCATCGATACGGAAAACCGTGCCCGCACCTTCCCCAGAGAGAACGTATCTGGCGGTTCCATCACCACTGTCTTTGTCCGAGCGTAGCTGTTTGGGCAAAAAGCAGACTGCAGCTTAACCCAAGTTTAACCACATTGTAAAACGCAAATTTGACATTTGCCAGATGCGGTAATGCACGCCTAAGCTTTAATCAAACGTTGCGTCCTTCTATAACTTTAGATGGTAATCCGATCTGCTGCCATGTTTTATTCAATCGTGGAGCAAGCGTGCAGTTATATTTTCAATCGTGGTTAGCAACCTTAAAGAAGAAGCTCTTGGAGTGAAAGCTCTCTGGGGACCATAGAAACTCATAAAAGCCAGATTCATACAAGTCTTCAAAACGTGTTCCATTAAAAACTAATGAAGCTTTTAGTGCCTTTAACCACAGTTGTAGCTTTTATACAACATTGCCAGTGGCTTTTCTGAGAAAATAATCGGAATGGTTTACATTTTTAAACATTTTAATAGAAACACTGTAATGATCAGAATTTTATTTCTTATTGCTATCGTTGTGCTCGCCGGTCTCATAATCTTTAGTTACCATGCAGAGCCAAAGTACATCTGTAGTAATAATGTTGATAAACCAATGAACATGTTTTATTACAACTAAATATTAGTTTAATACAAAATCCCAATTCAACTGATTCCGCTTCACCTAAATGAGTTTATTTGGCCAAAAGCCATCCAACTGTCCCTTCCGGATGCCTGACCGACGGGATACATTCATGCCTGTTCTAATAGGCACAAATTAATTAAATAACAAATCTACCGAGCAGGTGTTTTTTGAGTTTATGAGTGCAGATGTAGGTCCAACATCAGGTCATGAAGTCATTAGAGTCACAGAGGCATGTAATGCGTTTATCCGGAGCTCTTAAAGGCTGTTTTTAGAAAGAGCCAGAGGGCTAAATCCACCGGCTGACCGCTCAGCAGGATCTCACAACAAACTACACTTTTTCCCATCCACGCTGATTGACAGGAAGGTCAAATGAAAGGCGTTGGAGCTTTGTGATGCAGGGAGACAAGGAGATTGGTAAATAAAATCTGCTTGTCATTTAGTTCTAACGTAAAGTGAAATGAAGCCGTCACAGAGTTGCGCGAATGCAGAGCGATTTTACACAGTCGGGCTTGTTCAATGTGCTGTGGTTTGCTATTGAGTTTCCAAAATTGGCTGAAATGTTAAAAGATGCAATATTTAGGATAATCTGTACGTCTGTACGTACGCAACACAATCAGTGCTTTAATAACAGGGACTGTTCTGTTGAATGTCAGTATGGGCTCTTCTTTCATGTTTAATGTGGCATAAATATAGCATGCCGGTGAACTGCAGTCTGATGAATTGCAGTCCCTTCCCTCACAGAGCCACCGCAGATGGGTGTAAAGTCAATGGGGGGAATGAAAAGAGTGAGTGAAATAGCCCGTAATTGTTGATTCCTGTCAAGTCTCCGGCGAGCCTCTTTATCCTGGAAATGAGAGCGCTAAAAACTCTGCCAAAGTATTCTGTCTCCGCACTATTCTCGTCTACTCTCGTTCGCTCTCTGTCTTGTGAATATTCATGCCTCGGCGACTGTGTAATTCATAATTGCGCAACTTTATTTGCTTTGATGATGGCGTCAAGTTTTTCCAAGTGCCTGCCACACAGTGCCGTGTTCAAATACAGTGTCAAACCGCATAAAGCTCAGGAAAACGAAAGCGGAATACAACAATGATGCAATTTCCATTTCTCGCATCTTCTCCCAGTGCTGTTTTGTTAGACAAGGTAGATCATTTTGGAGCTACAGTGCAATGTAAGTAATCACAGTCTCTTACCTTGCCGACATACTGATTGTTGCTTCCTGTGTATTCCTCCGACAGGAAGAATTGCCTCCACATCCAATCTCTCCTGAATCTGTGCAGCACCGTTTTATCTTCTTCCATCATATGATTCCAGTTGAGAAGGAGATTTCCATCACTCCTCTCTAGCAATATGACTGGAGAGCTCAGGTGGGGAAAGATCAGTGGGAGCAGCCAGAGGAAGTGATTCATTATCATCGTAGCCAATCGATCGTCGAGACGACCGCAACTCCGTATGAATAAACTAAGAAGGGGGGCCGCGCAGAATCGAAAGCGATGTAGATGGCAAAATCAGCAGCCCTGACATTTTAGAATTGGCTTTGATCCTCCTTTGATTCCCTATAAAAAATAATCAAAGGAAAAAGTTACAGTGTTGTTGGAGGTCATTGCGGCCCTTGTCAAGATGCAACACCCATTATCAACGCTGTAAAGCCTTTGTTGTTGTGCGAGCATGTCCCGCAGGCCCCTCGTGCTGTATTTTACTTACTTAACATCAAAAATGGAGCCTTGCATATAACTCAAATGACTACATCATTTTACATTAAATACTAGATTAGGGTTGCGTTCAGAACAGAATTTGACTCTTGGGTGAGTTAAGGTGTTTTGTGTCATTATCAATCCAGATCACATTTCATCAACACGAAATGATTAAGCACCGAAAACAAAGTCTGCAAGTGAATGAAGTCACGAGACCACCCTTATTCTCAAATTGATCCCTATTCCAACGCTATCTTCTGTTCTCTTGTCGTCTTAATACGTTCCACGTACAAATCGATTTCCCGAGGGTACCATTGTATGGCTGTTGCAACTACATTTGACAACCGAAAAAGCAACACATATAAAGGGATCGATAGCAGAGCTTGATTATATATCACTGAATATATCGGGTTGGATTCAGATGCCAGTCACACTACGTAAAAGCTCTCGCGCGCTGCCTCAAATAGAGATTGCTGTCGGCAGAGTGGCTTGCCGCTGTGTTGAATCCTTAGCTTTCAGGCTGAGTGTTTAACCATGACGGCCGATGTGCGATACATTCAATTAACTTGGACTAAGTGAAACGTTATTCACCTCCTTTTAGGCTCTTTAAGAGGCATTTTTTAAGAGAGAAAGCTTTTCTGTGGCTCAGTGGTTAGAGCATGGCACTAGCAATACCAAGGTCATGGGTTTGATCCCAGTGGATTGCACATTGTCAGAAACAAGATGTATAATACAATGCAATGTTGGTCGCTTTGGATAATAGCGTCTGCCAAATGCATAAATGTAAATGCTTCATCAGAATGTTTCAGTGCCTTTCTAGAGAGATTTTTAACCTTGCCGTTAATTTACTGGACCGTAGAAAACAAACATATCGTATAATACAGCCACCGGACTCTCGTGAGCGTATTTAGGTGTCGGATTTGTGGAATGAGATGCTTCGTTGTAATAATCAACTATCTAGCATTCTGTCTGCCTTTGGGTTTGTAGACGATAGAAGCAAATGATACATTTGGAGAATCATTTCTTTGTATTTAGTACACCAGACATTATTTATATAAAATGCTTTTTTTCCTGATCGCTGACTGTAGCTTGGCTGGCAGAGCATGGCGCCATCAATGCCAAGGTCATGGGTTCAAACAAAAATGAATCAAATGTGACCCTGGATCAAAAAGCCAGTCATAAGTAGCACTGGAACATTTTTAGGAAAAGCCAAAAATACATTGTATGGGTCAAAATAATAGATTTTTCTTTATGCCAAAAATCATTAGGATATTAAGTAAAGATCCTGTTCCACAAAGATATTTTGTAAATTTCCTATTATAAATATATAAAAACTTATTTTTTGTGAGTGGATGGCCTAACACAGTGCCCCTGATTATCAAATTCAAAGGCAATTTTCTCAATATTTTGTGTTTTTTGCACTCTCAGATTCCAGAGTTTTAAACGGTTGTATCTCAGCCAGATATTGTCATATTCTAATAACTCATACATCAATAGAAAACGTATGTATTCAGCTTTCAGATTATGTAAAAATCTCAATTTCAAAAGATTGACCCATAAAACTGGTTTTGTTGTTCACAAATGTATATCTTGAATTCACCATAGGAATCAAATTTGGTTAAAGGGTTCACCCAAAATGAAATTCGTGTCATCATTTACTCACCCTCTTGTCATTTCAAACCAGTATGACTTTCACAAAAGATATTTTGAAGAATATTGGTAACCGAATAACGGCGGTACCCATTCACGTGCATTGGTTTTGTGTCCATACAATAGAAGTGAATGGGTACCGCCGTTGTTCAGAATGTTCAGAATATTTCAAAGAATGTTAAAGTGATAGTTCACCCAAATTTTTTTATTATTCAAACCTAACCAAACCTGGTCAGTAACCGAGCAGATCTCGTCTCCCATTTACTGCCACAGTAGGGATGATAAATTCTAAGGGAGTCAATGGGGGATCTGCTCGATTATTGACATCTTTAAAAAAATATTCTTATGTGTTTACGTGAACAAAGAAATTCATACAGGTTTGGAAGAATCTGAGGGTGAGTAAATGATGACAAAATTTTCATTTTTGGGTAAACTATCCCTTCAACAACATTCTTCAAACTATCTTCTTTTGTGTTCTGTAAAAGAAAGTCATATATTTTTTAAATGACAACAAGAGGGTGATTGAATGATGATAGAATCATTTTTCAGTGAACTATCCCTTTAAGCCTCTGCCAAAACATAGCAAATGTTCCAACAACGAGAATGAATTTAACAAAAACATTGTTTTTTTGGGGGGTATTTGCATGTTGTATTTACCATTCAACATTGCTGTGTAAATATCACTTTGGCTGTTTAATACGGTTTAGTAAAGTGCTGTACCTCCTTGCTAATTCCCCTCTTGAATAAAACCCTTTCTGTTTTGAAACATGTAATCCACTTTGATTATTATTGTGATTAAATGCTGCAGTTATAATTTAAACTCTTTCCATGAGCCTTATTAGAATATTAATCCCAGATGCTTGCTGAATAATAAGCAGCCTTGGACACCTCATGAATTGTAAGTTATAAGTGGTCAGCGATACGGCCAAGGAGAAAGAGATGGCCATTAGATACGCTCACGGGACATTCTGTATATCACCTAATACGAGAATTACCATTAAAGTCCTCTGCTTCCAGTCAAGTACCCTTGGTCCTTGTATCCAAGTCATTGCGGTGTCGAATCAGGAATCCTTAATGCTAGATAATACCTGCTTTTCCTCCACCTTCTACCATTCTATGCAAATGTAATGCAAATATGCCCATTAGTGTCCTTGCCGTATGTATAACACATGCGTGGAAGCCTAAATCAGCGTCTCTGTTTAGGCTCGAGAAATAAGCCCCAAATGCAACAGTTACCACTTGGTGGAGCCCAAGACCTTTTTCAGCTCTCTCAGGATGGATCTCTCCATCACTCCATCCCTCATGCTGGACGGCTCTCACAGCTGGCCTCTCTCTTGCAATATTAATGCCCTGTCTTCTTTGTTTTGAAACTTTTTACAGATCAGATATGCACCATGTTGATTGCCTGCCTGGAGGACTGGCTTTGATTCTACCAGGTTTGCAGACTCAAGGCAATCATTTACACCCAGAGTTATTAGACAGAACACTTTCTCTGATTTCGTGTGGCTGTGAGGATCTAATGAATTCAAGAGCGAGTTTCAGTTGGAGCTGATGGAGGTCCTGTCTGATTTAAAAAATGATGGGTGTTGTCAGAGAAGGGCAGTGAGGTGGGGAGGGTTGCAAGGTACATACGTACGCTGTTAACAGTGCCGTGGCGTATAACTCAGTTTGGGATTCAGACTGATGCTCCTTTGTTGGAAGTTAATGTCTTGCAATTACTAGTTTAGCTTTTTTCAATCATTCACCTATTAAAATGGTTTGCATTTTGCCTCAGGTTAGTACATAAATATTATTGCCTGCCACAAAAGAAATAAATTGATTGTATCTTTGGCCTCATTATGAGGCAAATTGGCTCACATAGGACCACCTCTTCGTGAGGCAGAAAGCGGAGAAGATAAAAGAGAGAAAATGATAGCGAGAGACACACACAGAGAGAGAGTTGAGAGTGGAAGCATGTGGTGCTTTATCTCATGATTTATCTCTGCGTTGAAAGCCAATTATACATGTGACACTGGCTCAGAGGAAGTGTGCGCTTTAATTTGTGTGAAACAGTCATGCCATTATGTGTTCATGTCAGATGTATAAATCACAGACGCCATATAATGGCTTGACTCGAGCTCGGTGGCTCAGAAGCACAGAGCTAAAAAATCAGATGGGTTGCCAAACCATTTGAAGTCTATGATACTAATGAATTAAAGGTTTACTCGGATATCATGTGATGAGGCTGTTAGTTTTTTAAAGGTCACATGAAATACATAAACCAACAAGAATGAATTCATTTTAGCAGTTTTGCACTATGCACACATTGATTTGTCTACAGTCTTGAATCGAAATGTCATGTTTGTACCTAAGCGGTGAGTTGAAATGAAAGCTGGAGAACGGCTATCCTTCCCTACAAGAACACTTTAGAGAGCCGCTTAGGCAGGTTTAGTGTTACGGCTTTGGCCAGTGTACTCTCCGAATCTGTACTGCTTTAGTTAAACCCTGGGTTAAGAATGCCAAACAGACACAGTGACACATGAAAGCGATTCCCGTTCATCGGCTTCGGTGCGTTTTGTGGAGGATCAAACACGCACAGATCTCTCGACACGTGTACACACCTTCTTGTTAAAAGCTAGGATGCGATCAAACAGATAAAACAGAGGAGGATGTTAGGAAGTTCAGCTGCAGTCGCAACTCCTATAGGGGGTCAACTTTAACCAGAAATTGACAATTTTCAAAATATAATAATTACAAACTGAAGTAATGCTTGAAACGTTAGGGAACACACACGCATATATAAATATATATATTTTTAAACAATCCAACAGTGTACAGTTCAAACACACAAACAGCTATACCAGAGCCTCAATATGTGCAGTGGGTGTTAACTAAACACTATGCTATTGCTATTTTGTATTTTATATATTTTTATTTTTGTGATATTTTTTACATTAACAGTGTATATTTTTTATGTTCTGTTACGTATAAGCTTTATACTTCCTGAGCTTGCACCCATCCCAGGCTTGCTCACCTGCACCCACATAACAAAACGGCAATTCTCCATCACCAGTGCAGAGCACAAATCACAGAGCAGATGGCATGTGTTATTATGTAGCACGTCTGCGATATTATGACAAATGGAAAACACACATTGAGGTTATTACTATGAAAACTCGTTCCATTTAAAACGGTTAAGATGTTAGTTTCCAACACCTTATCAATTGTCACAAGAACTAACTACTAGTTACTGAATAACCTTGTAATTTAAACTTGTAGCTCAAACGTAGCATAACTCATCCAAACTGTAAGATAAACGTAAAGCTCTTACCTTAACAAAACGTTCTCCTGTGCTCTTCTCGGAGCATGTCATCCTCATGGAAATACGATGCTGGCTTCTGTGCTTGCCTCTTGGCAGCGCTCGGAATCCAAGACTGACTACAGTTGTGTGTGAGTCTCCAGCTGCCTCTCTCTCTCCCTCTATCTCACTCCCTCTATCACTCACTCTCTTACACATAAACCCCTCTCTCTCTCTCTCTCTCTCTCTCTCTCTCTCTCTCTCTCCATCCTTTCTTTCTTGCTCTGCTGGACAAGGATGCAGTTTGCGGAGGGGAGCATGCTCTGATTGGTTGCCATTCATAAGATTGTGATTGGGGATGGAGTTGACTTGCGGGGGGGGGGAGGGAGGAGAGCGAGAGAAACCAATGTTGGCTGCAGACCAGGGCATTGAAATGAGGACAGTGGGTTTAACACAGCAGGCATGATGACTTTCGAGAATTAAATATTGGACTAAAACATTGTGAAAGGCCAGAAGCCCCAGGAATATCTAACACGCATAAAACTGCGAATCTACGTTTCAACGTAAAGAAGCGACGGCTGCTTTCATTGCGCACAAATATAAGTGTCAGTTTTTCCTGCAGAGCACATAAATCAGATCACTCAGTCGAGCTGACAGTCTTTTACAACAAGAGGAGTTTTATGCAGTTGAAAGGACATCGGAAGGGTTGTACAGTGAAATTTGAGGAAATTAAAAATATGGACTTTTGTTAGAGACCGGGGCTGGTTGTCACACAGTGAATATTTCTCAGGCTAGAGCTTTTTTTTTAGTCAGTTGTGGGTACATACCTGAACGTCTTGGCTATAAAAACAATTGAACGACCTCTATTCTGTGTCGTTGAATATCTGGAATGTTATCACACCATTGAGGGTAATTTATCAAAATGGCATATGGCATTAAAAAGCCTTTCACTTGTTTTTTTGTGCAAAACACAAACAATTTATTAAGTTCCAAACAAAGGTTGTCAATTGTTTTCCATGCATTGTATACTGTATAAAAAGATTTACTGCATATGGCACCCCTCATCTACTCCAAAATTCATCCAAACAATTTGCAATAATAATTAAACAATCCCCCCCTTTTTTTTGTCAAAACTTATTTTACTTAAAAGTACATCACCTTACTCAAGTCAAGTCGGCCTTACGATAATACTGAAGGTTTGGGAACTTTGGCTTTCATTGCCAAGGCCCACCCAAGAGTCAATATGACTGACAGGTGAAGCAACCAATCACGTTTCGTTTTGTGCTGACTCATCTTTAAAAGTGTGGAAATGTCCCGACAGTAACAGACTGGTTAACATTCATGAATGTGTCAAAAGTTAACAGCAACTATGTTTATACTTTCAAGAATTTCGCGTTTAGGCAATCGTGAAGAATTCTTATTGCCACCAATGTAAACACAACAGTTTACTTCTTCGATCAGACGGCTTCGTGTTGTTTCCCGGCGGACCGTTAAAGAACTCGACATGTATGTCTTCCAGAAATCCTGTACAATTCAATCAGAATATGATCTGTGAACTGTGCCTTATGCATTTTACGTTGATCGCAAATTCTTGTTAACAGGGACTTTAAAGTCAAACTATGGGAATCCATGAAGATCCATGAGTTTTTTTTCTCTCTCATAACAAAATTGCTGAAAGTTGACATACAGGGCTTTTTATTGTGTGTACAGTATGCAGTTGTGTGGATAAGTGTCACCGCTGATAAGTGGTGCAGATGAGAGTGTATTGAATAGAATCTGACTCTCGCTGAGCTAGAAAGAGCCAAGGTGGAGATGGCAAACACAGCTTTTCATTCCAGCCCTGCTTTGATGTGCTATACGAGGTGGATCAAAGACCACACCACTGTAAATGTCCTGAGGCTCAGATGTTGAGAGAACTTCCAGTCAGTGTATTAGGAAACGAATAAACAAATAAATTCGCAAAAAGCCACATGAGCCAAGATGTATGTTTGTTTTTATTTTCTCTACCCGGTACAGTCTCTACCCAGATTCAAAGCGTGTGGATTTAAGTTAACTCAACAGGGCTTGCTACTCGAAATAATGGTTTATAATTTTGTGAAAAGGTGGCCATAGGTGATAAGAGTGTGTTTAATTTGATCACATTATTTTTACAATAACATCCATGCTTTTCTTGACGCTCTGCACAGTTTACAAGGATCCTTGTGTGCCCATGAGGGCAAATAATCTCTAATTGGCTTAAACCAGGTGCCTCAAGGATGCTAATGTACAACATAATTTAATAGATCTCGGTTCAAATGGACCTTGCTCCATTTTCATTGCATTGATTTAGAACATTGATTAAATCTTACACAGGTTCCGGGATTCAATAGATCGCTCCCTAATACTGTTTGCTACTACCTTCATATCAAAGATGGCAAATGGACACCTATAGTCTTAAAGTTTGTAGGCCCTGGCCTTGTAGTCTAAAGTTTTCCTGATGATTGCAATGACGTTGTCTAAACATATTTTTTATTTGTGTGGTATAGATAGAAATAGCATTACACAATATAACAATTTTTTTGTTGTGTCTCGCTTTGATTTTTAGTGTGAAGTTTAACATGCTGAATACAATGTTTTTTTTTAACATCGACGGTACTCAAAACAAAACAATATTTTCACACATTTATACATTTCTGTATTATTACTCATACACAGAAATTACAAGGAACTGGCATAACACTGAGCTCAAAACTACAGTTTAACATAACAGTCACTAAAAATGAAAACTTCGAAAGTGTTAATTTGTTTTTGTCTTGTATGACTAATACTGTCCTCATAAACAGAGTTCCAGATATAGTCCCCCATCATTGCTTCATCCCACCTTCCCTGTGCTACTGATATCTCTAGAATGTTCTGACAGTGACAATTGAGAAATCATTTATATAGTTTATATAAATAAGTGAAATTTTTTACAGTTTTTGTTTCAAAATACCGATATATCATAATTAATGATAAGCTCAACATTTACTTGAGCTAAGTATACACTTAAACATTGATGCTACATGAAAATAAATATTAGAACAATAATAAGCACCACAGAATTGTACAAGAACTATAAAAAGGTGGTCGTGTGAAACAACAATTTGTAACACTGTGTTATGTGCCATGTCAATAAGATCTGAAAAAATCATGGCCCGTATTTATCAAGCTGCTAAGAATTGAGTTAAGAGTCAAAAAAATATTTTCTCAAAAATGTGCCTAAAAGTTAGTTATTAAGCTGCTCAGTCGTAATTTAAGCGAAGTGTAGGAAAAAATCTTAAGTGTCGGGATAAGAGATGATTTACGACACTTTGCTGTGCCGCAAACAGGATTTTGGATGACAACATTGGCACGGACGAATGACTGAATAGATTTCCCTATTTAAGAATATTCTCCGCTACATTCACGTTGAATGATGAAATTCCTAAAATAAGGTTTACATACAACACGCATATGACAACAAAGACTTTTCTGGAGAATACATTATGATGAAGATAAACACATTTCCACCATTTCCATTTTAAACCGGTACTGAAATTTGTTTTTATATGCTTTAGTATTTTTGCATTAAATACAATGTTATTTTCAGTATAAATCTTTTCTTGCATGTTAAATCACACAAACCATTTGGAACAATACAGCATAAAATGAATGCGCAAAATAATACAAATCCAATATGCAATAGAGAATAAAAAAATGACGATTCAAAGCAATAAAGCGTAACGAGAACCAACAACACTGATGATCCATAGAGCTCGAATAATTAGAATGCGCGCACGTTACGGACTGCGTGTCTGTTATCTTGCACGATAAAAACAACAACAATGTCGTTGCTTGATGACTCTTTGAAGGAGCGTGGAATGATCTGATCTGTTGTCTTCAACTCACCCGCTGATGGTCATCAATCAGATGGGAACGAGAAACCATGTTAGCAGATGTGGTAAAGCTTTATAATTGTTGTGAATAATTGTGGAAAACAAGAAAAACAAGTAAGCGGCTTGCTAGACACTACTTCTGCATTTGTAAACAACACTAGTTTCTACGTCAGTAAATGCGGTAACAAAGGTCAACGCGGATATGATGCCATTGACAGGCGACTGCACAGCACCGTCTCACTGTTTAGAATGCCGATTTTTCTCACAATTTACAAGTAGTTGGAAAGATTTCAGAAATTTGTGTGTCCATGGAATCGAACCCCTCGATCTTTTGCTCAACCACTGTGAAACAGGAACACACAAATCCTGTTAACTATGCATGTACAGTATGACAACATATCCTGCAATATCAGCGTTATTCATGATGTATATCAGAAGTAATATTATCCACTACTACAACTATTTCAATTCTTCATCTCTTTATTTGTGTATCATAACGTATTGAGCCAAAAACTGAAGTTTAGCTAGACACAAAGCAGAAGTTGCTGTCAAATGCAGATTCCTATATGAAAAACATATGAAGAGTTTGGAATTTTTTTATTGTGCATTCCAATTAATATGAATCAAACTGCAGTTGGTTTTATTTTATTTAAGCCATAATAACTCAGAAAATAAAGCTAACTGACAAAATAAAAACATGATAACATAATAAAAAAAGATGACTTCTTCATATATATACACACATCTCTAGTATCTCTTTCGTTGCGGTAGCTTGTTGATATAATCGAGCACTATTTGTGTTCGTTCGTGCATATGAATTAATATTTATTGTTTGCTAGGAACCCAAGCTTTGCTTTATTGTTGAGATTTCTACTAAATGAAACATTCCATACGTATTATCCTCGTTTGTTCTCTTATTGTTATTATGTTGTTTATTGTCGCTGTTGTCTATGTCCTCGTTGCAACCCGTCCAAAGTGTCACACTTGTCTAAACCAATAAGCTAATCCACATTATGAACCAATGAAAAGTTGAAGTTGGGGTGGCGACACATGTCGTTCTGCCTAATGTGTCGTACCGCCCCCTTGTCCAAACTGCACTTTCGGGTACTTGTAAATAATTGCGAGAGATTGTTTCTTAGATTTAAGAAATGTGATAACTTGCTTTCACACGTAAGTTTGAAAGTAGGAGTAAATTTTATGAATAGCCTACTCAGCACTTAAGACTAAAATGGCACTCTGAGAAGCTTAATAAATACAAGGCTTGTTGTTTTCACAACATGTATGATATAGGATAAAAGTTAATCTGCTTTCCAAACCTCTTACATGAGTACAGTTGTTACTTATTTCACATGTTCTTTAGAGGGTGTTTACACAAGAGTCTACAGGTATTGTTGCAATGTTTACATTTAAGGGTCAAAGAAAGGGTGAAATTGGTTACAGCTAAAAATGGACTATTTTATGCACATAACCTTTTAAAAGGTTGTAAGGATAACTTATAAGGAAAATCAGATGATGAAATTTTATAACCCCTGTAAAATAGTGCTTTCTTTTCCAAATGATGTGCTATTTCTGTATTCTTGTCTCCCCCCATTAGCCTCTTCACATATTTGTTTTAGTAAGCACTTTCTGTTTACATACTCCTTGAGGCCACAGGTATATTCCTACTTCAGAACATATTTGTTTCTAGTTATTTTTATTAGACAACTAGTCATGGTTTGCATTATTGCCTTTATTATTAAAATGTAGTTATTGCATTGCACATTCTTATCCGATGTTTCATTTTCAATCTAAAATTAGTCATGGCCCCTATCCTAATCAATTCATTTACGCCACATGTCACTTTATTTTTTTTAAGATTTAGCTGGTTCATAGTGCTTGGAACATCGCACAGTAGAAACATGGTACCAAGAACCGATGACAGATGGATGGTAAATGAAATGTTAATGGATTCAAACTCCTTACCCAACGTCTGGGCAGCATTACAGAGATAGCAAAGTAAAAACATGAACTGCAAAGATGATTGAATGCCACAGTTAAAAATCTAAGACAGAATGCCTGGCAAAGCAAGAAAATTACTATATCCCTGCTTATTTTGGTGCCTGGCATAAAGCATCGCAGGAGCATGTGTTATATCATATAACGCCTCCTCCTCCCCTGACATTACCACACCTTAACCTTGTCCGTCTCTCTCCATGGCCTCCCTTTGCATTACTCCTTCACATTCATGAACCTGTTGACATTTCTAGCCAGTGCTCTACTATATGTGCATTATATTTACAGTTGGTAGTTTCACATGCACTTTAATACAAAGTGACTCGATGATTATAATGCGAAACATCACAAGCAATTCATCTTACAGTAGCCAACAGTGCACAAAATGCCACAATACCTTTAAGCTACAGAGCTGAAGTGGAAAAGTATGTTTAAAAATAAAAGTCCTTGGCTGATTTTTGAAGGATGGGATATTTGCATGTTGTTTGCATTCTGTGCAATGTTCTACAATTTCTGTTCAAAGCCCAATATTTTCTACGAACTCACTAACAGCTTCACTAACACTGCCTGTAACTGTTACCTCATATCAGCGCTGACCAAAGCCTGCATACTTCAGTGGTGTATTTCTGATTTGAGCTAGTAAAGTGTCCTCTTTGGGTGTGCATTTGTCAGTCAAAAAATTATAATTCAGTTCCATTCAATGTTTACATTGTTTTCAGGTTGAAGGCATATAGAATACAATTTTGACCTTACACTTACAAGCAAAAAATAAATATACATTAATACAAAACATATGCTGTTTATACAGATAGTTTCATCTAAACAACATAAACAAACGTTACTGCGCATGTGCATTTTTGTGACCCCAACTGGACTTTCGGTACACATTCTCAAACAATAGAGGGTCTGTATATTATTTCTGATGACAAGCAAAATAAGCCAAGAAGAACCATTAGATGGATAAACTTGTCTCTCCAATATTTCGAATTTAGATTTTGATACCAAGCTCAACCGCTAGATGTCATGTACCATACGGTTTGTTAAATGCGTCAAAACTACAGGACCCATTCAACAAATTGTTTAGGGTATTTAATAAAATGAACATACAACGAAATTCAACAAATTGTTTATTTGATAAAATTATAATACGGTAAAATAATATCACAATTAATATTGACATAAATAAATGAAAATATAAATAGTTATAGTATTAAACACCAGCCAAACACAAACCGGAAGCTAACTGGGGGTCAGGTGCGCGCGCATCCAATGAAACGGTCTATACTACACATAAATACACAAACGCTGAAAAAATCAAGAGACCATTTAAATATGATTTTCTGTTTTTCTGAATTTACTCTTTATAGGTATGCATTTGGGTAAAATGATCATTGTTTGGATAGTCTAACGTAGTCCAGCTTTCATTGGCCAAGGCCCGCCCAAGATGGCTCATGACGGACTGGTTAAGCAACCAATTACGCTTCGTCTTGTGTCGCGTCATGTTTAGATGCTTGGAAATGTCCCCGCAGTAACAGACTGGTGTACATTCGCGAACATGTCAAAAGTTAACAGGAACAACAATTATGAGCTTATGCTGTGATGTTCGCATACTTTTAAGATTAAGTGTCGATTGTGATGAAATCTTATTGCAACCATTGTAAACACTACAGCTTACTTCTTCTTTCCAGGTGGACTGTTAAAGGGGTCGTATGGCGCGAATACGTGTTTGTCTTTGTCGTTGTTGTGTTATAAGTTGCCCATGCATGTATTAGACACGTAAAATTGAAATGTAAAATTTAAAGTGTTGTAACAAAAGATGCATTCTATCTATCTAAAAGTGAATGCTCACCCAGTCATGCGTGAAACATTTTGTAACCACACCCCCACAAATCCACATCAGTACGTGGTATGAGTTGACTAAGACCACCCAAATGTATACTTAAGTAAGGTAGGCTTACCTGTCAGTACAATTGCTTGAGAACCCGATGTTCCAAACATGGGACCCTGGATCAAAAAAACAGTCTTAAGTAGCACTGGAATACATTGTATGGGTCAAATTTTTTTATTATTATTTAATGGCAAAAATTACTAGGATATCAATTTTCTCAATATTTAGATTTTTTGCAATCTCAGATTCCTGAGTTTTTAGCACTTGTATCTCAACCAGATAATGTCCTATTCTAACAACTCATAAATCAATAGAAATCTTATTTATTCAGCTTTCACATTATGTAAAAATCTCAATTTAGAAAAAATACTTATAAGAAAGGTTTTGTTGTCCAGGGTCACATATGGTATGAAGCGTTACATTTCCTTCACACGCTTGGAGTATTCGACCAATTACTATGCACTGGTAAACTGAATGCATGCGTTTCAGAGAGGGGGGGAAAAGAGGAAATACAAACATGCGCAGTATGTGGAAAATACAGCGTTTTTAAACCTTAAATCATGTATACACATTTCAGTACAATGAATAATATTTGTTTTAGCCGTGTGACCCCTTTAAAGAACGCGTCACGCACATCTCCTGGACATCCTGTAAAATTCAACCAATCAGATGACGACTTCGAATGTGCTGAAGTGTGCCTTATGCATCAGATGTTGAGCCAGCAGTCCGTATGCGTGACGTCTGAGGCTCAGACTATTGTGTGAACTACTAACAATATCTCCCAAATTCCAAATAAAAATATTGTTTATCTTTGCATTTATTTGCAGAAAATGAAAACTGGAGAAGTGAAAACAAGTTCATATTCACATATAAGCAATACAACTATGGATTTAGTAAAAGTTTTTTTTTTATGTAATAACCTCGATTTTATCACAGTTTGCATGTGTCTTGTCATGCTGTCAGTCTTCCACATTGCTGTTGGATGACATTGTCACTCATGAGGTTTGATTTTGTTCAAATTTAAAAGACACTGGACTGGAATAACCAAATACATACAGAAATGCTTCTTAAATGAAATTTGGAATGGACTCTGGTATGGAATTTTTCTGTGGCTGTATTACATGCTGATAAAATGTCAATAAGTCAATTTAAAATAAACAAATCTTCCAAGTGCCTAAATGTAAATTGCAAGCGACCAATTAATACTCAGACTATTGCTTGACAAATGGAGCAATTGAAGGTCACGGGAATGAAAACCGGCTCACTCACAGATCATCATTAAATCATTTTAAGATCATTTTGATTCCGACGTGACTGAAAGTAGTGATGTCTGAGCCAGTTAACTCTGCAATTACATCGTTAATTTACCCGTTTGACTCATTCAGGCCGATCCGCTGAAAAATAAAAAGCATGAAAAGCGTGTATAATTCCACTCACATTGTCATCCGTCAATCAAGGCGCTGCAGAGGAATGCTGTGTGTTGTTCTGAACCTGAATTTCCCCTGAGGAAAAATGAAGAACATCCATCTTCCCAACTGCCCGCCATTCTATTTCTCGAAATTAAAATTTGATTCGTATTCAAAATGAAGCAGATATGGAAATAAACGCTCCCGTGTGACAAGCAGTTTTCCTAAACAGGTTGCATCGGCTTAGCATAATAAATTGCAGGGCTTAACAGACACGGCCAATTGAGTAGAAAATGAAGAGGCCTTCGGTTATGTTTGCAAAGACAAAGGCGGCTTTGCTGTCTGGCAATAGTTGTCGAAGATGTTGACGGATTGATATTATTAGGGAATTTCAGTCACGCAACACGATTTATCATCAGCACTGTAGTATCTTGCTGACAGCACCTCTTTCTCTCCAGAACGCGGCATAAGCAGTGGATCCGTCTCAACCTGTGTCTCCATCCTGCAGGGCTTCACGTGCGGCTGTGAACGGACTGACTGACTGAATACTTCCGCTTGATTCTTACATCCATGGCTTTCTGACACTAATTCCAAATACTCTGCTGGCGTAACGTTTGCCATTTTTTAAGGCTTTTTTCATTTTCGCCGCAAAAGGCTAATTATAGATGTTAATTCATAAAAAAGACTAATGAGCGATAGGCTGCATTATGGCTAACGCTTAAATTTGACATTTCGCGCTGGGGCTTAATTATATAAGAATGTTAGGCAATCCTTTGACTATAGAGGAACCCCCACTAAGCAGCTAATACCCCATTGATTGAAATGATAATTGTCTGTTTACAGAAAGAGCCCAGGTGCAGTAACATTCTGCTGGTTTACCATGAGCATCGGAATTGGCCAATCAAGCCAGAGCTCCAGCTGACAGACCTGGTGAGGAAATTACTAACACTTGAGCAACAGATGGCTTTGGCCTCCACACAGGCTGAGTGGCCATCATGGATGCTCCAGTTGGGAGAGCTTTGGAGGAATTCTCGCTGTGCTGTGAGTTGTGGCTTTCTAGTAATCATTCTGCTGACGATTTTCTTTGGAGATGTCAGTGAGGGATTGTTGTCATTCGATATTATCCCGAAACTAACACGTGTTGATATTGTTGAAAAGAGTCTACAATCATGTTGTGACAGTGACACATTGGGGCTTGTGTTATGTGACCCAATGTTCATCACTATACGTGATATGATTCATTCACGCACATTAATATGCTTATAAAACTGAATATAAAAAGCATAGAGTCAATGGATTGTATCCATCTGGTATTTATTGGCTTGCATAAAAAAAGGGGAGGCAGCTTGTTGGAGGATATGTGTGCACCTTCGCACACTCTTGACCTTTAGCAAATGTGCAAATGGAGATTCATTATCTTTCGCACGCAGCACATACAGTTACTTACAGTATTATTATGTGTAGTATTAAAATGACATTGATAATCATGGTTTTTATTATCACTTATTGTCAGTACTAGTAAATTGTGACGTGGGTGTCACAATATAGCGGTATATAACCGTGAAAACAGTGATTTTTGATACCACGTTTTTTTTTTAATTTGATTTATTTGACCATACAAATTTTAACTAGTACAATCAAGACCAAAAGACCAATTCATACACATTTAAAATAAACCGTCGAGGATAAAATACACAAAAAAGCCATAGGCTTGTTAATTTTACACATACAGTATGACAGCGTACTTCAGCACCCGTTTGAAGTTTTGCCTGAAGCGTCACAATGTAACTAACTCTTTTAATTGAATACAAGAATTAAAAGTTAACTCTGGGCAAGGCATGTACGTTTGATGAAACCATCTATAATCCTTACACAAATGTTAAGTGCGGTTGGTTGGCCAAGAAATCACAAAAGAAACAAATTTAAAGATTCATTTGACCGATTTTGACCATTATTTGTTCATAACAAAACATTTTAGGATACTGTGATAATATTGTTACCATGAATTCTTTTGGACACAATAATTTGAAGTGAAAATCTGATAACATGACAACTGTAGCTCAAAACGTACAAGACATGTACAGAAATGTAGAATCTATTAATTCGTGTTCACGGACATATGTATTTTAATACGCAGTATCTTTTATATGTATACATATATACTAATGCGATTTAATGATAATTCGTATCTATTTTACAAGGTGCCTCATTTGTGTGAATTCCTACGGTCTGATTCGTACTCACACTTTGCTCCTGTGATGTTAGGTTTAGGGACGGAGTTAGGGTGGACCTTTCTCATTGCTTGGCCACTTGGTAAAATGCCTTTGCGTCTGTGATTTTAGCATTTGAGTGGGGTAAGGGGTTTTCATAGTCATCTTGTGAAACATGTACGACTTCCTCTGGAGCAGGTTTTAAACATATAAATGTATAAACACGCTTGTATCGAAAGTCCTGCTGAGTGCATGAAAAAAGTCATGCTAGTGACACGATAAAACATTTGTGCTGACTGGCATGTCTATGAATACAAATAACACCGATTCTAAATTTCGTGACCATGTCATGAACTGCCTTGAGACTGAGTTGAAATATATACGGTATACTACACTGTAGCAAAGGACATGGCAATGTATTTGTTAAACCATTTTTAATGTTTACAGGCAGCTTTTGACCTTCCTAATATGGTGGACGCACAACAGTATACTTGCAATTTCCAAAAAACTTGGAAACTTGGAAAAACCATTTATAGTTTAAAACATTAAACATTAGGATATATGCGCTGAAAATGTTTATTTACTGTCTGAATAAGACACATACTGTACTGTAGTATGCTGTAAAAAAACTAGTAGGATTTACTCATTTATGTAAGTTTTGTTTTTATATCCTTCTAGTATTTTTTTACAGTGCACCATGCATGGAGATGCATTAGGGGTGGGAATGGTTTGGTCCCTCACGATTCGATTCAGAAATTAGGGTCACGATTCAATTCAAAATCAATTCTTGATGTACTAATTAGCATATTTAAGTTTTAAGATGTAATCGCGTCACTTTAGCGCTCAGAGTCAGACCAGTGTTGGTACTTTGGCTTCTATTCTTAAAACTGTAACATATTGTATTTTAATATAACTGAGTGACCAGTCAATCCATTTACGTATTCTGCTGTCAAACATCAAAAAATAGTAATTAAGCGCGACTCCTTAGTGCTGTATGTTAAAGGACAAACTTCCATGAATTGCCACATCGTATGACAAAATCATCACGCACACATAAAGAAGCGGCTAACCTACTTATATTAGTTTATTAGTCCAGTGCACAGCACCCAGCGCATCCGTGGTGAAGTGTGCACTCTGTATAAGGTCCAGGTGGTGCGCCACTCTGCAAAATCTATTTTTGAAATTTGTGAATCCATTCGAATCTCTAGCTGATTGAATCGATTTCATATGTGCGATATTCCATAACATAACGAAGTAAAATGAATTGCCTTTAATTGAGAAAATAGGAACTTAACTGTAATCTTTCAACATTTTCTTTCAATAATCATATCAAGTCTGTTTTTTGTATTGCAAAATAAAGAATATTACTATCTGTTTTTGTTTTGGACATACTGGGGATTCCAGGGCGAAAAACAAGCCTTGATCATTCATTTATGAGCAACTGTCTGAAATTTATGACATTTAAATATACAAAAAAATGTGTATGTTCTGATGCTTGAGAATAAGCATGGTATTTAGGGAGGTTACTTGTTTGTCATCATTTCAGCATTTGTTCCACCCAGGGCCGGCCTAGCCTCTGTTGGTTCCCTAGGCAAGATTTTAGATTGCGCACATACTATACAAAATAAATGAATAAAAATACAAAAAAAATCTCTTTTTAATAAAAATGTTTCTAATTACATACTCATTGTTTGAAAATATCACCGAAATAAAATATAACACTCTCAATAATAATGTAGTTGAAAATTTGAGCTCATTAAACAAATATTTCATCGTTATTATTATTTAGATAAAGGTCAATGAGAATGTTTTTTTTACATTTTGTAAAGCTCTGTGCAATTACAAAAGTGACACAACTAAAAGCTTATTGTATTGTTTTGGATTTTCTAAAATAATTGGGATGACTGTGTCACAGTCCAAGTCAAAAAAAGCATGCAGTGTCAGTGTTTCCAGTAAAATGGTTCTTAATAAGCAAGCTGCTCCGAGTGGGATTCAAACTTTAAACATGAGTTTGGAATGAGAAGCGGCTGCTTTTACCACAAGGCCACAATCTAACACAGGTAATGTGGGCATTTCTTGAACTCCCGGAGAGAAGTTTACCTGCAAAGACCACAGTAGCTGGTCTCTGTTACAGATGCATAACTAATGCGTTAAGATTATCAATCATCTTTAATCATAATCGCGTCATGATGCAAGAATCTGTTCCCATGTCACGTTTTTGCGCTCTCGTCTGGTCATTTTGCGCCCTATGCAACAGGCCGCACCTGGTTCCACCAGTGTCAAGGTTTCTGACTGTACTGTATCAAGGCAAGGTGCAGTAAAAGGCCGTGTTTGAAGTTACAGTAGTTTAGTCAGAGTCTTTGCTCTGGTGTTATAGGGTAATGTGAGCTGTGTGTAATGTGAGTGATTAAATCAAGGATTTCTATTCTTACTAGCCGATCAATCCTCTCTTTGCCCATCCTTGAATCTGATGCTAATGGCTATTTTTGTCAGATGATGTGGATAGCTGTTACAGTACCTTTCAGTCCAAGGCTGATGGTGTATTCAGGCGCTCAATTTATAACGGTGTAAGTGTAAAAATTTAAAATAGTCAGTGTTTTTGAGAATGGTGTTATCATTTATAAATGAAACACTTTTTAAAACTCTTGAAAAGCATTGTTCAATGAAGTCACCTTTTTCATATCATTGCTGTCCTTCCGAAATTCAGTTTTTCAGGAAATAAAAAAACACTTTACTTCTTAAACATAGTGTTGTCAGAGTTGACAAGCACGTTCCTTTTAATACTTTTATTGGTTAGATATTTGCAAAAACCAGTGGCAAACATAAAGGACTAATAATAATGACTAATAGTGACTAATAAAAACTAAATATGTAGAGGACAGCAGTGATATATAAAACTTTCTCAAATTTAATTAGACAAGAGAGCGCAATAAAAGCATAAATAATGCAGAATACTAGAATTAAATGCAAGAAAAAACATTTATTGTTTAGTCTTTATCTTGCTTCTTGGAGCTATTTAAATTAAAACTTGAGTGTTTTTGTGATCGCTTCCACAGTTTTGCCAGTTTCTCTTGCTATAACTTTAATTATAGGACACAGTTAGTAAACACAGTACACAAATCATTTGGTTGACAATTATTTACTTTTTGAGTGGAAGGGTTTTCTCAAATGGAATGGCGCATGCCTTTGCTTTGAAGATGACAGGAGGAAGAATACAAGCCATTTTGATGCCACCACTGATGCGAGAGCTTATAGAATTTGGGATATTGTGACACGGTCAGAGATTACAATATGTGTACATCTTAAGGTTAAGGTGGGCCACATATGGACGTATAGAAATAGGGCTCATGTGTATTTGTATTTCGTCAGTATTTGTGAGAATACCAAGGGCAGTAAGGTGGGTAATCCCTCAGTGGTCTCTCTGGTTCTCTGATCCCTCCTCACAGAGCCGTGAACAATCTTGCAATCTTTCAGGGAGTCTTTAGGAATTTTCGTGTTCTCCCAGATGGAGCTGGGGCGGCGCAGCCTGGCAATAACAACATAGCCCACTTACACGAAGAGCTCTGGGGGATATTGTGCACATCTGCTGCTCAGCATAGCTTGACTTTGTCTTAAGTGTCCTTCCCTGCATGCTCTGATAAGATATCATGCTTGTCCAGTATGGCAACGGAAAAGAAGGTAGAAGTGCCGAACTCTTGTGCAATTACGACATGAGTCACAAGGTCAGACCCATCTTCACAGAACCATCTGAGATACTCGTCTTCCAAATATACACGCTGATGGTTCAGCGAAGTCTCTACATACATCTCCTCGAAAGCAGACTTTTGACAACAATGTGGAGTTATTTTCTCAGCCATTGCGTAGGAAGATAAAAAGCCTGGACTTACTCAAAGTGGACGACTGGCTCTGCCAGCAACTCTTGCCCCCCATTATTATGAGAGATTCCTCAGAGATCAAATCTGTAGTTATTGACCTTTTCAGTTTCAAAATCTTCTGTAATATTTGCCTTGTTGCGATGTTTTCTTGAAGGCGCTTTGTGCAGTCTCTGGGTAAAGCGAGGTGACAGGGCTCCGCAGGGAGAGAGAGAGAGTCAGGTTATCATCTGTAAGGTTGTAATTTATGGGGCTTCATCCATAGCAACATATAAACCTCATTTACGGAAAACTTCAGGGGTGGGAGTTTTATTAGCTAAATGACAGATAATGTCTGCATATTTTTGTGAGCTTATTATCACCGTTTCTGATCAAAGCGACACAGTGAATGTCTTAATGGGGATAGAAAGTCGTCCCTAAGAAAGTGACTGGAGTCTGTAGCAATTGTTCTTTTTCCCATTTCATATCAGTCAATCTCCATAGATGCAACAGTGTCTCACACAACGCATGCTGTGTCAAAATGCAAGATAAATAATGACCCGGCAATAAGCGCACGATTCAAGTCATACGGCAGTTTTGACTCAAATTGCTTGGCACCTAAGGTTAGATTGCACGATGAATGGGACGCTGCACGCTATACATACTGTATTTCTCAAGGTTAACATGTCAGATCTTATTCAGATGGTACAGATTGAAACATACCTCAAAAAAGGTTGAAACCTTTTTTGATAAATGCTTTAATACATTTATGTATTATTTTGCTTCTGTATCAACACATTTATCTGAAAAGGCAAACATCTAAAAGAGGAGCTTTAGGGAAGACCATACATGGACTGGCAGGATTGCAATAGTCCAGATTGTGATTTGTCACATATTGGTATTATGGCATCCTTTCTCTTACCCATAGGGCTGTCACGATAAACCGACGATAAATATCACGTGATTTATGCACAGCTTTTGAGTGAAGTACGGGAAAATGCTGGTGCATAAGAAATCCAGCGGGCGCTCACGCGCAGAATCTCCAAATACGCACTGCAGATGAAGACCATAACACATTGTAAGATCAAGGGAATGCCTATGGACATCTTTTATCACAGTCACTCAAGCCTCATCAGGTGTTTTTATGATAATAAAGTATATAATTATAACGATCATGTTTGACAGGTGTTACTTTTTCAAATGCACATTATTAGCGACTCAAACTCGCACTGCTTTTAGATCGAGCAGCATTTCCTTCTGATCCCAGAGCCGTGCTTCACGGACAAGAAATATCGACACCATGCATATCCTAGCCTGCTCGATCACAATATGATTTAGTGGTATCACGATTAATAATCGTGCAGCCCTACTTACCACTGCGAATTGTTTCTGAGAGGACAAGTAATTCACATCATTTCTGTCATCTTACTTTTGAGTTTGTGGTTGTCATGCAGTGACATGCAGGTTCTGTATCGTTAAGTTCGCTGTTTATATGCCAGTGTGAACGTTAAGCGAAGAGGACTAAATGTATTTATTCTGGACCAAAATAACCAAGAGGATCGAACTTCTGTACAAATTTGAACACACCCTTATTTAAACTGCACCGTAAACCTAATCGCTGCTGTCCTTCTGAAACCTTCCATGATACTTCTATTTTGCCATAAATCGTAAATATTAGTCACCCTTTATGTTTGTCACTGGGTTTTGCAAATATCGTACAAAAAAATATCTAATAGGAAAGACAACACAGTGTTGAATCATTTAAAACGTAAACTATTTATTCTATTTCCTAAAAACAGCGAATTTGGACATTCAAGGTTTGGGAAGGAGAGCAGCATTATGCATTATCAGACTGAGGTAGGGCTGTTCCATGATATATTTGTGTTAACATAAGATATGTCTGTGCACTGTGCGTATTAAGTTGGTTTATAAACACATACACATTTATGTATTTAAGAAAAATAAATGTTTATTTATAATTTATGTTAGGCCTATAACTATTCATATATAGGCGTACATGCAAAAAATATTCTCTAAATACATACACGTATGTTTACATTTATGTTTATATAAATACAAAATAAATATGCACAGACATACATTATTATGTAAACACTTTTTATTCTGGAAGCAATTAATCGCGATCAATCAGAACAGCCCTGGAGTGTATCTGAAGATCAATTGAATATATTTTTTTGAATTAGACTTGTTTGTTAGTTATATGGAGCTCAGAGCCATGACATTGTAAAAAGGATTGTTTTCAGCTAAAGACAGTCATCAGCCAGAAGTTCTAACAATTCTGAAATGTCTTGCCATGGCTTTATTACTTGTCATTAGCAGGCATTTTTTATCTGAAAGGCTTTACATTACACTAATTGCTCGAGCAGCATCCTGAGGTTAAGTGCACTGCTTCACACCACAATACTCACTGTGCTGATAAAAGACCTTATTATATCTCCGGTTCATGACTAACATTCTATCGAAGCCACACACTGCTTGCCTGCCTAGACCCGAAGGAAATCCACACAGACTTTAAGCTACCTTGAATTCAGAATTTCATAAATTTGAGTTATAAAAAGATGCTGTTTTAGCTGGAGTCTCTGCAAATCCCCATCAGTTTTCAGTATAGATCCGAAGATGTGAGAAATGTGTTGCACTGATTGATTCTTAAAGGGATATTTCACCCAAAAATATCATTTTTCTCATCATATCACCATTTACTCACCCTCAAGTTATTCCAATTCTGTACACATTTCTTTGTTCTGATGAACAATGATTTGGAAGAATGCTTGAAACCACCAAACAGTTCTTGCTCCATTGACTACAATAGTAGTGAAAAATTCATTGGTAGTCAAGAGTCCCCCAGAACTGTTGGCTTTCCTACATAGCAAATGAAGACAACATTTTTATTTTGGGGTGAACTGTCTCTTTGAGATAAGAACTGCTGGAACACTACAAAGTGA